>NC_056728.1:842694990-842979990 GCF_019279795.1 Protopterus annectens | reverse complement strand
GACATGAGAGTGCAGAACCTGGCCCTGGTGTTGGGACAAAAGATTTGGAATCTGAGGTAAAATCCAAGGAGGCTCCTGGGATGGATTCATCAGTGTTGAGTACCAAAATTGACGAGGCCAATTTGGGGCCAGTAAAATCATCATCTTGGGCTTGTCCTGCTTGATCTTTAATAACACCCGTGGAAGAAGAGGTAGTGGTGGAAAGGCATACCCCGAGAGGTTTCTCCAACTGAATGACAGTGCATCCACTTTCCATGCTAGTTTGTGGAATGTCCTTGTGCAAAAAATCTGTAACTGGTGGTAGTCAGGGACCCTGTAATATCTGTCAGGCTTAGCAGGGGCTGGAGGAAAGGAGTCAGGAGTTAAATTAGCCTCAGAGAAGGCATCATCCACAATATCCAAAATAGAAGGAATAGCCAGGGGTCTATGTTGGGATAGAAGAAGGAAATCCCTAAGCCTTCTCTTAGATTCCAAGTACTCCTGTCCTTCCCAGTGACAATGTTCCCTCATGTCATGTAAAGTTTCCCCAAAACAAAAATCCTCAGGGGGAGAAGCTGATGGAATGGATTCCTCAGCATCAGAATCCTCATAAGGAGGGAAAGTATATTCCTGTTCAGAGGAAGACACTGAAGAAATACATGCCTGATCAGAAGATTCATAATCCAATTCTTGCCTTGGCCTTTTGTCTGGAGGGGGATGTGAACCCATAATCATGGTTAGTAAGTCCTCCGCCATTTTAAGTAGCTGTTTCTGAGATTTGGGTCCCGGATCAGAAGAGGCCTGGGCTGGTGTCTTAGATTTTGAAGGAGTCTTTGCCTTTGTCTTTGGCTTTGCCTTTATCAGAAGCTGTGTAGGACTGAAAACCCCCTCGAAAGCTGGTACCTGCACAGCGGCTCCGGACCCATCTGAGGGAGCATTGTCCGAAGTTCCTGCAGCTGGAGTGCTCAAAGGCCTAGATGGCTCCTCGTGGGAGTCCGTTTCGGCATTCGGTTCTGAAATGGCCAACGACAGGGGCTGCGAAAGCACCTCACTGACGACGGCCGAACCTGTAGCTGACTCTGCTTGTAAAACATCGTCTGATTTGGACCTCGGAGGCCTGTCCTTATCCTTGTGTCGTTTGTGAACTCCAGTAGTCGGAAGCGTGTCTGACGACATTTTATAATTAAATCACCTACCAAAGTAGTGAAAAGCAAAATCGTACCTCCGCTTAATCGTACGTTGGTTAAATCTAGCACAAAACCGACAACTAGCTACGTCGTGGTCAGGGCCTAAACAAGGAATACAGTAAGAATGGAAATCCTTATGAGGTATTTGCTTCCCACAAGAAATTCAATTATTAACTTTTTCTGACATCGGACTGGAGCAAGAAAAAAGTTTCCCCAACGGGGTACTTAAGTTTGAGAAGGAGAAGTAAGTCTTCGGACTGAAGCACGAAAAAATATCAGGAGTCAGCCGACCGGCACTTGCGAACTGCTTTCACCGCACGGCAAGAAAGACTGGAGAACATGGCGTCGGCTGGCAGCTTTGTTCTCCTAGCGCTCTGACGTCAGGGAGCATGACTGAACAGCCGACGCCGGACCCAGACTTTGGGATTCTGGCCGACCAAGGACTGCCTGCCGGAGGGAAGAACTCTACAGTGATGACCGCAACAGTGAAACATGATGAACATCATGAGGGAGTTAAGAGATGGCAAAATTACCTGGTCATATAAGAATGGATAGGCTGTGACAAGAAAAGAATTGGTAACAGAAGGTCGTTGGAAATGACGGAGGAGATAACAGTAGACAAAACAAAGACACAGGCAGAGACTGTCCAAGGAGTACAGGTAAGCACAGTAAGGGAGTGAAGGGAGTATGAAATGGTACCACAAAAAGGGAGGTTATAAAGAAAGAAAGCTGAGATAGAAAAGACAGATGAAAGAGTAATGTAAAGCTATAAAAGGTAGTAAGAATCAGAGGTGGTTGTACAGAAGCCAACACCAAAAGGACAATAGGAAAAAAAATGAGCAGATCGGGGCATTCAGCCAGATGAGACAGGCAGAAGGCACCAAAATAAAACAATGAAAAGTTCTTGTATGAAGAGCACAGGAGGGTTGTGAAAGGATTATGTTCTGCACAGTGACAGAGAAAAAGAGAGAGAGAGAGAACCAGCAAAGACAGTGAACAGGGCTGGAGTAGTGGCAGGGGAAGGGAAAGGGGCAGAAGAATTTAGGTGAGGCAGAAAAAACTGGAAAGCCCAGTAAAGGCATACAAAATGTGATTTTGTTAATTGATGGATAAATTATAAACAAGATTAAGGGTACTGGCAAAAGAGAAAGGAAAGACCAGATGCCAGTGAAACTGGTCTCGGGGCTTTCGCTCTGGAAGACATGGGAGGACATCACTAAGCTGACTCCAAAGCCATCTGAGCACCAATGACCTGTTACATTACATAACAAAACTGGCAACAAGCAGGACCACAGACTTGGCAGAGAAACAGCGTCCTCAGAAGTATTACCTTTACTGGCATCCAGCATGCTGATGAAAGAAAGTATTAGGAAATATAATGACTGGCTGCAGCAGACACGGGTGGAAGGCTTGGGGATGACAGAGGAATGGGGGGGGGGGTTAGCTGCAGACAGATTAACACTATGCAAGTGACAGTCTTCATCTGAGCCTACAAGGGGCAGCCTTGCTTAATTCTAGGCTGGAAAAGTACATCAGAATGACTGTCCTTTAAAGCTAAAATGGAAAGTATGCAGAAGTGTTGCAGAAGAAGGGAAGGTAGGTATTCTGGCAGTAAGGAGAAAGTAAAAACTTGAAACAATATAAATAAGAAAAGCAAAAGAATAGTTGTGCAATATCTTACCATAACGATAGATGTCCTTCTCTTCTCTGTTGCAGTATTCTTTACATGAGGGAGCTGTCTGCTGCAGGCAACCTTATGTTGGCCAGTATACAAAAGTCTTTCACTACTGTAGGCTATATGGTATGTCGCACATAGGCTGCTGTCATACATTGGCCATAAAAGCAGTGTATGTACGCAGCAACCTCAGAAGTGAATGCCCCAGGAGGAATATCAGCCTAAGGAAAGTAGGGTATTAACATACCAAAACTAAACTGAACAGCCAAGGTAAAGAACAAAACAACCAGGGGGAAGGAGGGAGGGACTGGAATACTGCAAAACAAAAGAGGACATCTATCATTATAGCAAGATTTTACACGTCTATTCTATATCCTTCTGTTCATCTGTTGCAGTATTCTTTACATGAGGGAGAGTACAAAAGCACATAAAGAAAGGGAGGAGGAAGAAGCAGTTGAATGGCTCTGGCAAAACCTGCCCTGGACTTAGAAATGCCATCCAAATTGTAATGTTTGACAAAGGTATGCACAGAAGCCCATGTAGCCACTTCAAGAATAGACCTAGTATCTAGTCCCTTAAAAAAGCACTACATGAAGCTACACCCCTTGTGGAATGTGCTCTTACAGAACAGGCAAGGGTCTTACATGATTCAAATAACAAAATGAAATTGGTTTAGAAATCCAAGTAGAAATAGTCTGCTTGAAAACAGGCAATCCCAAAGTCCTGGGATGACAGGAAACAAAAAGCTAGTTTGATTTCCTGACAGGTTTTATTTAGACAAGACTAAACCTAAGTTGTCCATGCACATCCAAGGTGTGCAGCACCTTTTCACTAGAATTCTGGGGAGAAGGAAAGAAGTAGGTAAATGAATGGACTGGTTGAATAATAACATACTGCCTACCTTAGGCATAAAGGAAAGAAGGTTTGGTACGCAAGGACACCCTGTCTTTATGAAACACCAAAAAGGGGGAGAGGTCATTAGGACTTGGAGCTCAGACACAAGTCTGGCTGAAGTTAAAGCAAGTAGAAGTACTGTTTTCCAGGAGCAGTGTTGCAGGGAAGCTGATGAAGCTGGCTCGAAGGTGGGGAGAGTCAGCTTTGAGTACAAAATTAAGATCCCAGACAAGTTTCCTGGAAGGATTAATGTGAAAGACACCTTTAAGAAATTGTTTAGCTTCAAATCTGCTAGCTGGGGGGTGGGGGGGGGTACAGGCAGAAATAGCTGCCATGTGGGCTTTCAATGAAGAGTAAGCCAAGCCAGCATTGAGCAATTCACACAAGTAAAAAAAGAACCAAGGGGACTTTCACTAATAGTGGATCCTGATTTCATGCCTCATGCAGGACCCTTAGCATGTCCTCAGAGAACAGGTGTCTAAAAGGAATTAAAACCCTAACACCCACAGAATCAACTAAAGGGTAGAGAAGTGGGGATGGATGTGTCTTCTTGTGTAAGGTCCACCCTATTAGGTAACTTGTGGTGACTGCCCTTGGCTAAATGTAGGACAAGAAGAAACCAATGCCGTCTTGGCAAAAAGGGAGTCACCAGCAAGACTTTTGGGTTGTCCTGCTGAATTTTGAACAGGATTTTCAGAATGAGTGGAAAGGGAGGGAATGCATACAGAAACATCCCCTTCCAAGAGGACAAGAGGGCGTCCACCTTCAAATCCAGACGATGTGGAACTCTGATACAAAATTGTGGAAGTTGTCTGTTCTTGGAGGAGGCATAGAGAGCTACTTGAGATATACCCCACTGGTGGACAATGTCCAGAAACGCATCACTCTGAAGCATCCACTCACGGGACTGTGCTAGGGACCTGCTCAAGGTGTCTGCCATGCAATTTTGGCTGGAAGGAATGTACACTGCCTGAAATGTCACCTAATATTGGACTGCAGGCTCCCAAGCCTACAGTATCAGCCTGCATAGTAAGTAGGATTTGGTTCTCCCTGCTTGTTCACATATCAGAGGACTGTCATATTATCTGTTAACAGCTTTACAGGTTGTGGGAGGAAGAGAGGATGAAAGGTCTGAATGGCTAGCAGCAGTGCCCTTATCTCCCTTACACTGATATGTTCCCTTAGCTGGGATGGGCCCATACCGCTTGTGCTTTCAAATTCCTGAAAGCTGCCCCCCAAGCCCACATCCAAGGTGTCTGTGAACAGCTCTTGGACTGGCGGCAGAGGGAGTCCCCGGTTGAGTGACACTTGTTGAATCCACCACTGGAGCTACCTCTTGAGACAGGAAATGAGAGGAATTGGAAAACCCAGAGGATGTGAATTCTCTATCCAATCTGACTTTAGAAACCACTGTTTTCTCATGTGAGGTTTGGCCAGAAGTAGCATTGGAATGGTGGATGCCATGAAGCTCAATGCCCTGACAAACTCTCTGGCTGAAACATGGGTGAATGCCATGAAGCCCCAAGCCCCAAGCCCCAAGGAACTCTCTGGCTGAAATGTGGTGCACAAGCAGAAGGCTCTGGAAGTGGAAGACTAGGTTCTGAGCCTTCTGAGGATGACGAGAGATCCTCATGAGGCCTGTCTGTATTCCTGCACCTCAGGAAGATGTGATTCTGTGAGGGGGGGTGGGAACAGACTTTTTGTGATTTATGGTGAATCCCACACTTTGTAGAAGGGAAATGGCAAAGCGGATGTTTTCCAAGATCTCCAGGGTGGTTGCCAGAAAGAGATCATCCATGTAATGGAAAATGTAGATGCCCTGATGCCTGTTATAGGCAATCACAGGAGCTAGACATTTTGTAAATACCCTTGGAGAGTCCAAAGGGCAAGGGAGAGAATTGAAAATGCAAGTAAACCACAGAGAAACATACAAACTTCCTGCAATTAGGGTGGATGGGAATGTGGAGGTATGCATCTTTGACAGCCAGTGAAGCCAAGAAGGCTTGTGGTAGAATGAGGGGAAACAAGGTATAAAGAGTTAACTAACATACAGAAGTTGGGTACCTTCAGGAAGATGTTGAGGTGAGAAAGGTCCAGAATGGGTCTGCAAGGACCATCCTTTCTGGGCACTAGGAACACTCTTCCTTTTTGGTCTTGAGGAACCTCCTGAATGGTCCATTGTCTCTGCAGGTCTAGCAGTACCTCTGGAAAGGAAGGTAGTTGTTCCTGTGGTGCTTGGAAGATGCCTCTGAAGGAAGGTAGGGAGTCCCAAACCAGAAAGCATCCTTTCTGAATGAGAGAGAACCCAGGAGTCTTGAATTATGCTTTCCCAGACTGGCAGACACAGAAAGAGGTGCTGGGAAAAAGGAATCTGTGTGAGGTGATATGGGAAGTCAAAATGGAACCAAGCTTGTCAGGAAAGGGCTGCTTCTGAGCCGGAGCTGCAGGGTAAGTCCTGGGCTGCTGAGGCCTCCTACCACCCTTTTTTGTTTTTGCTGGAGGAGGGCGGGAGTGCCCAAGAACAAAAGCAGGTTTTGCCAGATAATTTCAATAAAATTTAGGCACTGAGGAAACAAAATGTCTTTCAGTTCCTGTAATTCCTTACCCTTTTCTTGCTAGGACTTAAGTTAGCAGCTGCAGGACCAGGCAATGCAGAGTTGCCCAAAGACACATCCAAAAGTTTAGATTTAATGTCCTCTGGTAATGGCTGGAGTCTTAACCAGGAGAATCTCCTTAAAACAGAGCCAGAAGCAGTTGCCCTGGCAGAAGCCTCTGCAGCATCATAGCTGCATTTGATGGAGTGGCAGGCTACTTGAGAGGAGGCTCCAAGCAGGGATGTAGCCAAAGTCTTATTCTCTGACTCAGACAAATCAGAAGTGATCTGAGGGAGCTGAAGCTCTAGGGCAAAATTGGTCATGTGAGTTTGATAATTAATGGCCCTAAATGCCAAGGTGGCAGAAGTGTACACTTTCTTGCCCAGCCTTTCCAGGATTCTGCTGTCCTTATCTGAGAGAAGGAAAGAGGTTGAATGCAGTAACCTGGATGGTTTGTCTGAAGCCACAGAAATAACCGATAGATCTGTTGAAGGACATCTAAACAAAAACTTGCAGTCTTCAGGTACCTTGTAAAATCGGTCAGGCTTCTTAGGAGCAGGAGGCTGGGAATATGAGGTCTGGGAGGCGGATACAAAGGCATCTGGAAATGCAGGTAACAAAGGAGGAACAGCTGAAGGACTAGGAGATTCAACCTGCAGAAGTTCATAACATCTCTGCTGCACTTCAGACACCAGAGTGCTATCCCATTTAAAATGATCCCTCATTTTGACCAGAGTCTCTCCAAATGAGAGTTCTTACAAGGGTGAGTCAACCCCACTGGATATCTCCTCTGGGGAAGTGTACTATAATGAGGAGGGGATCTGAAAGGAAAAAGCCAGAGATTCATCTACTGAGAAAACCTCTTCCTCTAATGAAACCTCTTCCCTAACCCTTTTATGTGAGGAAGCAGTGCAGAGGGGGCAGGGACTGAAACACCCGAAGGGGGCTTAAGGGCCATAAGGGTCTTGAAAAGGTCTTGGGTGAATTGTTGCCAATCACTTTGGGTTCTTTCAGGGGACAAGTGTTTAATCTTCTGCTTCTTCTTTTGATGCAAGTCTGCCCTCCCTGTGTCGTGTGCGAGGGCCAGGTCTGCCCTGTATAGTGTAGGAGGTCCAGACGTAGGCCTACATTCAATAATATTGGAGTGAATTTCCTCCCGCACCAGGATCAGAGGTATCCCCTTTGGTTCTTCTGTGATCCGTTCACAAGCCTAGGTTCCCTTGTACATCAGACATGGATGCCTGCTCAGTCTGAGGACATGCCTATGGTCAGATCCAGGATGGCCTCAACATTGGGTTTGGTCTGTGAACACGCAACCAGTAAATGTACATATCTCCGGGCTCTCATCCACCTCAGGAGAGGCAACCATGGTAAGAGGTGCAGCAGAAGTATCAGGCCTTGGCTTTTTGGCCTTGCTCTTCATAACCAACTGGGCCTCGGGCCCCGACGCTCCCTCCAATACACTTTTACCTAGCAACTTTAAGCGCCAATTTTCCAAGTAAATAGCTAGTCTTGGGCACAAAAGCCGGACAAACAGGACAAGATATATGGTTGTGCGTAGGCTCTAGGTAGAACAAACAGTGGCTATCTTTATGTGGAATGTGTCTTCCACACTGGCATTTGCCTTTTTTTTTTTTTGGATGACACGAACCCTACCACAAAACAGCAGCAAAAGAAACAAGAATTCCCCAGTGGGGCACTTACCGGAGAAAATTGCTGGAACACAATTAATGACTTGGTGAGCAGACAGACATTCAAAGTGACATTCAGACTGGTGGCAGAGATGTTCTGAGGTCATTGTATGCGTATGCTACTTTTATGGCCAACGTATGACAATAGCCTATACGAGACACACCACGCAACCTTCAGTAGTGATAGACTTTTGTATAGTGGTTGACACTGGGTCACCTACGGCAAAGAACTCTCTCATGTAAAGAATACTGCAACAGATGAATAGAAGGACTTCAATGGTTACTCACACCATTACATGGAATCTGGGTAGGAAGATGGGGAAGTTACAAACAGTAATGCAGAATGTAAAGATGAACATTACTTGTATCACAGAAACATGAAACATACAGAATGCCTGGGTAGACGTCTTTTTTCAGACAAGAAAGAATGGAGAAGTTGAGTTGTAGCATTCTACATAAAGGATAGCTTCAGATACAAGGTCACAAGGTAGAAAGACCATCAAGCCATGACTACAGACAAAGAACAGGCAGGATTAAAACACAGGGTAATTACCCTAACAGTTAAGCTGCAAGAAGAGGGAGAGCTAGTGGACTGAAATAGTGTGGAATGCATCCCCACTGAAGGAGCCAAAAGGGTGTTTAGCAAGCAGAAAATTGCCAAGAGCTAAAGCCCTTTCTAATAGAGTAGAAGTTCCCCCAACTGAGGACCAGGAAGCCATTTCAGAACCTGAATTACTGATAACATGGCTTTAGAGAAGCATACACTTCACTTCTCAGGCCTCGTCTGTGTGTAGGAACCTTCAACTGCAGCCACTTTCCTGGAAGTAATATATGCCAGGACATTCTCATTCCGACATCTGACATGCTACATTGAATTAAGAATACTTCATTTTGTGCTTTTAATCCTAGGTAGCAGCAACAAAGTTAGTGTAGGTCTTTGTCTCATAATTTGTCTATTACAAAGGCAATTAGCAAGATTTGACTTTAGGCATAAGACAAGAGGAACTTTCCAGAACAAAGAAAAAAAATCATCATCAACATAAGATCAAAATTATGTGGTTTCAGATAAACTGTCATATTTCAATGTACATAAACAAACCTGAATACATGATCTTCAGAGAAAAAAAAACAAACTGGAATAGAAGAAAGGATGAAACTAAAGAAAACCCCATCAAGGATGGTCACTAGCGTCAGACGTCAAAATAAACTGCAGGTGCTGAAACAAGATGACACCATTTGAAAAGGTCGGTTCTAGCAGCGGCTTTGACCATCAGTATTCGTGAGTATACGAATAATGACAGGGATACTGCCAGCTTTACACAACTGCATATGCAATCATTCTAGATGGCAACACATCATGGGACAGGCTGCTGATGCCCTAACAGTGGGAAACAAAAGCTCTTATATAAACTAAGAAAAAAGACAAATTAAGGAACTTAAAATGGTAACTGATGCAAGAACTCTCTCAGAAGTAAAATCAGTTGTCTAACTTAACATTTATTTTTAAGGCTTACATTACGTCCAGGTTATACAGACAAAAGCTTCAGGGCAGCATCTTGTCAGTTGATTCTTTAAGGCTAAACAATATTTAAGTTGGGGAGGGGGCACATAATCCTTTTTTCATTGGTCAAAACTGTCACATTAAGAATGGTGTCTCAGCTTCTCTGCTAACCAGTGCACCAGATTTTTGACATTTATTTTACAAACACAGATGCCTACATGTGAGCCTACTGGCCTCTGACAGTACGTACAGCTGATCAACATTCTCAGTCAGTGGATAATACAGCAGATGCAGGTGTGATGCCTGTTGACTTTGGAAACTAAAATACTTTAAATTATAATTATTAATTCCACTGCCCAATCTCTACTTAAAGTCTCGCAATGCTGCTCACGTTTTTGCTTATATATTTTTTCTCTCTCTGTTATTTTGTTTAGCAGTTGGCAACATGCGTAAATGGGATAAACTAGTGCAGTCACTGTATAAACTAGTGCACAATCAAGACAATTCAAAAATATAAATTAAAGTGCTTTAAATCCCATTCCTTAAATAAAATTAAATCCATACAATAATGCATATCTTGCTGGGTCTCTCCATTCATCAAACTTAATATGAATAAACATTACATCATTTTCACCTTACGGAGATGTGAAGTCTGATCCTCTGTGATACCATCAGAAGCAGTCTGTTCTCTTGGCATGACAGCTAACTGACCACTGTGCTGTTGGAAGTATACAGAACAAAAAAAAAAAAAAAAAAAAAAAAAAAAAAGAGTATGACATGTTCTTAGTATACCAGAAGCATAAATAAAACAATTCTGATCTACAGCTATCAGACTGCATGCAATCATAACTGCACTCATAAAAAAATGCAGAGCATTTTTTAAAAACTCATTTAACTATGATTTACAAAAAATGACACTAAACTTGCTTCCTGATTATCATTAATGCTCACACTACATCTTCAAAGCAGTCTTTTCAACCTAAACCACCTTTTTCACTGGTTAATATGAAGACAACTGAAGTAAATTGAAAGACAAAGAATTAACAGCAAGTCTTATAAATTTCTCAACAGAAGGACAGGATGAATGCCTCTTTAGACAGTAGTTTTGTACCAAATCATACCCCACTGGACCTCTGTCTGTTTTACTTGTATAAAAGTAGCAAACACTGAAGCAAAAGAAGTCAGGATTACTTCAGCTTTCATTACCATTCCGGATGACTCCACCCAGAATATAATTATACAAAAACAATTTCTAAGAAACTGTAACCTGAACAATTACAAAATATGCCAGGACAAACTGCATCCAAGTACTCATTAATATCTCAATACAGTTAAGTATTTCAGCATCTCAAAAACTATTTACAGTTAATCACCTAATCCGGCACTCTCCCCTTCACCAGTCAGGCACGATCTTCCTCAGATTGCTTACCTACATTAATACGTGACCTCTCTTCCCTACTGTACATACTCTATATAGTTACATTTTGTGTCCCTTACTTTCCTTTTGGTCTTCTCTCATAAATATTTCACTCTCTCCTCCTTCCCTTCTTACTCTAACCATCCCTTCCTATTGTTCCCTATACTGCACACTATTGTAACTGTTACTGATTCACTGCTATCTTTACACAACTTTTTGTTTATATTTATAATACTTTTTGTTAACTTATTTGAATACTGTCATTTATATTTGTCCAGGCTAAGACTGAAACAGGTCCAAATAGATCAGTGCTCTACCCCAGTTACTAAACTGAATGAGGGAATGAATAAATAAATAACTATTATGCAGTAAAATGGAGCTCATCTTTCATTTAGAAAACACAGCTTAGTAGAGGATACTTTATTTAAGTACACGGGCTTCATGGCCTGCTCCCCTATTACCCATGCTGTTGATCTGTGTGGCTCACAGTCAGGGCTCCACTGCAGACTACCACAGAGCTTCATAAGAACACTTTGATAAAAAGTGGTTTAGACTGAAGTACTACCTGCAGCAGTGGCATCTAATTTTTACTCTTATATGCTTTCTCGTGCAGAGAACTCCTCTATATTAATGACGTGGATGTTAATATTTTTCAGGTTCTGCAAACATTGAACAATGTTTCTTTGATGACTTCAGGATGATGATGAAAGAAGTTATTTCTCTACAAATTAATGAGGCATTTGAATACAGTACAACCCTGTGTAAAAACATCTACCACAGGAGTACATCTTTAGGAGGTGATTTATGCCACAGTAAATAACACTTGAGCTTTATCAACAATATATACCTTCATGCTTAGCCAGAAATATCAACATTTGTGTCTCACTCCCTGTGAAGAACTTCGATAGTATTATGCCAACTTTCCTTTGAGTCTCAGCTGGTGTGCAAAATTCCCATATAAAGTCAGAATTGCCAGGAGCTTTCTTCAGTTCATTCACCTAAATATGACCTTCCCAGAAACGTGTGCCTATTTTCTATTCCTTTACAGCATTAAACATAAGTACAACAATACAAAACTGTGTAACAGTACAGTAAAAAAAAAAATATATATATATATATATATATATATAGAGAGAGAGAGAGAGACTTTATTAATAGTATGGAAAAAGTTACCATTGTTGTTAAAGTGATCTCTTAAGATATTTTTTAACACAAATGCACTATTTAATTAGAGGAATGTCACTGTTACTCATTTCTGAGTAGATTTTCAAGCCGTATTCTCAATCTCTGGGGTTTAGAGCAGTTACAAGAGCTTGAGAAGCACAGCCATGCTAAAACTGTTCAACTCTGGATTGTATCAAAGGGTGGTGTTCTATGAAAGTGTAAACTGTTAATCACACAGCAATTTTTAAAATACTGTGGATAAATATTAAGGAAATTAGACTAATGTAGCTGCTGCTCCAGTGAAGTCAGCTTTTACTGTGCCTTGAACAGATTATTTTTATTTTCACAGCAAGATTGCAACGTAGTGGTACATCACCAATTTAGAAAGTATCTTTATCTCAACAGTCTATCTGAAATCACCAGTCCTTCCTGGATAGTATCGGTTTATATACAAACATCCAAGAGTTTACAATGTTCTCAATCATTTTCATAACTGACAAAGGTAACTGTTAGTTAAAATGACTGAACGAGAAACAGTGCAGAAACCTGAAAAAAAAAAAAAAAAAAGTTATGTACTCACCATAACATTCCATCTAGAGTGTCCATTTTTCATTCTTCCTCAACTGATGAGTTTGGACCCGAACCCATCAGTTGAGGAATGAATGAAAAGGACATCAGATGCATGTTTTTACCATAAAGCTAGATCTGTGTTGTCTTTCTCTATCTGACACAATGCATGGGTTATCGGATCCTACCAGAACAGACCTCAGCACCTTATTTACAAGCTCTTTGATCGGTGGTCAGGTTCCTCCCATGCCCTCAATTCCCTCCTGTGCCCTGCAATACCTCAGACTGAGTTTTCACAATTGCATCCAAGTCTAATAAACGTAAAGAAAAAATGTATATCATACCAGTAGTGAATAAACAGGGAAGTCAGCTCAGAGGCTGAAAATATCACAAGGCCCTAGACAGGTGCAAACACTCAGTCAACAGCCCTTAGTGGCAATTGTGAAAAGGAGGGCGGAGGGAGGAAGGTTGGGTAGGATGGAGAAAAACAACATTGATCCATCGTTATGTTACGTACACAACTTTCATATTCAATGTTGTCTTTTCCATCTGACTCAATGCATGGAACAGACTACTAGAACTCAGGGGTGAGTCTCATAAAAGGATATTCCGAAGAAAGCTACAGTTGAAAATGCTGGGGATCTATGCTGAATGCCCAGCCTATAGTGAGATACAAAGGTTTTAAAAGTCGACAAAGTGTGGGAACTCTAGCAAAAGAGGTAGTGGAGGCTACCACTGTTCTAGTTGAGACAGCCTTGGATTTGTATGGAAGACTACTTTTTTTCTCTTTACAGACAAAAGCAATGCAATCAACGAACCATCTGGGCAGTGGGACTTTAGAAACACCTTGTCCCAACTTAGCCTTTAAGAAGGTAATAAAATTTTGATCTGTTTTCTTGAATTCGTTGGTAGGATGTATATAAAATCTCAATTGACAAAGTTAAGTACATCAAATGTAAGACACTCACCTTTGTTAGAAAAATTTGGAAAGAAAACTGGTAAGTTAATAGTCTGATTAAGAGATGTTTACGAGGCCACTTTGGGAAGAAACTTAAGGTTACCAAAGTGGTATGCTATATTTGTGAAAGATTATGTAGGGAAGTCTGCAAGACAAGGCTTGAATTTCCAAAATTCTCCTGGCAGATGGCCACAAGAAAGATATTTTTTTTAAGACAAAACCTTCAAATCTTCCAATGTTGCTAAGTTCAAAGGGTGGTCTGGTTAGTGCTTGAAACATCAAGGTAATATCCCAAGCACAAATGTGATCTTTGGTAAGGGAAATAAGCAGAACAGTTCATTTTAAGAATGCCTTACATAGTTTTAAGGAACAGGACTACAATTTTACCCAACTTGAAAACTGGATATGGCTGCTAGTTGAACCTTAATGGTTTAGAAATAAGTACTTCCTGTAATACACTTGCTAGAAAATCCAAAATAGAAGAAAGAGGTGCTGAAAAAAGAGAGTCTAATCCTTTAGAAGAGGTTGAAACAGCAAATCTTTTCCACTTACTTCTGTAAACCATAAACCTGTTAGGCTTCTGAGATGATAATACAATATGGGTAACTGAAGAGGGAAACCAGTCATCCCTGTAACTGAAGGAACCATGCAGTTAGCTTCAGGGCTTTCAGGTCAAAACGAAGCTGACCAGATGGGTGAGAAATGAGATCTGAAAGAGGATCCAGCATCCATGGATGGAGTTTCAGATGAGGCCACAGAAAGGGAAACCAAACCCACCAGGGCCAGAAGGGAGCAATGAGAATTACTATTGTCTTACACCTCTTGCCTTTCTATAAAAAAATTGTTATAAGAGGAACAGGTGGAAAGGTATTCAGGAGACCCTGTGGCCAGCTGTGGACCTCAGCATCTCTCAGTGACTGCCTTATTGAAAAACGCTGTAAGGTACCAATGAAGGTTGTCCTTCTTGTTAAACATACATAATCCAAAATGCGATAGCCAGGTTGCATTTAAAATATTTTATTACGAACCAAACAAAATAAAATAACACAGATTTAGCACTTTCATCTCCTAGTGCAGAGACTTCATCAGAATCATCTGCTTTACCATACATTCATCATTTAAATAATGTTGAAATTCATTCCATTGGCTGGTCAATTAATAAAACATTTTTAACCCATGAAAGTCCGACAGGTTTAATATATGAAAAATTCATATTGCTATTAATATTTTGTAATATAAATAACTAAATATACAATTAAATACATAAATAAATGCAGATCAGTTAATAATAAATAAATTATTTCACACACAATAGAAACTCTCTCTCTCAGTGACTGACCTTCTAGGGAAATATGGGTAAAGTAGCTGTTGTACTTGGTGTTCGAGTGGGAAGTGAAAATATCTCAGTGGCTGAAAATCACTGATGTCACTGTTTGGTTGAGGGACCACTCATGGGGCAGAACAGACTTATGCAGTTTTTTTGCCAAGACACCCGAACTCCCCAGAATGTGTGCTGCCATTAGAAAACATTGAAGAGACATTGCCCACTGCCACACCCTCACAGTTTCCCAGCATAAATGGAATGAATGGGTTTCACCCTGTTTGTTAATGTACAGACTACCACCATGTTGTCCACCTGGATGGAGATCACACCTTTGGGGAGACAGCCCTGAAAGGCCCGTAACACTAGGAGGACCAATCTTGCCACCAAAACACTGAGGTAAAGACTGGCCTCTGTCATGGATTATGTGCACTGGACCCTCTTCTCTTTATAATGCTCAACCCCACCCCAGAAGGGAGGCATTCTTGGTCACAGTGACTATCAGGGATGGATAGGAGAATGGTTGAACCCAAGAGACAAGAGGAGAGATCTACCACCAAAGAATGTAAAACCTGCATACTGTTGTGAGTCACAATGGAAAGTAAAGAGGTTGCTGTAACACTGACCACTGAACTGAGAGGATCCACTGCAGTACTCTCTTGTAATATTTTACTTGTTGAACCAGAGTAATCAACGCAGTCACTGACCCCAACAGAAAGAATTAGTCTTGCTCTTGGACTACAAGAACAGAACTTCAGTAGCTTGAAGGTGGAAAGATAGGGATCTTGATTCCGGGAGTTTGGCTATTTTGGGATGCTGTTTCCAGGTGGCACCCCACAAAGTCTATTGCTTGTGTCGGTGTTGGCTGGATTTTCATCAAGTTTACTGTAATGTCTAAATGGTGAGAAAAATGGAAGTCGTCGTCCCTGCACTGGATCAACCAATCTCTGGTGGGAGTGGTAAGGAGTCAGCTGTCCAGATATGGGAACACCTGGAACCCATGCAGTCTTAGGTAAGCTACAACTACTGCCATGAACTTGTTAAACACACTGCGGGTTGTGGTGAGGCCAAAGGTTAGTTCTCTGAATTGGAAGTGACTGTCCCCAGCTGAATGCAACCTTCTGGACCACCTTACAATCTTTATATGTTAGTAAGCTTCAGGTGTATTGAGCACATCTAACTGCCTTTCCTCAAAAGAGGCAAAATGGACTGTTCCATGACTATCTGAACTTTGTTTCACAAACTGATTTAGGTGGCTGAGCACCCAAATGGGTATGAGTTCCTTAGTCTTTTTTGGAACCAAAAAGAATCTTAAATAGACTCCTGATCCTTGTTGGTCTAGTGGGGCTCCCTGAATGACTCACCTTTCCAGCAGCTTTGACACCTCTGCTGCTGCTTAATCTCTCTGTCTTGCTAGGATGTTTGGGGATTTTCTTTCTGTTGGTTTAAGGGACAACAAGGGGAATAATGTAGCCTCTGGTGATTATCTTCTGCACCCAAGAATCTTGAGTGATGGCTAGCCAGGCACAAGGCTGCAGAGATGAGTGCCCCCAACTGCCTCCACAGTGTGGCAGCCAGGCAACCATTCCACAGAACGGGAAGGGGTTTCTCAATGAAGGAACCTCAAACCCCTTGATTTTGTGAACCACCTCTGCCTCTTTGATGATGTCCATTAATGTTACTCCCTTGTCTGCAAATTCTGAGTTTGCAAAACCAGTCTCTCTGTCCTCCCGTCTGGTTCTGGGAAAAAGTTCTTTGGGGTATGGAAAAATGTATGCCTATGGGAGACAGAGTCATGCCCTCCTGCTCGCTTCTGGGGAGCATCTGCATCACCGTGGGTCAAAAAATACCTACCCATCAACAGGTACATTGATGAAGGACATCTTAAAACTTTTTGCAGAATCACAGAGATGCATCCAGGTATGCTGATGAACAGCAATATTGATGCCTGCTGCTCTCACAGAGGCATCTACCACATATGCCTGTTTTCTAAATGTGTTCAATGTCCCAGACTCCTTGTCAGGGAGCAGACAGAGGTGTGCTCCTCAGAACGCTCCTTTTTTTGGCTGCCAACACAGAGCATCAAATGGGGGGCCGCTGCTCCAATGTCACCTGTTTCAGGAGGATATGAGAATTTTATCAAGTTTCCTTGGAATTGGCTCCACCATGTTGGGCTCCTTCCATACCTACTGTGAGACCAAATCAATGAGTCAGTGGGTGGGACCACACAGGCAGTAGACTAGCCAGCCTCAAAAACCTCAAGGAATACAGAGTCCTCTTGGGAGGGGGTTTTGGACAACCAGCCCCACCCCATCTGCTTCATCAATTCAAGGATCTCTGTGAAAGAGATGTCTTCCAATAGGACCAAGGGGACTCCTCCCCTTCTCTGAAGTTGGTATCTTCAATGGTAGACTCCTGTGAGGCGTCAACATGCCTCTTTTTGTAAGGATGTTTCTGTGACTATCCTCGACAGTGAGGGGGGTTGCTCCAGAGAAGTCTCAGAATCAGAAAAGGGACTTGTCAGGTGACAACTCACAAGGCTAACTATGGTTGACTGTCCCTGACAGTTAAGATGTTTGGTTGAAGCTGCAGAATCCAGAGGGAGTTGGGATGGAAGAGAGAGTCTCCTGGGTACCACTCAGAATTGTGTAAGCTGGGTCCAAAGATCAGATACAGTAACGAGCAATCAAAAGGGGAACTGACTGGAACAGACATGGAGACCCCATTGGAAGGGGGGGGGGTGTCTGTAGACCTCCCCATCTAAACTGGAGTCCAAAGGAACTTTCTCATCATCCTATCAATGTCAGCTTGAAAAGGCTTTTCAATGACTGAAAGGACCTGTATGAAGATGCCACCGAAGGTGGCCTCTGAAACCAAAGTCTATCCTGAAGGAGAGGTGTGTGGAGTCGAGTACCTGCCAGCTACAGGTATAAGTGGCATGCTGAAGAAGGTGTTCGGACCCAACCCTGCTCCTGATCTGGTGTTGTATCCAGATTCTTTGGTGCTAGCCCCAACTGGAAAACCAGATCCGGAGTTCTCCTTCTCAAACAACCTTTTTTGTTTCTCCTTTTCCTTACCTTTCCCCTTACTCTTCTCTCTCTCTTTGGTAGACTTGCACTTTTCTATTTTCTTTCAGGAAGGAGAGGCTGAAATGGAAGCAACAGGAGCTGGTTCTTCTGCTTGGATAGGGAGAAGACCTTTTAAGACCAGCTTGTTTTTTGATCCACCTGTACACCCTTGGCCTTGAAGGAAGCACAGGAGTCGCATTCAAAGTTTAAATGATCTGCTCCCAAGCAATAAACACACAGATCATGTGGGTCTTGAGAGGGGATTCTTTTTAAAGCCAGAGGATTTGTTGGACATCTTGAATGGAACAACTGATAAGACACACAGAAAAAGTGGTCAAAGTCCAGTATAACACTATCCAAAGACTGTAAAGTACAAATAATTCCTGGAACAATACTATAACAGTAATATCAATGAAATACCATTATAAAGACATTTTTTAACAAGGTAGAAGACAAGGAAGGTAAAAAAAATTCAAGAAGAATCTATTATAGAGAGAAAAGAATCTGACTATAGAAAAGTCTTTAAAAGTAAAAACTCTTAGATAGATACAGAAACTATGAAGGACCTAAAGGCTTATTAGAAAATAGCCAAAAAAGTATCTAAAAAAATAAGAAGTTATGTACTCACCATAACGTTCCATCTGAGTAGATAAACCTCATTTGTCAGCAACCTGTGGGTATCGGATCCGACCTCGGATCCGAGCCGGCAGTTTTCAACAGCTTAGATCCGAGCTCCTAGCTCCTCCCTCTACCCATAAACCCCTGCCAACGCTGACTGACCTTAGATCAAGTTTGCCCTCAAGCAGCAACTGCTACAGATTTACCAATTTCAAAAATCAACTCTGAAGACAGCAAATGTGAATAATCGAAGGTCAGGGGGAAGGAGGGGTGGATGGTTGCTGACAAATGAAGTTTATCTACTCAGATGGAACATGATGGTGAGTACATAACTTCTTAATCTGAAGTAGTTAACTTCATTTGTGCAGCAACCTGTGGAACAGAGTCCTCAACTACCTAAACCTTGGGCAGCCATCATGGAAGGATGTTCTGGAGCACTGCAGAGCCAAAGGATGCTCTCCCTCTGGAGATAACCAGCTTATAATGGTTGATAAAGGTATGAGATGAGGCCCAAGTGGCAGCCGAACAAATATCATCTAAAGGAACCCTGGATCTAAAAGCAGCAGAGGTAGACATAGATCGGGTGGAATGGGCACGGACTCCCTGAAGCGCGGGCCTACCAGATCTTTCTTAAGCCAAAAGAATACATTGCGAGATCCATCGAGACAACGTAACTTTGGATACCGATTTACCCAAATTCATTTTGGCAAAGGAGACTAACAACTGGTCGGATTGCCTATGACCAGATGTCCTGTGAATATAGAATCGAAGTTGTCTATGCACATCCAACGAGTGTAATTTGTATTCTCCTTTGTTGTGATAATTGGGAAAGAAGACTGGCAGATTAATGGACTGGTTGATATTAGAATCGGAAGCAACCTTAGGGAGAAAGGAGGGATTGGTCCTGAGGTAGACTCTATCCTTGTGGAAGGTTAGATACGGGGGTTTGACACAAAGGGCCTGAACCCTTCTAGCAGAGGTGATGGCAATGAGGAAGGCTGTATTCCAAGACAAATACTTGAGTTCCACTGAAGCTGCAGGCTCAAAGGGGGGGAGCTGTCAAAGCCTGAAGCACTAACGACAAATCCCATGGAGGTACCACTTCCTTTACCGGAGGTCTGAGCAGGAAGGTGCCCTTCAGGAAGGTCTTGCACAGCTTAGAAGTGATCAAGGGACGCAGATCATGTCCAACATGGTAGTGAGAGATAGCTGCTAGTTGAACCTTGACAGTGGAACAGCTAGCTCCCTGGTGAAATAATCCTGATAAGAAGTCTAGCACCGCAGGTAAAGGAGCTGTGAAGGGATCCAAGTTTTGACGTTCTGCCCAGATAGAGAAACGTCTCCATTTGCTGCTGTAAACCCTCCTAGTAGAAGGCTTGTGGGCTGCAACTAGAATAGCTTTGACTGGGGAAGAGATGCTGGGAGTCCTGGCTAGGAGTGGAACTGGAGCAGCCAAGCTGTGAGCTTGAGGCTGTCCAGGTTCGGGGTCGGGAGATCAGATCCGGGAGGGGATCTAGAATCCAAGGTGGATTCACCAGATGAGACCAAAGGTAAGGAAACCAGGTTTGACGAGGCCAGAATGGGGCAATGAGGATAATCCTGCTCCCCAACCGGCTGGCTTTCTGTAGCAACTTTAGCATCAGGGGGAGAGGTGGATAAGCATAAAGCAGACCGGGAGGCCAAACATGCACCAGAGCGTCACTCGGGGATTCCACGACTTGGGGAATTAAAGCGAAATAGCTGTTGCATTTGGTGTTTGAGGGAGAGGTGAAAAGATCCCAATAGAGCTGCCCCCATTTGGCAAAAATCTGATTCGCTACGTGCAGATTGAGAGACCACTCGTAAGGGGAAAGGATGGTGTGACTGAGTTTGTCCGCCAGGATGTTGGACCATCCTGGAATGTGCGTTGCAATGAGAAAACAGTTGGTGGAGATCGCCCATTCCCACACTCTCATGGCCTCTCGACAGAGTGGGTAAGACCTGGTTCCTCCTTGTTTGTTGATGTACCAGACAACCGACATGTTGTCCATCTGGATCGCAATTGTCCCTACAGGAAGAAGATCCTGAAGTGCTTGCAACGCTAACAGCACTGCCCTCATCTCTAGGACACTGATATGCAAAGAGGTCTCCACATCGTTCCACGTGCCTTGGACAGCCCTGCCCGAAGAGTGCCCCCCCACCTGAGGCGAGAGGCGCCCGTGGTCACCGTGGCCAGGGGAGGGGCCATAGAGAAGGGGCATCCAGTGTGGAGATCCGGAGATTGCAGCCACCACACGAGATCCCTCTTGCAAGCCCTGCTGAGGGAAATGGGGTGACTCGAAGGGTAGTGAAGAAAAGACCACTGGACTTGGAGGGTCCACTGTAAGACCCTCATGTTCAGACGTGCCATAGGTAACAAGTTGATTGCCGCTGCCATTGAGCCTAGAGCCCTCAGGACCAATTCCGCCGGAGGAGATGAAGATAGAAGGATGGCCTGCACATGAAACCTCAGGGTTCGAAGTCTCTCTGGGGTTAAGAAGGCTACAAGATTGATTGTGTTTAACCTGGCCCCGATGAAATCTATGACTCGGGTCAGGGTGAGAGCGGATTTGTCCATATTTATTGTGATCCCTAGCCAGGGAGCAAGGCGAAGAAAATAATCCCTGGCTGTATAGAGTAGATGCCTTGTCGAGGCGGTCAGGAGCCAGTCGTCCAGGTACGGGAAAACCTGTATTCCCTGGAGCCTCAGGTGGGCTGCTATCACTGCTAACACTTTGTTAAACACCCTGGGGGCTGAGGTGAGACCAAAGGGGAGAGCCCTGAATTGGTAATGACTGGCCCCTAGCCGGAAGCGGAGAAACCTCCTGGACCATCTGTCCATTAGAATATGATAGTACGCATCCTTGAGGTCTATAGAGCACATCCAATCGTTCTCCCGTAATAGGGGGAGAATAGATTGAAGAGTGACCATCCGGAACTTTTCTTTGATTACTGACAGGTTCAAAAAGGAGAGATCGAGGATTGGTCTTAAGTCCCCCGTCTTTTTTGGCACCAAAAAGAACTTGGAGTAAAAACCCGATCCGAGCTGGTCTGGGGGGACATGTTGGATGGCTCTTTTTTCTAGGAGCTGCTGGATTTCCACAGCTGCGACCTCCCTCTGATCGGGTGGGACATCGAGGAGGTGTTTGGGGAGGAGAAGAGGGCAAGAGTAGGGGATCTTGTAACCTCTGGATATGATGCGAAGCACCCAACAGTCTGTCGTGATGGACTCCAAGCTGCCAGGTGCCTCGAGAAACGCCCCCCGACTGCCTCCAGAGTGGAGCAGTCGGGCAACCCTTCAGGGCTGTTGCGTGGGCCGGTCAGAGAAAGGTTCTCTGGACACAAAGTTCTTCGGGCCCCCTCTGCCTCTAGGGCAGCGTCCTCCCTGTCCTCCTCTGCCGCGGAAGGACTGGGGGTCTGGAGCAGACTGAGACTGTTGCAACTTCCGGAACCACATCTTCTTCTGCCCCTTTTGGTTCTTGAAGAAGGACCTCTGGGGAGCAGAGAAGCGGACTCCGACGGCAGACAACGTCTTCCCGTCATTTTCGCTCTGGACCAAGGTGTCGCGAATGGTCTTCCCAAATAGGGCAGAACCATCAAAAGGGGCATTTGCGAAAGATGCCTTGAAGGGTTCCGCAAAAATCACAATGCCGGAGCCAGGCCTGTCACCTCATGACGAGACCTGCTCCGCTGGCTCTAGCGGCTCCTTCCGTGGCATGGGATAGTAGCCGCATAGAGGTATTGGAAATGGACCTAAGAGTGGCCATACGGGTGGAGTACAACTGTTTGTCCTCCGCCGACATGGACTCCGGGGGCAACTCAGCGTATTCCTTAATAAGATCCCGCTGCAGCCGAATAACGTGTGCCATGTAGTTCAGTGACCTTACCGAGAAGGACACTGAACTAAACACCCACTTCCCTAGGCGGTCCATCGCTCGGGACTACTTGCCCAGGGGGTGGACCGAGGGGCTCTCCTGAGCTAGTTCCCTCTTAGTGGCTGTCGCCATCAACATGGCATCTACGGGGGGACCCTTGCTCCAATGGGGCCTGTCGGCAGGGGGACTGAGGATCCTGTCAGGGCGCTTTGGGACTGGCTCCACAGTGTCCGGCTCCTTCCACGCCCTGGTGGTAATCAGGTCCACCAGGGGGTCGGCCGGAGGGGACACCCAAGAGGTAGAAGGGCCTGCTTCAAATGCCTCCAGGAACATGGCTTCGTCCGAGGTCGGCTTTGGGGCAGACCACCCCCCTCTGATCCTGAGCATTTCCATGATGTCCCCAAAGGGGACATCCTCGGGGGGTGACCTTGGGGAGCCTCCCCCTCCTCCAAATCCGTGTCTTCGGCCAAGGAATCAGGGGAGTCCAAGTGCCTCCTCTTGCACTTCTGCTTGAGGGGGATTCTCCTCGGGGGGCTGTCCGAGGAGGCCTCACCAGCAACATCCTGTTCCAAGGAACGACCTGGGACACTGAAGCAGGCTGTCCCTGGGGCAGGGTGATGGAAGTCATACCCAACAGAGAAGGAGTGCGGGGCGGAGCTGTGGCAAGGACCGGGGGCCTGGAAGCAGTCGACAGAGCCCTCTCCACCACGTCGAACGCCGAGGGAAAGCCGCTCTCTCTGGGATCCGAGAGCGGACCTTCACTTGGATCCGACAGGCGGATCGGGACCAGCGCCGAAGCAATCGGATCCGAAGGCCCAGTATGCTCCGACCTGGACGGTGCCGAAGGCATACTGAAACCCTCGGATCCAAAGCTCAGCCCTCGGCTCAGAGAGCTCGGATCAGACAAAAACGGACCCGACAGGCTCGAGGGAAGAGTCGGCGCCGAAGTACCCAAGACTGTCGGCGCCGACCCACCCCCGGTTCCAAGGCTGCCCGGCTCCGAAGGCTCCGAACCCGGGAAGCGGGACGGAGAAGGAGCTACTGGGGCAAAGAAAGGAAGCTCCCCTCTGGGGGGGGGGGGGAGGCAGGAGCACTCCCATCTGCAGTTGGGCCTGGAGGAATCTTCTCATCATCCGGTCCAAATCTGCATTGGAAAGGCTGCGAGTAGATCTCGATGAGGCCACCGAGGCGGGACATGAGTGCTGCCTCGATGACCTCGAAGGAAATCGGGTCTCCTCCTCCTCAGGGCCCGGTGAAAAACAGGGGGACCGGATCCGAGGAGGAGGAGACTGGGAAGCCCTGGAAGGGGAAGACCGCTTGGCCGGGGGAGCCGAAGCAGAGGTCTCAGCCCTCCGCTTGTGGTGCTCCTCCCTTCTCTTGTCTTTCCTGGCCTCCCTCTCCTCCAGGCCTACAGCGGGAGGTTGAGTCTCGGCCGGGGGGAGACAGGCAGGAGTGGCCACCGCCGAAGCCACGGTGGTAGTCACGGTAGGACAGAAGGCCGAAGCCGAATCTGGGGGCAGAAGACCCGCCAGGATCAGCGTGGATCTCCGGTCCTTAAGTGCCCTGGGGTTGAATGCCGAGCAGATGGAACACCCAGAGGTAAGGTGTCCAACCCCAAGGCACAGAACACACAGAGTGTGGCCATCAGCCGGTGAAAGCTTATTGCCACACTCGGTGCCCTTGGAAAAGATAGGCTTTGGGGCCTCAGACATTTTAAACTAAGGAGGACACACATGCTAGGCCCCAACACATACACACAGACCCTAACGAACCAGCGAAGGAGAGGGAGGGAAAAAATTATAACTAAAGAGTAGTTTAAACTAAGGTTAACAGGAAAGGGGTCTAAACACACGGCACTCACACTAAAGGTGAAGAAAAACAGAAAAAAAATTTTCTAACTTCTCACAGAAAAACGTTAAGCACGGAGCTCGAAAATCCAGCTGCTGTCAACAAGCGTGGCAAACTAGATCTGGGGTCAGTCAGGGTTGGCAGGGGTTTATGGGTAGAGGGAGGAGCTAGGAGCTCGGATCTAAGCTGTTGAAAACTGCCAGCTCGGATCCGATACCCACAGGTTGCTGCACAAATGAAGTTAACTACTTCAGATCTACAATTTAACTGTCACTGAGCATTGAGCCTTTGCTGGTCATGTCTGGATCTTTCAGGCAGGAAACAAGACCTGGGGTACTGTAGGGGCAAGAGGGAATTATGGGTAAAGAAGAAGCCTGAGCCCTGGATCCAAAAGCTTGGAAAAAACCTGCCAAGGTCGGAACCAATAATCCATGCATTTAGTCGGACAGAAAAGACAATGTCATGTAGATGGATACTGCCCTCAATGAATAGAAAGCAAGACTGTATTAAATATTTTAACTCAAATCCTTACACCAGAAGTAATAGTGACTAGAAAAGGTACCTTCCATAACAGAGAGAGAAAGATTTTTACTAATGAATCTGCTGGTCAAAATGTAAGATAACAACAACATAATGTTCAAATCCCAAGGAGGATACAACATTTTGTTGATCTTGTACAAAGGGACTCCTTTAGGACGACCCTGACAGAAGGATGAGCAGCTACTCTCTGTGGGATAACTGGAAGACTGCAAAAATACAAAACACCTTAATCAAAAAAAAATATCAAATTAGAGTCAAATGAATAGTTCAAGTAATCTGCAAACCTCCTAATGGTACAGTGAAGTGGATCCAAACCTAGTGACAATCCAGGAAACAAATCTCTTCCACTTCTTATGCATGTAAGAATTGCCTGCATTATGAACGTTAGCGTCCTTTAAAATATTTAAAATGGGTGAAGAAAAGTAGCTGTTTACTAGGAATCCAAATACTATTGCCCAAGCTTACATTCACAGTTTTGGGATTGGTTCTACAAGGTCTTATGCAGAGGTAATGGTTACGGCTGAAAAGAAAAAAAAGGTTTTATTAACTGTAAATACCAAGGTTGCTTTGGCCAAAAGGAAGCTGTTAATACTGAAATGGTCATGTCTTATTTTATAACAGATAAAAACAGTCTGAACCAATGGAAAATAAGATCAGGTGTACATGAAAACATGAATCCATTGAAAGGAAAAAAAATGGCTATCTTTCAAACCGTCTCCCAACAGACATAGGAGCAGAAGGATATGAACAGACTTGCTATATGTGGAAATTAAAAACATACCTGTAAATATGAAGACAAATGTGTGGATCCATTTTCTACCTGTGAACCAGCTGTTTTCTCACTTAAAGCAAGTGAAGTTGATTTTGTAAAGGTGGAACACGAGTTTGTTGTATTTGGAGACTGTACTGTGCTGCAGAGCAAATCCAAATATCTCTCTGCAGAACTGAAATTATTTTTTCAGTGACTGTTTACAAACCATCTCACTGTAGGACTCTGAGCTGACGTAAAGGTGGTTTGGCTGAAAGCTGTCCTGTAAGGTGGCCAGGACTTGGTACACTGCCATCACACCCTTCAAGGTGCAAACTGCCTTGGACCAGTAGAGTGCTGAAATGTATTCCAAGCATAATCTAGAGTACATGTCAGAACTGGCGGTCTGAATGGTGTTACTTATCACTCCTATAGATAAGCTCTCATGTTAGTCCACTGCAGCAATTCACCCTTTATGTTCTGTAAAACAGGACTAAGTGTATTGGTAGACTGGTTCCTAATGTCCGAGATACCACTGTGTCATAAGTAGCACAGCATGAGGAATCAGGAAAAAAAAAAACAAGAAGGCATACATCTCAATGCTTCAGAAACTCTTCCTGTTATTACTTGTTGAGACAACTGGATCCCACGTTTACCTGTCATAAGCTGTAAAGGCTTTTGTTATCACCAAATCTACGGCCTCCTCTAGAAAAATAATAATAATAGTGAGGATGTCAGAGATGAGTCCTTATGATGTACTGTCATTCCCAGGGACTACAAAACTTCAAAGGTCTAAATGGTGCAGTTTTAACAGTGCCTTTGCATTTGTCCCTACTAGTCATTCAGAAGGAGCAAACAGATTATTTTCTGTCTTATCAGATGTTCGAATACTGGGGATAAACACTTTGTAAATCCTATGGAGGATGTGAGTACTAGAAATCATCACAAGTATTTTTTGTGAGACTGTCTTACTGTATTGTGAACACATGCACCTTCCATGTCTAGCACATGTACGCAAGAGTCCTGATCTACAAAAGGAAGTTGTCTTCAAAATCATTACTCTGGAAGTCTTTTACATTTATAAACTTGGAAAGACCCAATATGCTTGAAGACAATCAGGTGTTGCTCCTTCAAAGAACCAGAAAGAGTGGATTAAAACCTTTGCCTTCTTTGACTGGAAGGCACTACTTGAATCTATTTCTTTGCTGGAAGTTGACTGATTAAATAAAGCAAGAGTCAGACATATTTGATGAGTTAGGAATGTCTGGGGCTAGCTACACATCTGGTTGCTGAATAAATTATACTGCAAAACCCTTGTGAAGTTTACAGAACCCGTTTTTCTGTAGTTTCCTGTTCAGATTGAAGGATGACGCAACCTTATTTCCTAGAGGTACTAGGGAAGAGCAGTCATTCTGAAACTCACTGGCTGAGGCTACCTTTTCTCGATGTATCTAAACTATAGTTGGACTGCTTTCCTTTGAAATGTTTCAGATGTAGTTTAATTGCTGAAAATTAGATAAGTGTCTTTTAAAACTAAAGCATAGGACGTGTATCAATTTCCTTCAGTGAGGTTCTTGACTTGACTTTCTGATGTTATCATCCAATGACTGACCACTCAAAAATTAGATTAAAAAGGAGCATTTTGAAGTCTTGACTCAATGATGTCCTTATTAGGAGGCTCTTTCTACATGTAGACTGTTGGAACAAAAATAGTACAGTCATATAAGTAAACTTACCATAACAGTAAATGTTTTGAATTATCACTGCTGCAGTCGCCTAAGCTACATGGGTCACATCCTGCTTAGGATACAACAGTCAGCCAGCTTCCAAAGCATCAGAACACCTTCCATATGCCCAAACTGTTAGTCTAAACTTCAGGTTTTGGTGTTGTTATGGGACAAGATTAGTTATTATAATACTAATTTCAGTTTATTCATGTTGCTATAATATGATTGTGAAAAAGTAAACATAATTTGTATGCAAGGCTGGGAAATTACAGTTTCATAAGCAAAAATTACTGTATTTAACTGCATTCTTTTAATATGTAATATGGAAAAAGTACGTGTTGCATGAAGTCGAGGCATGTTAGTTACTACAAAAGGAATTTGTTAGCCTGACTCCTCCAGGCTAGGAGTGTGCTGTTGCTAGGGAAGGTTTGAAACCTCCAAGGTCAGAAACAAGACCCCTTGGAAGCAGGTGGATCATGTATAGATAGGTGTTCACGTGACATCAGAGGCGAAAATCACGAGGGATGAGGACATGTGCACAATTTTCTATTAGCTAGAATCCCTTAGGATTGAAAGGTAAGAATTATGAGAGATGTTTTATTCTGTCAATGTATGAATGTATGAGAGAAAGAAAAGAAAAAGTTAAAAGTTAAAGATAAAGTTAAAACAAGTTCATGAGCCCACCACATGATTGGGACACAGGCTATATACTGTTAAAACAAATTCATGAGCCCACTGTGTGATTGGGACATAGACTATATACTGTTAAAACAAATTCATGAGCCCACTGCATCATTGGAATGTAGACAATACAAGTTCATAAGCCCATAGCATGATTGGTATGTAGTCTATATACTATTAAAACAAATTCATGAGCCTATCGCATGATAGGATGTAGAGGTATGCGTTGTTAAAATAAATTCATAAGCCGAAAACACGCTGGGACTTAACAGTGTGATTGTGTGAATGTGCCCTTAGAGGGTCAGAAAGAGTGGTCAGTTCTGGACACAGTACCTATCTGCCCAGTTATCCCCACCACAATGCTGGAGCTGTAGCTTTTGTGCTCGCCGGGACAAAAGCAAGGAGGTGCCGTGTGAAAAGGCTGATAGAAACCTCATCTCTTTTGCTGCAGGCCAACAGACTTCCTACCCTTCCTTCCCTGTATGATGTGTGGATTACTACAGTTATTTTCTGTCTTCGGAACTGCCAGGATCCAGGAGTTGTAAGGTAAGCCTAACATTTTTATTATTATTGATTTATAAAATAAGAAAAATGGGAGCAAAGATAAGCAAGCAAGATCAAATCCCTGAAAAGGGAACACCTGCATATTTTACGTGTTTTAACAATGGGAAGG
The DNA here is from genome assembly GCF_019279795.1 of Protopterus annectens. Lineage (NCBI taxonomy): Eukaryota > Metazoa > Chordata > Ceratodontiformes > Protopteridae > Protopterus > Protopterus annectens. The sequence goes on along the minus strand of NC_056728.1, from coordinate 842,951,246 downwards.
AAAGTTGTAAATATTTGTATGACTGGTCTCAGCTTACTAAGATTTGTGCTGGTGGGGTATTTCCATTAAAGGTAACTTATGATAAGACTAAATTGCTGATTGAAAGGTATTTTGGAAGAAAAGCAAAGTAAGTGGGGAACAAATGCCAGCATTTTATTCTTGGTAAAGTGAAGCACTTAAAAGGGAAAAGGAGTCAGCATTAAGAGGGTTGCAGGATGTTAAAAAATAAATTGTTGCAACAAGTAAAAGAGGTTAAAAAGGCAGTACAGACCAAAAGATCCCTTTATCCTGTCTTAGCAGGTTTGAAACAAACTGAGGATGGCCAAAAAGCAGAAACTTCTGAAGAGGATGATAATCCTTCAGTAGCTACTGCACCTCCACCTCCATATGCACCAGTACGGGTACCTCCTGTACAAGACTGTTGTTTTTCAGACGCCTACCTTTCAGTCTACTGTTCATTGGACACCCACTTTGCGTGATACTGGCACATCTCACACTGGCTCCCCTGCTCAATATTCATCTTCTGAACAGCCATCTGCAGTCGAAGGGGTTCTTCTTCCTATCCTTCTCAGATAGCTTCTACTTCCCCAACAGGGGCATTAGTGTTTGTCACTCCTGTATCTCATCATACACACTCACATGACAGGGTACAACAGGAGATTGCAACCTCTGGAGGGGATCTTTTGATACCTCTCAGGGAAATTTGGGGGGCTAACAATAGGGAACTTGCTCATCATCCTTGGACGCCTGCTGAATTGCATATGTCTAAAAATTTTCCAAATATTACAGATCATCCATTAAAATTCAAAGAAGAATTAAAAACTATAATAGAATGTTACAATCCTACTTTGACAGATTTAAATCAACTGCTGAGGGTAGTCACTTCAGATGAAATAAGAAAACAGTTACTGAAAAAGGCTGGGATAACAGATTTCACTCTCACAGGGAATGTATTAACAGATGAACAAGCATTGTTAAATAAGATTATGGATGTGTGTCATGTTAGGGCTGACTGGTTTAAAATACAGGCATGTAAACAAAATAAAGGGGAAGCCCCTGCAGACTATTTGAGTCACCTTAAAACAGTATTTGCTAGACATTCAGGAATACCAGACCCAGAAGGGCAAGCTAAGCCAGCTATTACAGCACCCTTTTTGCAGGGTCTGCAAGCTCCTGTACAATATCAAATAAAGCAAGTGCTCGTAGACTGGCAAGGAAAGAACTTAAGAGTCTTTATTAAGTGCTGCAAATCACTGTACAGAGTATCAGGACAAACGAAGGAAGGATACTGAGGATAAGCTGTTAACTTTACAAATCAGGCAGCTGGAAAACCCAAGGGGTCAAGATAGAAGCAGGGGAAGGGGTAGAGGAATTACTAGAGGATTTAGCAAAAGTGCTGATTGAGGAGAACAAGGTGCAGCTGGTTGGCAACAATGAGCTGGCAGTGCCCCTCTGGCTGCATCTAACACATCTTGCTTTAATTGTGGGGAAGCAGGACATTGGAGAGGGGAGTGCCCACAGAGGCAAATGCAAAGAGTCCAAGATACTTGGACTGAATGGCAACCAAATTATAATAATACAGTTTTTCTTCCACCACCTCCTCAGACTGGGAGTCAGAAAGCTCCATACTGACTAGGTCAAGGAAATAATGCAGAAGTGAATCTTAACCCTCTTAACCCTCTACTGCCAATAGATCAAAACGGACTCTACATTAAGATGAAAATAAATTCAAAGAAAACCCTATTTCTGGTGAACACTGGTGCCACTAGGTCAGTGTTAAAAAATTACTTCTGACAGTCAAATACCAGTATCAGAGTATAAAGTAAAAGCAGCTGGAGTAACAAATACTACTGTTACGTGTCCTGTTTCAGAACCTATCCCCATTTCTTTAGGTCCGATTGAAAAAAAAGCATTCATTTCTTTTCAGTACTACTGCACCTGTAAATCTGCTAGGAAGAGTTTTGTTGTGCAAGCTGGGTTGTAATATTTACTGTACCCCAGAAGGGGTGCATCTAAATGTACCAACAGAATCAGAGGGGGAAGTACTGGTAGTTTTAGCAGAAGCTGAGGAACAGCCTGCTTGAAGCATGCAGGCAGATGGAGAGTTACTACAGCAGGTACCTGCCAACTTGTGGGCTAAGCATACAAATGAAGTAGGTATATTGAAATCAGTAGAAACAGTAAAAATAAAATTAAATCCATCAAAACCTCTCCCTAGAGGTTCACAATATCCACTAAAGCTGGAAGCAGAGCAGGGAATCAAACCTGTAAATCAATCTCTGATCCAGCAAGGAATAATAATACCAGCTAAAAGTCCTTGTAATACTCCTATTTTTCCAGTGAAAAAGCCAGGAAAGGATACTTACAAACTTGTACAAGACTTAAGGGCTGTAAATAATGCAGTACTGCCTACTTTTCCTGCTGTTCCAAATTCAGCAATGATACTGAGTTCCATACCACCTATAGCTAGTTACTTTTCTGTGATAAGTCAGTTTCTGTTTGCTTTTACTTATCAGGGACAGCAATATACCTGGACACAGTTGCCACAAGGATATACTGAATCTCCCTTCATTATTTTCTTAAATTCTGAATAAAGATTTGGAGAATGTGACATTTCCAGTTGGGTCTGTGTTAATACAATATGTTGATGATTTACTGATAGCATCAAATTCCTTTCAGCAATGTCAACAGAATGCATTGCATCTTCTGACTATCCTTGCAGAGAAGGGACACAAAGTGTCTAGAGAAATACTGCAAATGTGGTCATCTCAGGTATATTACCTTGGTCATTTAATATCTCAGGGTAGCAGGCAAGTGTTACAGTCTCGTACTGATGCAATATCTAAGGCCCCAGGTCCGACTACTCAGACACAGCTTAGGTCTTTCCTAGGTATGACAGGATACTGTAGACAGTGGATCCCTAACTACGCAGAAATTGCCAAACCTTTGACAAATTTTTAAAGCAGGATACACCAGAGCTTCTCCTTTGGAATAGTAAAGAGAAAAATTGATTTCAGAACTTGAAGCAAGCTTTAGCTACTGCCCCAGCTTCAGGGTTACCAGATTATAATAAACCTTTTATTTTGTCATGAAAGAAATAGATTTGTTCAAGGAGTACTTGCACAAAAACATGGGGACAGCTATCGTCCATTAGCTTATTACAGCACGCCACTTGATTCTGTTGCAAAAGATTTTCCACCCTGTTTAAGGGCAGTTGCCGCTGCTGCAATTCTAGTTAATCTGGCACAATTGTTGGTGCTTAGGAATGATCTCACAGTAACTGTCCCTCATTCTGTATCATCTCTTTTGTTTAAAATGAAAACTCAACCACTCTCGACTGCACATCTAACTAGATATGAACTTACACTTCTTTCTGATCATTTCTCTGATCCGCTGTCCTGTTCTAAATCCTGCATCTCTGTTGCCTATTGCTGAGGATGGTGAAGAGCATGATTGTATGTGTAACTAACTATTTGCTTTCACCTAGGAAGGACTTAAAGGACACTCCTATACCCAATGCTGAGTGGAATTTATTTGTGGATGACTCCTGTGGAAGAGATCAAACAGGAAAGCTACTCTCGGGAATAGCCGTCTGCACCGAAGAAACAACATTGTTGCAACAAAAATTAGAGGGTGTCAAATAGCTAAGCTAGTGGCTTTGCAAAAAGCATGTGAGTTAGGCAAAGACAAGGTGGCCAATAATTTTACAGACAGCCGTTATGCTTTTGGGGTGGTACATGATTTTGGGCAACTTTGGAAAGAGAGAGGGTTTCTGACCTCTTCAGGAAATCAAATTAAAAATTCAGAGTGCATAAAATCATTGTTAGATGCACTTTTGCTACCTAAGAAGCTGTTTGTAATCAACTGTTGTGCACATCAAAAAGGCATAAATGTTGTAACAAAAGGAAATAATCTGGCAGACCAAGCTGATAAACAAGCAGTAGTAAATTGTTGCAAAAAAATCTGTGTATGTTAATAATAACAAACTGCAACAGTAATGATGTGTTTGATTTTGAAAAGTTTCAAGCTGAAGCATAACAGGGAGAAGTTCTGATGTAGCTAAAGGATGAATGTAGAAAATCCTCTGATGGCATATGGAGACATCCGGACGGCCGACTGGTGGCACCTGCCTCTTTGCTACCTTACCTAGTAAGGGCATATCATCTACTGGCCCATACTGGTAAGACAACTTTATTTAATCAAATTACCTGAAGTTGGTATGCCCCTCATGTCTCCTCTTTGATACTTCGGTATGTATAACACTGCACTATAGGTTTGGAATATAACATAAGCAAACATGCCAACAGCAAATCTGCATGTTTACCTCCACCCTGGGGACCTTTTATTAACATACAGCTAGACGTCATCCAGATGCCTAAGACTAATAATTTACAATTTATTTTGGTGGTAGTGTGCATGGGTGGAAGCTTACCCTTGTCGCAAAGCTGATGTAGTCACAGTTATTAAAAAACTGTTATCTGAATTTATACTGAGATTCGTTATACCCAGAATTGTTAACTGTGACCAGGGAACACATTTTAATAATGCACTGTGTAAAGAACGATGTAAAATGTTTAATACTAAGTTGAGTCTTCACTGTCCCAACCATCCCCAGTCATCTGGATTAGTGGAAAGGGTAAACAGGAACCTTAAAAATAAAATTTCAAAGATTTGTGCTGAAACCCACTTAAAGTGGCCTGAAGCCCTTCCCTTAGCATTAATGAGTATGAAGGCCTCACTGAATGCCACCAGGAAGTCAAGTCCGTATGAAATATTAATGGGGAGGACCCATGGCCCTTCCAGCCACCCCTCCAATGGGAAATGCAGATTTAACTTTGTCAGATGATGCCATGGTTTCTTATTGTAGGAGACTCCTAAAAGTTTTGCAGCAATATCATCGAACAGTAAGAGCAGCGTTATGAAAGCCTCCTGACCAGCCCTGTTATCAACTATAACTGGGTGACTGGGTGTACGTGAACATTTTCCAAAGGAAAAACTGCCTGAGCCCATGATGGAAGGGGCCTTTTCAGTTCCTGCTCACCACTCTGACTACAGTTCGCTGTGTGGGACTACCAACGTGCATCCATTCATCTCATTGCAAGAAGACCTGTTGTGTGGGGACCCCAGACGAATCACTGCAGCCAACAGAGGGAGATCGACGTGTGATAGATAAATCATCTGCCCACTGAAAATGTCAACTTCAGTGGCAGTCCATGATGAATCCAGTGACAACAGGTACTTTTATTTTGTTTCTGCTGCTGTTCCCTTCTATAAACTGGTCGAGAGAAAACAGTTTCTTGCTGGTTCTTCGGCAGTATGCCAAAAATCGAAACAAAACAAACTGCTAGATATGTTCGTATATACCTCATCAATCTAAAGCAGGGACGCCTATGATTCCCATCCCTGCATCACAGGTGTCATTTGAAAAGGACCTTAATGACATCAACTTAACCTGGAGTAATGTAACTGATTTTTCAAAGGTTGTGTCTCTTCAACTTGCAACCACACATCATGGAGACACATTATGCCAGAAATGGGACTGTACCAGTAGGAAAAAGCAAATGTAATGACACCAGGCATGAAAGTGTGTTAGACTCTTTGCACTTAAAAAGCTATGACTTGGGGGCATGGCATGGGCATGATAAATGACCGTTACATCTGTGGTGATCGTGCTTATCCCTGGTTGCCTACAAACTGGTCTGGATGTTGCATTGTAGGCTATATTGCTCATGCTATTTAACATTTTGAACACCCACCAGCAGGTAGACTGAGAAATAAGTGAGCAATCCACTGAGCAAAGCAAGTATTTTAAATTTTTAATTCTGGGTATGGAGTGCAAAGGACAATGCTTGAAATCACCATGCTTGCCCAGATTTTACAGGAGGTAGCCAACGAAACTTCATATCACATCAGGATGGCAAATCGAGAAATGGCTGAAATGCAAACTGTGGTGTTGCAGAGTCGAATAACACCTGATATAATGCTTGCTGCAAAAGGGGGGTCATGTGCCCTCATAGAGAGTTGTTGCTGTTCATATATTAGTGACTATCATGATGAACAGGAAAAACTGGCAAATTTCATGGAACAAAGGGCCAAAGATTTGGACAGCATATCAAAACAATGGACACTTTTTGGATGGTTGGGCAGTATTTTTTGTAACCTAGGAACTAACATAATACAGGGTATTGTCATTGTACTTTTTATTATATTTGTGATCATTTTGGTATTTTCAATTCTAAAGGCTGTGATTAAACCTCACCTGTACATGAAATGCCACTGCATGTACCGATCAATGACAATTCTAGTACGACAGAAGATGATTATTACGATGCAGAGGTATCTTTTATTAAGTTAAGAAAAATAAAAATATAATTATATGCATGGTATGACACTGATAGTGCCAGAGGGAGGAAATTGTTATGGGACAAGATTAGTTATTAAAATGTGTACTAATTTCAGTTTATTAATGTTGTTACAATATGATTGTTAAAAAGAAAATATAATTTGTATGCAGGGCTGGGAAAAATACAGCTTCATAAGCAAAAAATATTACTGTATCTTAACTGCATTCTTTTAATATGCAATAAAGAAAAAGTACGTGTTGCATGAAGTCGAGGCATGTTAGCTACTACAAAAGGAATTTGTTAGCCTGACTCCTCCAGGCTAGGAGTGCATTGTTGCTAGGGAAGGTGTGAAACATCCAAGGTCAGAAATAAGACCCCTTGGAAGCAAGTGGATCATGTATAAAAAGGTGCTCAGGTGAAGTCCGAGGCAAAAATCACGAGGGATGAGGACATTTGCAAAGTTTTCTATTAGCTAGAATCATTGTAATGTAATAAAACGGCATGACCAGTTTTGATAAGAAAGTGTATAAAAGATGTAGTCTGTCTCTCTTCAGACTATTAAGACTATTTTAACATCAGCTATGAAGATGGTCTCCCAGTGCTGTAAGAATAAAATTTCTGTTTGCACATCCTGAAGTGTTGTTCCTGATTAAAGCCATATGAGGTAAATTGTTAATGTTATTTTTTATGACTACAACAGTGTCAAGCCCTTCAGAGCTTTCATGCCAAGACAGAGAGGGAGGCTAAAGCCCTGACAAGGAAAATGAATGTCCACACCTGCCATAAAAAACATAAAAGCAGGGGAATGGGGGAGTTGACTACTGGAGCAGTGACCAATTTAACATCTACTGTTATGGCAAGTTTACTTACACAGCTGTACTATGTTCTTCATAAGCTACATGGGTAAATTATCACAGCTTATATTCACTAGGGAGGAGGAAGGAAGAGGGACCAGATGACCTGGAGAAAGGTCTTGGCAAAGCCTGTCCTAAACCTGAGAAGGAACCTAGTTTAGGGTGATTTGTAAAAGTACACACAGAGGACCAAGTTGCTACTTTTTAGAAAACTTCCAGAATTCAACCCTTTCCAAAAAGCCAGGGATGATCCAAGGCCCTGGCAGAATGAGCCTTGACCCTGCCTGGAACAGTTTTGTTGTGGTGGGTATAAGAAAAGGTAACAGCAGGAGACAACCATTAAGAAACACATTGAAATGAGAAAGCCCCCCGCCCTTTTCTGTCACAAGAAAACAACAGATCAGGGATCCTACATTGTTTTGACAAGGCAACACCGAAGCTGTAGACATCCAAGGTAAGAAGTATCTTATCTCCCTCATATTAGGTTCTATAAGGAAGAGAGAGAGAGAGACAGATATCTTGGCTAAAGGAAAACTCAAGATACCACTATATGCACAAATGAAAGATTTCTAAAGGATACTATACTTAGTGGAAAATGAGACAAGGCTAACACATCATAAGAGCCTGCAACTCAGACATGCTTCCTCAGAAGCCCAGAGCAATTAGTAACACTACATTCCATGTGAAGAACCTCAAAACAACCTGATAAGCTAGTTCAAACAGAACAAGAGCTAATTATAGTAACAACAAATTAAGATCCCAATGAGGAAACACCTGAGATCTAGGAGGCTTCATATGAAACACCTCTTTCAAAACCATTTTCACACGAGAGTGCACCGAAACAGGTGGGATCTATGTATGGGCACACATGCTGAAGGAGCCAACAGATACGGCTTGATTGATTAGAAAGTCAGACCATACAATAGTAACTCACACAAATAATGCAGAACCGGAGAAAAATAGCCTTGAACAAGTGTTGGTTATTTTCTTGGTACCAGCTAGAAAACCTTTTCACTTTATTAATAAATGATTTTTTTTTTAGTAGCCGAGTTTACTGCCTCCTTTATATCCACTGTGCGTCCTCATAAAAAGGGTGCCAGAAAAGTGGAAAAGTTCCAAGATCCAGCCAGTCAGTTATAACTGTTATGGTCGGGAAGATATCAAACACCACTGGTCTTGTGGGAGATGACCCAGTCTGTGAGGAGACCCTAGCCATTCAAAGACAAGGGAGAACCACTGTTGCCTGGGCCAGAAGGGGGTCACCACAGTAATCTCTGAAAAGTAATTATTAAAAAGGGTGGAAAACCATACAGGAAAATTCTTGCATAAGGAAAAGAAAAATCACCTATCTTCCAGTCCTTCATGGATGGGGGTCTGCAGAAGAAATTTGTTAAGTAACAGTTAAGAGTTTAGGCAAAAGAAAGTGTTCCCCATAGATGGATTAAATCTTGGAAGACTGCTGATACAATTTTCATTCATGAGGGCCTGTCCTGATCCTGCTCAGCTTGTCTGCCACATAGCTTTGCTCTGAAAGAATATAAAAAGCCTGGAGAGTGATGTTTTGCTGAAAAGCTGTATCCCAAATTAGCATGGCTAGTCTTCATATAGGAGAAGAAATGGTTCCCCCTTGCTTGCATATGTGCACATCACTGTGGTGTTGTCTGTAAACACATGTAAGGGTCTCAGGGACCAAAAAAAAGACAGTCAAGAACATTTATAAGTGCCAATATCTATATTATTTGTGTGTGTGTATTTGTATATCTTGTCTGTACCAAAGATCTAACACTTTTATCCCCATAGACACTTTACCCCAAGCAGTCTTTGGCATCTGTAGAGACAGACTGCTGGAACTGGACTGGAGACTGGGAAACCTGGATTTTGAAAAATATGGCACACCTCCAGGGTCTATAAAAAACTTCAAATGTTATAATACCGAACCCAGTACATCGAAGGATGAAAATAATGAAGCCCCGGAACATCGAATTCTTACCTAGGGCAGGATTTTGGTGGGCCGTTCCGTGGCTTCGCTATTTCCTCCACTGTGGTGTGATAGTTACGGACCTTATGGTTAGGGTGCGGGTTAAGGTAAGTGGATAGTTAGGAATGTATGTAGGGTTTAGTGTAGGGTTGGGTTTTGTTAACTGTATGTGTGTTTATTAATTAGTTTGTTTGTGTATAGTTTCGTAAGGTATGTGTGCAAAAGTTATGGACCTTAGGGTTAGGGTGCGGGTTAAGGTAAGTGGACAGTTAGGAATGTATGTATGGTTTAGTGAAGGGTTAGAAGTAGGGTTTTGTTAAGTGTATGTGTGTGGTTTATTTATTTTGGTGTGCTTGTGTTGTGTGCATGTTTCTCGGAACAGCGAATATTTTCCCTGGGAAAAAAATTTGCTATTCTGAGTGCTCGATGTTATGATATTTCAAAATTCCAAGTTCGAGCTTATGGTGTTCGATATTTTGGAATTTCAAATATATGATATAGAACCCATCTCCCCATACACAGACCATAAAACTAGAAACTGAATTTTCAGGGGTTGTAGATGTTGGGACCATACAACTTACAATGTCATGAAAATTATAGAAGCCATGAGACCCGGTACCCTAAGGAATTCCTTTGCAGTAGTTGAAAAACTCAGGTACAGATCTAGATACATGTTTAACTTTTCCTGTGGAAGAAAAGGTCTTTGAACTGAGAAACCTAGAGACACCCCAGGAAAATAATCAAGTGAGAATTAGTCAAAAAAGACATCTGTAAATTCTGCTGGGATACTAGTCTTCTGTCTAGGAGATCCCTTACTCATGTGCAAGATTCCTGGCACTTTGAAAAACATTCTGCAAAGAAAAGCCAATCAATTACATAAGGAAATATGTGAACAACTTGCAATCTGCAGTAGACGACCATGTGGTAGTCACTTTGTATACACCCTTAAAGCAGTAGGTAGAAAAAAAAGAGTAAGTGATAATGTGATTCGGATTCAGAAAACCTTCAGAAACTTCTGACATGCTATAAGAATGTGATTAAATGCATCTTTTGAAAATCTAAGGTTATCCAAAAACTCAAAAGGAAATTAAGGGATAACATTATGAACTTGGTATAATGAGCAAAACTATATAAAAATCCTTCTCCTAAAAGTGGAAGAAAGAGTTTCTAAAACCTCCATCTGAAACATTTCAAAGGAAAGCAGTCCACCTATAACTTAGATGTATAAAGAAAAGGCAGTTTCAGCCAGAGATTTTCAGAATGACAGAGTTTATGTTCCATGACAGGAGGGAAAGAAAAGCTCAGTCTGGCGAATGACAGGCAATCCCTTACCTTAACAGATTTAGAGTTTGCCATGGTGATGTGTGTGTGCGCGTGCGTAGGGGGGTCCTGTAAACAGTCACACAAACAAACTTATTAGACTACCTTTAGACCTTGGTGGTGGTGGGGGGTCCTCAACCTTTTGGGAAACTCCCTGACATCGCTTTTAAATCATATGCTTATCAGCAGCTTGCTGGTACTGTTCATTTTCCTTAAAGGAAGGTAGTAATGGAAGTATTAAATCCCTTGGCAAAGTTGGAGAAAGAAGGCGGAAATACTGAGAGAACATCTGCATACATCTCTCATCACACTTGCTGGGTTCAGAAAAAAAATAGCTGCTGGGTCTGACCTGGGATGAGTATATTAAAAAATGAATAGAGTAAAGAATCTTACACATTTATCTGCCTTCTATGGGGCAGCAGGCTGGCTGTCAAGCAAGGCACAGACTGTGATAAAAAATATCCTCCGAAGCAGGAAGAACAGCAGGAACATGAAAAGGTTCTGGAAATTATAGGTTTAGCAAATCATAATTCATTCTGAGGGACTACGAAATACCTTTTTTCCCATGAAACATCTCCTTCATTCTGGATACAGTTACACAGAAAGCAGATCCTTCTAAGGGGATAGCTGAAGCCACACTCCCTTCAGATTTTGAGTCTGAAGTCTGTGGAAGCAGAACACAATCTATCCCTCACAACCATTTACAAGTTCACCATCTTGAATATCACCAGAAAAGAAGAACCCCCTTTTTATTTACCATAAGCAGCCATACAGGAAGGGTCAACAGCCTTCAGAACTAAGCCCAATAAATTACTCCCTTTTCATGGTAATTTGAGACAGGAGAAACATATGTTTAAGTTTTTGGTTCTTTTGGAAAGGAATTTCTGAAGAAACAGAACAAGTGTTGTCAGCAAAATTTTCCCAAGGAATGGGCACAACTTTCTGGCTAGAAAATATGCCATTCTCTCAGGGCTGACAACAGTGGCTCTCCCTTGCCCACAAAAGCACTCACTCCCAACAGCTGTAGAGGATGTGTCTAACACCCTGTCCATGGTGGCTTTTGAGAACTATACCAGAGGAATGCAAGGAAAAGATAAATGGACTGAGGAACTTGCTTTGGCCACAGCAGAGCCACCCTCTAGCAGCTGAAGCACTTCAGCAGCCTGCCGTGGTGGCGAAGTTTAATAATAATTTACTTCTTTTTGTGGCTGGAAGAAGGAAGAACCAAGGAACCGGTAGATTCTTCCATGGTTACGCCAAGTTTCAGCTTCTTCTGATTTATCCGCATTTGCTGCCAGGACAACTATCATGTCTGCACTCAGTTCCATCCCATGTTACATCAGTTTTGACTCCATTCCCCTATTATTTGCTGAAGTCCTTGTGCAGACCCTGCCTGTAATGGTACATCATTTGCATAGAGCGACTTTGTTGATCTGTACTCTCCAGCCTGTTTGCTAATGCAGTCCATCACCAGTACGAACATCAGTTGGTCATCCTCACTGAGAATCCGTCTCAGTCTCAACAATGTTTATATATGTATCAAAGGATCCTTGTACACAGCCTGCTAATTCTACCAATGATTCCCGGTTTCTGAACCATTAAAGAAATGTCCAGATCAGCTTTGTTGGGATCCTGTCAAATGCTTTCTCCAAGTCTGAGAATACACATCTAGATTCCTCATCTCTATCTTCACATCAATTACCTGCCTCAGTACAAATGTCACGACGGTTGTGCTGCATCCTGATCTAAATCTGAACTGCTCATCACCCATCTTATTTTCTAATGCTCTGTATAATCATTTAACAATCACCCTTTCCTGCACTTTCATGCAGTTTCCCAAGAGAATGATACCTCTGCACTGTGAATGTCTCCTTTGTTCTTGTACACTGGTACTGGAATGCCTTTTCTCCACTCATATGGGCTACACATTTCTGTCCATACCATTGTGAGTACCCTCTAGAGCCATTTCTTCCTTAACTCAACCTGTTGATCATATCTGCTGCAACCTTATCTGAGTTTGCTGCTTTCCCTGACATAATTTGCCTCAGTGTTGCTCTTACTTCTTCTATGGTTGGCTCTTCTTCCTCTTTCATTGTGAGCTATGTGGGAGTACAGCTTCTGTGGGATTTTCTTCATTCAGATGCTGCTGGAAGTACTTCTGCCATCTGCCTTTCATGCCCTGTGGATTGGAGAGCAGGTTATTGCTTTTCAATACTATGCTAATTAATCCATGTAGGTAAAGCAAAGGTGTGATTTTTTTTTTTTATGCTCCCAACAAGGTCTGCTTATTTCTCTCCTAAGGAGACACTGCATGACATTGGCTCTACAGTTTCAGCCAGCCATCACAGAAGACTACTTATAAAATAATTTAAGAGGCTAAAGATCACTGCCGAGCCAACAACAAAGATGTATCCCCCCGATTTTCCATGCTGAAGAAATCTGTTTTGAATATGTACTGAGAGCCGCAGTAGTCTTTCAAATGACTATTCACTTGTGTGTGTGCACGCGTGCGCTTTTGTGGGTGGCTGTATAATGATGTAGATGAGAAGAACTTGCAGAACATAAATCTTTTTGCCTTATCCCTTATACAGCCTTTTTTCTTTATTTTGGAAGGAGGCACCACACCATCAAATACTACTGAAACAAAATTCTACAGCAATTAGTGCATATGTATTTATTCTCACAAACTGATCTTGGTTGTGTGTGTGTGTTTCATTTCTTTCTACTTGATCTTGTAGAATGCACATGGATTTTGTCCTTCCCCTTAGAAAGTTAAGTCTGGCAATGATTCCAGGTATTTTTGTCACCTATGCTTGTTATTTCTTCAGAAAATATATGTGCAAGCTGTAAACATACTGTGCTTCTTCCTGATTGGTCTGCTTCTCCTTAATTATTTCACAGCAAGAATGCTGTAGCATTCTTGGTCAGAAATGGCTCCCTTGAAAGTGCTCCTGCTTGCTTTTCACTGTCTCTCTGAACAATCGTCTTGCAAAGGATTATGTAAAGAATGCATTGCTTTGCCTTTAACCATATTACGCACGGAGTTCAATTTCATTTCAGTTTTATTTTACTTTGATTTGAACTACATATCATTGTATTTTATACCCTCACCCAAAAGTGAACCCGGCTGATTTGAGGCTTTAGGTAGAACTTTTTCTTATCATTATTGACATATTTTTGGTAAGGTCGAAAACACACACCAAACTCAGAAAAAAACAAAAAACTAGGGACTTCAGAACAGAAAAGGACTCACTTTATTCTACAATTGAGCACTTTCGTCCAATGGTAACAGGACTTCTTCTTCATTCTGAATGAAGGAGACAAATTAACTCCCCAGTTAAAGAAAAAGTTTACACTCACAATTACAAAAAGAATAAAGTAAAAACAGATTTTTTTTCCCAAGAAACAGAAAGAAAAGTTTACTACAAACTATGGTAAGCAAGAAAATATCCTAAAAATTGGGTAAAAGATTACTAGCAATGGTAAAGTACTACTTAAAAAAAGGTATTATAAAGCAGAAAGGGAAAGAAGTGCCCTAACGCCAGTGAGAGGAATAGCTCAAGAGCTTAAAAACTGCGTCTGATGGCAAATGAGATCTGAGGCTTTGGGAATGCCATACAGCATTATGGGTAGAGAGAGGAGCTCAAGAGCTGGATCCAAAGTCTGGAATAAGTGGCCGAGTAGGTTTCCAAGGATTGGACTCCAACCATACATTAAGGAAGAATGAAAGGGACAACAAAAGTTCAATTTTTTTAAATTAAACTTATGCCATCTTGCATTTGCAATATATTTCATTCCTCTCAGTGTCTGCAGTCATTCCTCAAAAATTATACTTATTTATGGAATATTTTTAGGAAATGTTCGAATAGAGAACAAGTGAAGTTTCTGATACTGACAGTTATGCAATTCCCTCCCAAGTGCATCTGTCTTTAAGTGTAAGTAGTGTATACAAAAAGTAAAAACAAACCTGCAATGAGCTTGACTGGGAAGCCTTCACAAACAACAGAACAAAGTAGCAAAAAATGAACGAATGCGTGTGTGTGAGTTGTATACACTACTTAGTAGGAAAAAATAAACAAAATCCCAGTGACAAGGCTGAAGTAAAGTCCTTTAATAAAACCATAAAATAGCAGGTAAAAAAGTTGAGCGCTTTCACATTTCAGAAATGTTTGTATGAAAAAGCACTTTGTGCGAAAGCGCTCACATTTTTTACCTGCTATTTTGTGGTTTTATTAAAGGACTTTACTTCAGCCTCGTCACTGGGATTTTGTTCATTTATTTGCTACTAAATAGTGTATACAACTCTCACACACACACACACACACACACACACACACACACACACACACACACACATATATATATATATATATATATTCATACATACATGCATGCATATGCCCATGTCCATGTATGTGTGTGTGTAGTTTTTTGCCCTGTCCCTCATAATTTGTTTTGCCTTCTTTAAAAAACTTGGGACTACTGTCTGTAAACAATGGCAGCCATTAGCGTTACATACTTACTCTTCAAAAAAAGCATGCTGAAGCAAACTCATTCAGTCAATAATTCCAGACACTGAGCTAAGTATTTAAATTTGTTCAGAAAATGTGTGTTGATGCATAACTATCGTTCTATTAACATTTTAACTGTATTGGCGTAATATTTACATTAACACTTAATTTGTTGTAAGGGAGATGCTGTTCTTTTAAGCATTTTAACTGAATTAGAGTAATGTTTAAAAACTTTCCCAAATCAGATTTTTTTACCTTTGCACTCTATTACATGTGCATGTGAGTGGGTAAAGTGGTAGCTAGCTGGGGATGAGAGCAGTATACCTCTTTTTTAATATTTAAATGTGGCTTTTTGTGGCTTTGCAGGACAGCCATGGTTTGCTACAAGGTAAGTTGCCTTGAAGCTGGAGTGGGCTTGTAGCTGATAAAAGCAACTTACCCTCTAGTCATTTTTAATTTTTAATTGTTGCAAATAAATTTAGTCAAGAGTATTCACTCTCTCTATGGTGTTTGCGTGGAAGAAAGTTAAAACTGTCCCTGATTTTACAGACTGCTCAAGTCTGCATTATATTTTTGGTCTGTGCCTCATAAAATGTGTGGCTTTCTAGTATATGAATGAGGACTGTAGTAACTAAGTAAGGATGGTGGCTGATACTGGATGAAAGCGATTTACCCTCTTACTGTTTATTTACTTTTAATTGCTGCTTTGAAATGAAGCCGCAGTGGTGTAGCAGTAGTGTTGTCGCCTCACAGCAAGAGGTTCTCCCGTTCGATTCTCGACTGGAGCGCCTTCTGTGTGGAGTCTCCACGTCCTCCCCGTGGTCAAGTGGCATTCAAAAGACATGAGTAAATGTGCGTGCCTTCGTTGAAGGTTGGGCGTCGAGCTGGCAACTCGGCACCATAAAAATCTACTGCCAATCATTAGTGGACCGGAGTTCCGCTGTGCCGACCCCTAACCAGGAAAAGCCGAGAGAAGAACAATTGTTGCTTTGAAATACTAAAATTTTGTTACTAATTTCAGAGATTGCTACTAGGTTTGCATGGTCTCTCATAAAATGGGTCTGAGGCTTATTAAGATTACAAATGTAACACACTGTGGCTACTACTTTAAAAAGGTTATGAAAGAATGACTTTTTCAATTATTGCTATATTGTTGTTTTTACTTGCACTGTATTTCATCAGTGTCTGTGGGCACAGCTCTTTGCAGTTTTCTACCATAGCTGACCTGGATGGCTGAAAAAATAACTTTGTACTGCAGCCACCAACACTTTATGAGTATTATCACATTCAAGCCTAACATGGGCAGAGGAAAGAACAGTTGTTTTAATAAATGTACCATAACAGTTTATGTTTAATAGATAACTGTTGCAGTACTCTTAGCTATATGCAACATTTTTTGCCAAGGCTTGGACAGCTGGATAGCTTCCAAAGCTTTAGGCACCTTCCATGTACCTTAATCACCGAACAGCTTGAGCTCTGTCAAACAAATAAAGAGTCAGGAAAAGAAAATAATGACAACCCCCCCCCCCCCACACCTTCTCATAAAAAGGAGGGTGAAGTTGAAAGGGTGCTTGAACTGTAACAGTGATATATTTGAACTTCTAAAGTTATGACAAGTTTACTTTCACAACTGTACAATGTTTATAATTAAATCACTTTTGCAGCAGTCTAAGCTGTATACGATGAACACCACAGCTTAGGAGGAAGAAGGTTCAGAGCCAAGGAGCCCCTGGAGATGGCCCTAGCAAAACCTGCCCTGGATCTACATCAGTAATCCAACTTGTACAGCTTGTCAAATGTGTGCACAAGAGATAGGTTGCTGCCTGTAGAATATTTCTACAGTCCATTCCTTTCCAAAAAGCCTAGAATCCAATGATGGTTTAGAGATTTGGGAATGTTTATTAATGCAATCATTCTTCTCACATTTATGTGTTTTAATTTGTCCTGCTTGTTGCCTAGAACCCTCGATTTTCACCCCTTGGATACAGTTCTTCAAGCAAAATGTGAGGCACCTGTGGTTACAGACTGGGTTGGGGGCAGGAGTCGCAAAAGGATACCTGGTTTGAGAGATAATGTATTCACCCATTAGAGGAACTCCCTAAGTTACAACCACCTTGATTGGGATCTGAAAGAATGGGGGTGCTGGTGTTGGTACCAACCTAATTTGAGGAACCATTTAATTTTCCTCATGCCAAGTCTGGTTAAGGAACTATGAAACGTGTCAAAGCCTTGAAACCTAGGTTCTTGAGGTATTCCAAGGCAGATGCAAATAACAGAAAAGTGTTTCCTGTAGAATTCCACTTTGTCCTGAGGAAGAAAATCCACCATCAGAGATGTAGGCATTCTAGAAATTTTACTCTCTCAAATGGAATGACAGGATTTCTCCAGGTTCATCTGAAATCTCACCAGGTCTCCGCTGCTATTCTGCCTTGCCCTTAACCCATTATGCTGTCTACTTAACAGCTCAGGCCATGGCTATAATTTGGCTCCTAGAAAGCAAAAAGTGTAAAGACTTCTCATCTTCTCTTTGGCAATGACTTAAGACTATATAGCTCACCAGATAAGGAACTGAAGGCACAACTGCAAGAAGTCAAAACTTTTCAGATGATGTAAGACTGTCACTTGGTCTTATCAATATGCGAGGGCAACCTTTAAAGCAAGAAAGCTGCAGCACCAAGAAAACATCAGTTTG
The DNA here is from genome assembly GCF_019279795.1 of Protopterus annectens. Classification (NCBI taxonomy): domain Eukaryota; kingdom Metazoa; phylum Chordata; order Ceratodontiformes; family Protopteridae; genus Protopterus; species Protopterus annectens. The sequence goes on along the minus strand of NC_056728.1, from coordinate 842,933,547 downwards.
TGACAAGATTGTGATATAAAACAACTTGAGCAAGAGGGAGTGTATAAATATTTGGGAATTGATGAAGGATCAACAATAATGCATGAACAAACATGAATAAAACTCAGTAAAATATATTTTAGTAGACAAAGTAATCCTGAAAACAGCACTGACATCTAGGAACAAAGTGCAATCTATAAACCAGTTTGTGCTTTCTGTCCTAACTTACAGTTTTGGAGTGGCTCACTGGCCTCAAAAGGTGTTGGACAGATTAGAAAGGAAAACAAGAAGGATGAATAATGCTCATCAAATGATTTATAAAAATCAGTGCATACCCAAGACTATATATTCCCCGTCCAAAGGGGGTATAGGCTTCCTTGAAATTGATTACATGTATAGATCTGCAATCATGGGACTGCATACATATCTGCGGACCTCACAAGACACAAACATAATGAAAGTTTTGAAACAAGAGGAGAATAAATCTAAGATGACTTTCCTTCTTAGTCTAGCTGAAGCATATCGGGGTCAAGTGGGAAAGGAAATCAAACCAGAAGTAGATATAAATCAGGTAGCAACGGAAATGTGCCAAAACACAAACAAAAAGAATGTGGAAAATGCATAAATATAGTTGCAAATATAGAAAACTCATGGAAAAATCTCATATTGATCAGGATCAAACGCAGAAATGGGTTAGAAGAGGCAAATTCAAACCAAAGGATGAAAGGTTAATATTGGCGGCCCAAGATAGTGGACTACATCCATGTTGGTTTACAAAGTCCATTCAACATGTGGGAGAAACAGACAAATGTAGGTTTTGTAAAACAGAATTGGAAACAGTTGTACACCTTGTTGCTGGTTGTGACATACTAATGGCAGAAGGATTGTATACTGAAAGGCATAATAATGTGGGAAGACAGTTGCACTGGGGATTGTGCAAACAATATAACATCGAAGTAGCCGAAAAACACTGGAAACATAAGCCACAAAGCATCACAGAAAAGGATGAAGTCTACATCACAAGACAGATGTGAGAAAACCACATACAGTGGTCCATGAAAAGAAGACAGAAGTAGCATTGATAATTGAAATCGCTGCACCCACTGACTACAGTGTCTTGTGCACAGGGAGACACAAAGTCGTAAAATATCAGGATTTGCAGGCAGAAACGGGAGCAATGTGGAAGAAAGATACCCAGACAGTAGTAGAAGCAACGGGTCTTATAAAGAAAAGAATCTACAACCCTACTTTGATATGTTACCAATACACGTAACTCCTTACAAATTGCAGGAGTCACTACTGGGCACACTGCGGGTGCCGCAAAGGGTACTTCTGGTTGACATTAAAGACTGAAACAATATTTATGTCATGAACTTTAATCATACTTTTACTTAGGAATGGGGCCCAATCATGTCATGGTATTAGAAACCAAAATGATTTGGAGAAATTAAAAAGGAGGAAAAAAATGGTTCATCACCCAAGAAAGAGAATCTTGACAACTCCTGAAACAGTCTGCAAAAATAAACAAGTCATCCAAACACAGAAAAAATATGAATGCCCTGCAACCAGCAATGAGCTATTACACATGCTATATGCTTTGTAAACACACCTGGATCATCTGACAACACAGAGAGTAAGACAAAACAAAACTGAAAAAGTAAACCAGACAAACAAAATCATAAAAAGTGCCTGAAATCTTGGAGAACTGGAATGTGATGATAAATCTAGAGTTACTGGAAAACTGTGAGGCGGAATGAGAAATAAACTGAAGAGCATTTTGAATTTTGGAATCTTGAAATGAAAGCTTAAAAAACAAACGTCTAGGCAGGTCTTCATGTCTCTTCTTTCTTTGGCATAGAAATATTCTTGAGTAAAATCCTATCATTATCTGATCTGGAGGATAAGGTTCTAATCACCCTATGAGACAGTGTTTGATCCAGAAAAGGAGGAAACAGAGGAGTTTAATTGGGTGAAGAGGAAGGTAATCTCAGTGCCAGATGTAACCCTTTGAAATGATTCTCAGAACCCATGTGTCTGAAGTTAGCTGGTGCCACTGGGAAAAGTGAAGACCTTGACTTCTAGAAATATTTACTGGCTTGTCATGGTGGTGGTGGTGCGGGGAACACAAGATGGGTCATAGAATCAATATAATTTTTTAGATGGCTTTTCATTTTGTGAGGATCCACCTTTCAGTTTTGAATCTCTCTGCCATTGTGCTCTTTAAGACAGTTTACCTGCACTCTACTGTGACTAATTATTCTGCTTCCTAATAAAAATAACTTGAATTGAAAGGAAAATTTCTATTAAAATTACATAGAATGTGTGTGTGTGAAAAATTTAGGCAAATCCTTGAATTAATTTACCACTCACATCAAATCTTTTGAGTACCTCAGCAGATGACAAGTCAAACAACACCCCTTATCAAGGAAAGGATTTGGAAGCTCAGATTTCACATTCTCTGGGAAATGCAAACAAACAACGTTTCTCATCACTGACCCAGTGTGAGCTGCTCTAGACATAACATCGGCAGTGTCATAAGAATATTACAGAGTGTTTTGCTAACGGAGACACAGAACAAATGAAAGAATTCAGAATTGTCAATCTCTGAAGAAGGTTGGTCAGCAATTAACATTTTCATATTGTGAATGGAAACCCAACAGACACTTAGGCATTTGAGCATGACAATTCGCTATTCTGAAGGTTAAGGTGAAACAAAAATAAACTTTCTTCCTATATCTATCAAAGGCTTTCCCATACTTGTCAGAGGGAACAGGGTCTGCTACCATAAGATGTTTAACAGAAAATGGTTTTGCCACAGAAATTACTGTAGGGCCTGGCATAAAGTTTGAAAAACGAAATGTGTGTTTGGGGAACTTACATAATTTATCAGATGGCAGACTGTCAGGCAAACTACTGGCTGCAAAGAAAGCATCCTCTAAGGCTGGCAAAAAAAAAAAAAAACAACTGCAGGTGGAGGGAAACCCACAGTCAGTAAATTGTAATACCATTGTAATATCTTTGCAGGGATACTGGCATTTTGTTTTGTTCCCAATAAAATAACTTCTTCAATCTGGCAATGGTATCAAAAAAGACAAATCTTCAAGGTGGAAATCTGAATAAAAACTTTAAATACGATGAGACAGATTCCCCATTCTGTGGTAAAGAATTTGAGAAACACAATCTAAATCTAATTTATACAACTCAGATGGAGAATCGGAATCAGAATACAAGAGACAGTGAGATCTTCCTTTTTTTTAAATGACAGGAAGACAAACCACGATGCTTTGCCAGAGATGATCTGCACCTGTCACCCCTGGGATTCAGGTTACTGGCTAAAGCTCTTGTCACCCTTATAGTGCCTTTTTTAGGTAAGGTTCAAAAGGACAAAACCACCCCTGTAACAGCTACAAGCATGCAAAATCTGAAGGTAATGCTACTCAAAGCTAGAACTCTAAACCTCAAAATGCACTCTCTCGAGGCACTCCTAAAAATGGAGAACATCGATTTTTGTGCAGTAACTGAGACCTGGTTCAAGGTTCCAGAGAGCACCCCTGCAATACCAGGCTACAACTCTTACCACACTTTTCAGCCACCAAACTAAGACCGAAACACTAAAGGTGGAGGAGTGTCCATATTCACCAAGGATATTCACACCTCCAGGCTAGTTGCCCAACACATGCATCTGAAATTCTCCAGGTGCAACTAACACTAGGTAAGATTACAATCCAAACTGTAGCTTGCTACAGATCCTCCACCATGCCCCAAGGCTCTCACTACACCTTTATAAACATACTGGAAAATATTAAGATACAACCAAACACCCTAATACTGGGTGATTTCAACTACCCTGCCATTAACTGGGAAAACTGCTTGGGTACCAACACCTTTTCCCATCGATTCTTGGAATTCAAAAATTCCAGTGCCCTGGATCAACTAATCCATTGTCCCACCAGGGGCTCCAATATCCTAGACCTGGTCTTTACCAACATGGGAGATGGATGCTCCACACCAGTGGTCACCCCCTCATTGGTCAGATCTGACCATAAGCTAATCACCCTTGACATCCACATCCCACCCCCACCCCCCAGTAAGGAAACCTCTGTAAAAACTTCTCCAAAGCCAACTTCATGCTACTCAAGTCAGAAGTGACAAACTTCATGACACCCATGCAGACAGGAGCTGAAAGTTCGACTGCTGAAACCTACACTAAGGCAGTGTATGAGCACATCCACTCGTGCATGAATCATGCAATCCCAAAAAAAACCAAGATGCTCTCTCCTCCAAAAAAAGGAAGCCAATCTGGTGGTCCCCTGCCATAAGCAAACCATATAACAGAAGGAAGAAACTGTTGCAGAAAAGAGGAAAATCCCAGGATGCAAAAAAACTCCCTTACCAGCCTCAGCTGAGATCCCTCATAAAATCCTCCAAAGCAAGTTACGAAAATAAAATTGCTAAAGATTCCAAAGACAACCACAAGGCATTCTATAGTTATGTCAAGAGTCTAAATGGCAATGCTCAGATCTGCTCTGAGCTACAACAGAATGGCATTAAATATACTGATCTCACGGATATTGCCAGTATCCTGGCAGATCGATTTAGAGCCAACTTCACCCCCCCTCATCCCTTAAAGGGCCCATCTCAATACCAAAAGATTGCCAAATTCCGGTAATCATGGTCACACAGGTAGAAACCGCATTTTCCAAAGCTAAGAATACAGCATCCATGGGACCAGATGACATCCCGGGCTGTGTACTACATGAACTACAAAATGAACTGGCACCTCACCTAAATGTCATGTTTAATCATAGCCTCACCTCAGGCTTCGTGCCCACTGAGTGGCGCACAGCTACAGTTATTCCACTCCACAAAGGGGGATCCACCTTGGATCCCAGGAACTACCGTCCCATCAGTCTGATGAGCCTGATCTGCAAGGGCATGGAACGTATTATCGTTGAACTAAGACATTGGCAACCTTCAAACACTGGACACCACCCAGTTTGGGTTCGTGAAGGGCTGATGGTGTCTCCTGAACCGGACTGACTTCTTCGAATCAGTCTCCAGAGCTGTTGACAAGGGTACGGAGGTTCACACAGCCTATCTGGACCTCGCCAAGGCTTTTGACACCATCCCCCACTCTGGAATCATAGATACACTTACTAAGCTGTGCATAAATCCCTACGTCACTCGATGGGTTGCCAACTGGCTTACTGCAAGAACCCAGACTGTAAAAGTAGCCGACTCCAAATCCAGCACCAGACAGGTGACAAGTGGAGTACCTCAGGGTTCAGTCCTGGGACCGCTCTTGTTTAGCATCTACTTCTCTGAAGTACAGGCCTACACACTAAGGGACTCTGGCTAACAAAGTTCGCAGATGACTGAAAACTGGGAGCCATTATTGAATCCCCAAATGATGTGTATATTCTACAAAAGGGCCTTACAGAAACAGATGCTTGGTGCCAGAGCCATGGGCTCAAGCTTAATGCCAAGAAATGTATAGTTACCCGTTTGGGAAAAACCATGTACCCATGAATAACCACGCAGGTGGCAGTACACTGAACACCAAAAGTGTGGTGAGAGACTTACGGACACAGGTGGACAGTGGTCTCACCTTCGATAACCACATCGCCACAACAGTCAGAAAATCCTTCTATGTGGCACACCTCATCACTAAAGGCTTTTCATCCAAAAAAAAGGTCGTCATTGACCCACTGTATTCATCCCTCATTAGACCCATTATAGAGTACAACGCCCGGTTTGGTATGTACCTCACAAGACACCTGCAACAGCTGGAAAGGCCACAGAAATACCTCACTGAAAGAATCACAAGCCTAAAGCAGATGCTCTATGCTGAACATCTAAAAAAACTCCAGCTATACTCTGTGGCGTATTGTCTACTCAGAGGAGATCTCTGGTTAACATACAAGGCCATGTCAAACCGTGAGCTGTTGGACATGCTCCACTTAAAGAAATCCCAATCCCTCAGAGCCACATGCTCCAGGGATCTAAACCTTGTCATCACAATGAACAAAACATGCTGGAGGGATAGGTTCCTGACCCAGAGACTCCCCATACTCTGGAATAGAGTGCCCATACATGTCAAGCAGAGCGCCTCCTTGGCCCTCTTCAAAAGGAAGCTCGACAATTGTATGGGGGATAGGAAATTCACCTCAGGGATCACGTCAATCGCCCTGCTAGACAGGGGTCTAGGGAAGTAAATATTGTGGGAAGAAATATCCAGGGAATTGTTATGGCTCGGCTTGTATAGGCCCTAGGGCTGATAGCCTAGTACCAACTTATGAACCTATGAAGTCTGAAGTTACTGGAAGTGAATACGTTTTTTTCTAGTAGTTGCCTCCTCAGCAGCTTTTGCTGAAAGCATGCATACTGATTTTCACATCCTGGAGGGAAGCACAGATGAATAAGTAAACTTAAAATAACAATAGATGTTCTAGTAGATAACTGTTGCAGCTGCCTAAGCTACATGGGTCCTACCCCTTCTTGTTAGCTATTTTTCAAAGTTTAAGGGTGTCTTCCACAAACTCCAACTATCAGAAGTTTAAATAAAAAAACAGCACTACATACTTCACAGCATCTTTATGCAATTAATGTTATTGCAATTTAAATATATGTATATATGTAAATAGTAACACCTCTTGTACATTACACTTTACTGCTTGTGTCTTGCTCACGATGAGTACTGTACTAGTATTTTATTATCACCAGCTGTTTTAACTTGGATTGTTGCAACTTTCTTTTTTGCGTTTTGTATGTGTCTTGAGCTTTTCTCCCCAGGCCTCTACTGAAAATGGGCATGTATCCAGTTAGACTACCCCGGTCAACAAATGTAAAATAAATAAATAAATAAAATGCCTAGGAAGGGAGGCAGGAGCTCTGAAAGAGCAATACTAGGAAAGAATTAAACAGTAAACTATATACGAATGTATACATCCACACTGTGGCAGCACAAAAAAAAAAAAAAACAAACAAAAAGAAAATAATGGGGCTGGGAGAAGTAAAGGATACTGCAATATTAATGATTAATCAGAACTTCTGCTGTTGTGTTAAGTTTACTTACACAACTGAAATATGTTCTTCACGTAGATCACTGTTTCATTGTTACAGTAGCCTAAGTCTTACGGACATATCACCATTGTGATGATATGGGGCTAGTACCAGCATAGCTAGCTGGAGTTCCGTAAAGAATGATATCCTTTGAATATCAAACTGATGTGTACAAGATGCTTGTGTTACAAATGGGTTCCGTTCAGAAGCCTGAAATACTGAAATCTCAAATTTTAGTATTTCGAGCCCAAGAAGCCGAATCCACATAATAGCGAAAGTTTAGAAGTGCAAAATTTAAAACCTTGAATACTGGAGGGTTTGAAACCATTAAATGGCATCCCACAGTGATGAATGGAACTGGAGTCAGTAGGACTGGAAATACTGTAATTGTTTCATGGCTCCAGGGCACTGCCATAAACAATTAGATGTGTATTGTAGCTGTCTATGCTAAATTTCTGTCTCAGCTTCAAAGAGGAATACTGTGAGAACCAGATGAGGTCATTCTGCCATCCTTGGAAATAATATTTTTTAGATATTACAGGGAGTAATCTCGGAGTATTGTGTCTTGGGCATGACAACAAGGAGGACCATTCACCACATCATCTGTCTTGCTCTATTAAGTAAGTAGTGAATTAGTAGTAATTCTCCTAGATTCAGTCAGGAATATAGAGAAGCTTAGTTCAGACATTGTTTTTCTTTATTATTTATTTACTTTTTATTTATTGCATTTGTTGACCGGAAAAGTCCACTGGGTCTGAAGGAGCCCATTTTCAGTGTTGGCCCGGGGAGAAAAGCTCCACATTATTACATACAATTAACAAAATAAAATATTGTAGATACATTAATAAAACAAATGTAGTACTATATACAATTAGATCAGTTGTTGATATATAAAAATGTAAAAACAGTAGAAAGGATAAGACAATTTGCTGAAATGACATTCCAATAATACGTAGAAAATACATAATCATTTTTTAAGTGACCATATAAATAGAAACAGAAGTATGAAAGTCAGAGTAGAAGAAGAATGTCTCTTAGCAGTATGTATGAGTATAGAAAGACAATAATATCTACATGTGAGTGAGTAGGATTCAACATAGAGGGGTGTAGATTACAGGAAGAAGCCAGTTAGCAGATTGTATCTGGATGAAAAGCTGGAGAGAGGAGGGGCGAGAAGGTACAGAGAAAAGAGTGGGAGAGATTAGAGAACAGAAATAGGGGAGGTTCCATAGTGGGAGGTTAGGTGGTGTGATTTTTTAGTGGGGTACAGGAGCATCGCCAGTTAGACAGTAAATGTAATTTTAGGGATTTTTTGAAAGAAGCAGTCTTACAGGTTGATCTGAGAGGAAGAGGAAGATTATTCCATAACTTTGAGACAGCGTGGGAGTACAGCATTTGGCCAGCTGACAGTTTGGGTTTCTTTATAGACAGCAACATTTTGTTTTCTGAACTGAGGTGGCGATCGGGCTGGTAACTGGTTAGTAAGGATGAAAGTGAAGGGCAATGTTCAGGACGGCAGATTATTTTGTGGGCTGTGGTTAGTTGAAGGTAAGCAAGATGATGTTGGGATTCCAGCCAGTTTTTGTTTAAGCAATGAGGAGCAGTTGTGGGTAGGGTATTTAGAGTTTGTAGCAAATTTGGTAATTTTATTGTAACAGGAATCAAGCTTAATTTTTAGGGTAGCTTGTAGGTTGGTAAGGATGGGAGCACCATAAAGCAGGGTAGGAAGTAAGAAGGATGAAGCTAGGGCCTTTTTGGCATTGAGACTGAGGAAACAGATATGTAGATACAAGATGCCTAGCTTTTGATGGGCTTTTTTTATATTGCTTTGGATGCGAAGGTCAAAGGTTAGTTTGTCATCAATGATGACACCTAGCAGTTTGGTACTAGGGACAACTTCTAGGATGGTATTGTTACATGATGCAATTGTAAAAAGAGATTTATCAATGGGGTGGTTTTTGTGGGAGCAAATAATAAAAGTTTTGTTTTGTTGGGGTTAAGGGCGAGGTGGTTCTGGGACATCCATTGCTCGGTACATGTGAATGCTTCTTGGGTAAGATGCTGTAATTTAGTATGAGATTTTGAGGAGGAAATGATAGTTGAATCATCAGCATATTGGATGATAGAGCTATGAGTAAGGGTTTGATGAAAGTTGTTGACAAATATATTAAAGAGGAGGGGACCTAGAATTGATCCTGAGGAACACCTGTATTGGCAGTGATGAAAGGAGAAGTATAGTTTTGCCATTTAGAGGATTGCTGCCGGTTTTTGAGGTAGTTTGTAAACCACTGTAGGGTGGGGGGAGAAAAATTGAGGTTGGAGAGTTTGCTGAGTAGTAGGGAGTGAGAAATGGCGTCAAATGCCTTTGATAGATCGAGAAAGAGAGCTGAAACTAAGGAGCCAGAGTCAAGAGCTCTATTTACTGTGTCTAAGAAGGAGATGAGGACAGTGTTGGTGCCGGCCTGAAGTCATGCTGAGTGGTAGACAGAAGTTGGTATTTAACTAGATGATTTATGAGCTGTGTGTGGATGCACTTCTCTAACATTTTAGAGATGGGGAGAGAATGGCAATAGGACAGATGTTTGAGATGTCAGAGTTGTTGCCACCCTTGTGTAGAGGAATGACAAATGATTTTTCCAGTTTTCTGGTATGTAGGATTCTTGAATGGACCTGTTAAGGAGTAGGCTGATAGGGTAAGCTATGGAAGGGGCTGCTAGTTGGAGGTATTCTGCAGGTAGATTATCTGGAGCATTTGACTGATTCTGTCCATCAATGTTATTTTCAATATTTCCTGTGATTTGAACTCTTGCAGTTTACTGTAAATATATATTCAGTATTTTCATGTTTTTTTATTATTTATTACTAAATATATTTAAAACTTTTATGGTGGCTGGTCCTTTTAGAAAGTACTTAACCTTTGAGAGTGCTTATACTTATTTGGTGACACAGTGTGGACCGCGCTCCTGAAGGCCTAGCTGTCTTGCTCAACTACCATTTGTATTAGTACTAATATTACACAGTACATTTGGACACCCTTTATTAAGGGCCTTAGAGTGGATGATTGTGGAATGTCTGGTGGCAGTGATAACTACCTTATACTCTGGGGAGAAGGAGGCACAGTAGGCAAGTCTGTGCCAACTTTTCTTAGGGGTGTGTGTGTGTGTGTGTATGAAAAATTAAATCTCAAAGAGTGTGCACGTCAGCTACTTGTGCAGGGACACAAAGCACTGGTTTTCACAGAGAGGGTGCTAGAGGACTTGGCTGAGGACCTAACCCTACAGCTGTACCAGTGGGGAGTCTTACTGGGAACCTGGGTTAGACAGATATAGAGAAATCCAGACCCCAGGAGTGACTGTGTACCTTGTGTGTTCTTAAGGGAAATTGTACTTGGTGCAGAGAGCTGCATCTGGAAATACTGTGTGTATCTATTTTTCTTAACTGAATTGTCTACCACCGGTGTCAGTAGTGAGGATTGAGCCTCCTTGACTACAGACCCAAAAGAGGGTCAGCACATACTGGTGGCAGTGGTGGACATCACAAACATACCTCAGAAAATCGAGAAAGAGGCCAAATAAACAGACTACAGGAGACCCTGGAGAATGGTCCTAGCAAAGCCTGTTCTGACTATTGAAAAATGAAAAAATTTGTAGTGCTTTGTAAAGATATGTACAAAGGACCAAGCTGGTGCATCTATGTTCCACTTCTTTCCAGAAAGCCATTAAAGAGGCCACACCATTGTAAAATGGGCCCTAACCTTGCTTGGAAGTGGCTTATTATGGTTAGTATAACAAAAGTCAATAGCATGACACAACCATCTGGAAACAGTCTGTTCTGAAACTGATTGACCTTTCATCTTAACTTTGTATGAGACAGCTGATCAGCTTTCCTGAAGCCCAAAGACCAAAGTCTTGTCTAGGTAGTATATGAGCTGCCTACAGGCATCTACAGTATGAAGAATTTTTCTTTTTCTAGTTTTGGGGTTCAAGAAAGAAGCCAGTGAGATGGCTAGTCTAGCTTAAAGTAAACTGTGAGACCAACTCTGAGACCACTTTAGGCATAAAAAAGTGTTGTTTCTCAACAAAGTCACATCCTTGTGAAAAATGAGGCAGGGCTGACTCACCATCAGTGCTCGTTAGTCAGATACTCTCATAGCAGATATCACATAAATTTAATTCAGCCAGATCTGGTTCAAATGGAGAAAGCGTAAGCTTTTCAAACACAAAATTTAGATCCCAAAGACGAGACATAGGTTTCCTAGCTGGACCAGCATGCAACACCCCTTTTAAAAACTATTTAACTTCAGTATGGTTAGAAAGTGGGTATCAAACAGCAGACATGCAGAATACACCTCAACAGCGGAATAAGACAGAAGACAGTAATTCACACAAATTATCAAGAACTAGAAGCTGCTGAACATGAAGATGGGCCTGGCTCCTGCAATGGCACCAACCAGAAAATCTTTTCCACTTACCCATATGTGATTTCCTAGTAGCATTTTTTTCACCTCATTTAGTACCTGGTGTATGTCCTCAAGAAAAAAAGTGCATAAAAGGTATTACAATTCTATAACCCCAGCAAATAGTTGAAAAGTTTTCTGATTAGAGTCTGGGTGCATCAAACAACATCTGTCTTGTTTGAGGATTTGGAGTTGCCTAGGCCAAAAAGAAGTCAATATCTTAACTTCTGGGTAGTTCTTTTGGGCCTTCAGAAGAACCCTGGTTATTAGTGGAAAGGCATACAGGAACATTCACATCCATTGGAATGACAAAGCATCTGTCTTTCAGGCCTGGTTACAAGGAGTCTTGAAGCAGAAATTCTTTACATGCCTGTATTGAAGTGAGGCAAATTGCTCTACTTGAGGTGTTCCATGTAGATGGATTAATTTTTGGAAGACCCTAGGATGAAGTTTCCACTTGTGGGGTCTGTCCTGAACCTGTCTGCATCCAATTTTGCTCTGACAATGTGTAATGCCCGACCAGTCAAACTGGGCTGAGTTGCTATCACAGCAAATCTACAATGAGGGTACGATCTGGTACCCAACTGGTGCATGTATTACACCACTGTGGTGGTGTCTGTGTGAATATGCAAAGGTACTTGGGACAAGAAATGATACAAGACTTTCAAAGTACTTATCACTGACAACATATCTTTGACACTTATTTGCTTCTGTCTTGAGGATTACACAGAGTTTGAACTTTTACTCCATTTGGAACCACTTCCCAGGGGTGTGTGTGTGTGTGTGTGTGTGTGTGTGTGTGTGTGTGTGTGTGTGTGTGTGTGTGCGTGTATGTGCGTGTGTGTGTGTGTGTGTGTGTGTGTGTGCGTGTGTGTGCGTGTGTGTGCGTGTGTGTGCGTGTGTGTGCGCGTGTTTGTGAAGGGTTGTCAGAAAGGAGAATAGGGATACCTGGATTGAAAGACATCTGGTCTACTCACCACAAAACCACCCTCTTTAAAACTCCTAGCACTGGGATCTGAAAGGACAAAAGGGGGCAGATGCTAAACCCATAGTGACTTTAGGTACCACTGTACATGTGAAGTCTAATCGGGGAAACATCAATGCCATGCATCCCAAAATCCTGAGAAATCCCTTACAGATATGTGAATTTCAGTTCAGAGACAAAAGACAAACTGTTGAAACGGCTGATCTGAAACACAGACTGAGTAACAAGACTCAGTTGCTGATGATATTTAACAGCTGACAAAAGTGTCTGTTGACAGTAGCTAATCATCCAAAAATGGAAAAAATGTAAATGTCTGCAATAAGCAATGACTGGAGCTAGACACCTTGTGAATACCCTTGGTGCAATGGAAAGTCCAAAACTGATAACATGAGCTACACACAGCATATTCTAAGAAATGCCTCAACTATTTGACAATGGGAATGTGATGACAGGCATCGTTTAAAACTAGCTTTACCATGAAAGCTAGAGAAGGTACAAAGAACTGAATGGATACCATTTTGAACTTCAGAATTTAGAAAGGAAATATTCAGCACAGGGCTCCGGTATCCTTTTTTTTGTACCAAAATAATTCTTGAATAAGAGCCTTTGACCAAGTGACCATGAGGTGCAGGTTCTATAACTTCCTGTGCCAGCATGTTGTACAAAATGGGAGGAGAGAGAGAAAGTTGATTCAATGGACAAAGAAGGAATCACCTGGATAGGAGGGAACAGAAGGATTCCCATTTCTAAGTGTATACTCCTGCTGGATTACCTTTAAAACCCAGCTGTCTGAAACTGGTGTCACAAAGGGTGATGAAGTCTCAGAGGGAATGAACAGCTGCCAGGATGGGAAGGCGGAAGAGCCTGAATAGGCATATATTCAAGCTGAGAGAACTGTACTTGATCCTTTGAGTCTTTTTTTCTTTTTAGATCTTCCTAGACACTTTTTTAAATGCCTGTTTGACAGCTCTATGTTGTTTCAACTGCTTATCGAAAAAAGGAGACAAGGAGTAGGGGAAATTTCTACTTGCTTTGAAAAAGGAGGGTTGAAAACCTGAGTGCCTCACTGAATCAACTTTCTCCTTTCATTAAAGTCCTTTCGTACTGCAGCTGCTGAATGCCCAAACAGAACCTCCTTATCTAAGGGAGAATCTGAAACTTCAATCTTAACAATGTCAGGAAAGTTTTGAGAACACAGCCAAGCAGATCTCCTCAGCACTGATCCAGAAGTCCCTGCTTTGGAGGAAGAATCAGCAGTATCATAAACACACTAAAATATGCTTAGTACATGAGAAAAGTACAGTTGTGCACACTTACCATAAATGTAGATGCTCGAGTATATTCACTGTTGCAGTCATCACATTTGGGTCATCTGCCTGCAGGTAGCCCTCAGTTGGCCTTAATACCACAGTCTTGGGATTTCTGCATCAGATGCTGTTGCTTCTTCCATGACGTCAGGTCATCAGGGGTAGAAAACATGCAGCCGATGCCATTACATCAGTTTTTCTTGCCCCAGATGTCAGGAACCTCCAAAATAGGAAGCAATTACATGGTATGGAACACCCCCAGCAAAAAACAAATACCAATGATATAAGATATGCCAAACAAAAAAGATAGGTAGAAGTAAAGAGAAGTCAGGGGGCTGGAGGGAGGGTAACCAGGACTGCAACAGTGAATACACCTGAACATCTACTTTTATGGTAAGTGTACACAACAGTACTATGTTCTTTGTGTTTTACTGTTGCAGTCATCACATTTGGGTTGATTCCCAAAGATGAGGATGGGTGGTGGTAGTTAAGTATTAGGGCTGGCAAGCAGGCCCTGTAAGACTGCTGTAGCAAATCCAGCTCTGGATTTAGAAAAGATAGGTAAGTGGTAATGCTTGGTGAAAGTGTGTACAGAGCTCCAGGTTGCAGCTTCCAGGATGTCCCTGGTAGGGACTCCCCTGAGAAATGGTGTAGAGGTTGATGTAGCCCTAGTGGAATGTGTTCTGATCCCCTGTGGGGTAGGTTTTCCATGGTGTTTGTAGCAGAAATGGATGCAGTGTGCTATCCATTTAGAAATGGTTTGCTTTGAAATGGTCTTGCCCTCTGCCCCTGCAGCAAAGCTGACTAGCAGCTGGTCAGATTTCCTGAAAGGCTTAGTCCTGTCAAGATATAACCTGAGTTGCCTTTGCAAGTCCGGGGAGTGGGTTAGCCCTGAGGGAAACCCTGTCCGCATGGAAGATAATGAAGGGTTCCCATGGCAATAAGGGCCTGCAATTCAGACTCTCTTCTTGCTGAAGTGATGGATAGAAGTAAAGCTGTTTTCCATGAGAGGAATTTTAACTCTGCTGTAGCAGCAGGTTTAAAGGGTGGAAGCGTGAGCTTTTCCAATACAAAGTTAAGGTCCCAGGCTGGAATGGGAGCTCTCCTGGAGAGTCTTAAATTTTTGGCTCCTCTCAGGAGCTGTTTGACCAGAGGATGAGAGAAGAGGGGTGGCTCAGTATTATAATGAGCTGAGATGGCAGATGCATGAATCTTAATTGAAGAGAAGGATAGGCCTTTGTGGACCATTCCTGTTAAGTAATCTAGTATATGAGGTAATCTGGGCACAGTTGTGTCCATTCCCTGAGAATGGCTCCAGGAACAGTATCTTTTCCACTTATCCAAATAGGATTTTCTAGTACTAGGCCTCCTTGCCTCATGGATGACATCCAGCACCTGCTTACTGAGGGTTGCTGGTGACTAGTTCAGGGGATGAACCAGGCTGCTAGGTTCAGGGTCTGTAGCTGAGGGTGCAGACTCAGGCCCTCCTGCTGGGACAGCAGGGAAGGGGTCTGAGGCAGGTGCCATGGTGGCACTACTGTCAGAGTGCACAAAAGCGGGTACCAGTGCTGGCGTGGCCAGACTGGTGTAATCAGGATTGTCCTTGGTTTGTCCTGTTTGATCTTTAGTAGAACCTTCGAGAGGAGGGGCAGAGGGGGAAAGGCATAGATTGAGAGGCTTTCCCAGGTAAAGGACAGGGCATCCACTTTCCAAGCTTGGCTGTGGGGAGTTCTGGTGCAATATTTGCTCAATTGATAGTTCTGAGGGGAAGCAAAGAGGTCCACCTCTGGTGTCCCCCACCTGTGCCTCAAAAGCCTATATATTTTGGGTTCCAGTTTCCACTCGTGTGGGTCCTTGAGATTTCTGCTTAAGTCGCCTGCCAGTGAATTTAGTTTGCCTGGCAGGAATTGAGCTTGCAGGTGCACTTGGATGCTCAAGGCTGTGTTCCACAGAGCCATGGCTAATCTGCAGAGTGGGTAGGAATGGGTTCCCCCCTGCTTGTTTATGTACCACGTAACTGTGGTGTTGTCCGTCTTTATCATTAATTGTCCTGGAAGAATGTGGTCCTTGAAGGTTGTCAGCATTTTGTACAGCTAACATTTCTTTTTGATTGATATGCAGGTGCATTTGACTTGGGTTCCAAATGTGATGACTGCAACAGTGAAACATGAAGAACATAGTACAGTTGTGTACACTTATCATAAATGTAGACGTTCGAGTGTATTCACTGTTGCAGTCCTGGTTAGAAGTATCATAAGAAAATTCAGTCCTAGGTCGCTTGGGGGGGGTTGGCTTCCCCTGATTAAAGTAATAATGTCTTCAGCCATTCTTATCATTTGTTTTTTAGGCATAGAGGCCTGACCATGTGGTCTGGGCATCAGTTTTCAAGGCATGGTTTGAATTTTAGGCCTTGAAGAAGAAGATGGAGTCGGTTTAATATGCAAGACAGTAAGCCTGAATACACCCTCAGAAGCCGGTGCCTGCACAGCGGCTCTGGACCCATCCAAGGTAGACATATCTGCAGGTTCCACAGTTGAAGCATTTCGCGGCATACCAGACTCTGAATGGGTCTCCGTAGAGGCCTGCGAATCTGAAGTAGCGGGTATCAGGGGCTGCGAAAGCACCTCATTCAGTACCAGCGAACTGGTGACTGGCTTAGGAGAAGCGTCGTTGGTAGCTTTGGACCTAGGCGGCCTGTTTCTGTCTTTATCTTTGCATTTTTTCGGAATGTCAGTAGTCAGATGGTTTACCGAAGAGATATCTGGACAACTGAACAGAGTACCAAAATATTTAGAAGCATAAATATACCGACGACGAATAGTTAGTTGCTTAAATAAGGCACAAAACTGACAGCGAGGTACGTCGTGGTCAGGGCCTAGGCAAGGAATACATTACGAATGGAAATCTTTATGAGGTATTTGCTTTCCACAAGAAATACAATTACTGACTTTTACTGACATCGGTTTACAACAAGAAAAAGTTTTCCCAACATGGTACTTAGCTTTAGTTGAAGACTTCAGTTCTGAACCTCAAAAACGAAAATTTCAGGAGTCGGCTGACCGGCACTTACGAAGTGCTTCTGCTTCGGGCACCACAAGGCAAGAAAGACTGATGTAATGGCGTCGGCTACATGCTTTACACCTCTGACTACCTGACGTCCCGGAAGATGAGACAGCAACCGAAACAAGACCCAAGACTGATAATCAGGCTGAATGAGGGCTACTGCAAGCAGATAACCCGAATGTGATGACTGCAACAGTGAAACACGAAGAACATCAAAAGTGAAAGAATTTAGCAACAAAAATAGCCCGATGACGAATAGTTCGGGCGTTGAACAAGGCACAAAACCGACAGTGAGGGATGTCGTGGTCTGGGTCTAAACAGGTGATGCAGTAAAAATGAAAATCTCTGTGAGGTATTTGCTTTCCACAGGCAAGACAATTATTTTTTTTTTCTGACATTGGTTAGAGCAGGAAAAAAGGATCCCCAACGAGGTACTTATCTTTTAGAAGACTTCAGGTCTGTAACTCAAAAAACGAAAATTTCAGGAGGTGGCCGACTGGCACTTGCAAACTGCTTCGGGCACTGCACGGCAAGAAAGACTGATGTAACGGCGTCGGCTATATGTTTTACACCCCTGACGACCTGAAGTCATGGAAGAAGCGACAGCATCCGACGCAGAAATCCCAAGACTCTGGTATTCAGGCCAACTGAGGGCTACCTGCAGGCAGATAACCCAAATGTGATGACTGCAACAGTGAAACACAAAGAACATCCCATGTTGCAGAAGCATTCAAATAAATTTTTTACCTCAGGAAAAGGAAGGTTAACCATTAACTTCTGCAAGTTCTCAAGTTTGTTTGTGTCTTTCGGATTTTCCCGGTTAGGGGTCGCCACAGCGGTACTCCAGTCCGCTAATGACTGGCAGTAGATTTTTACGTGCTGGCTTGCCAGGCCTAACGCACAACCTTCAACGAAGGAACGCCCATACACGCATGTCACCACACAGAAGACGCTCTGAGAATCCAATGGGCAACGTCTAACTGTGAGGCGACAACGCTACCGCAGCACCACCATTGCAGACTCTCAAGTAAAAAGTTTAAAGCATGAACTTGACCATTCAAAATCCTGAATGTTAAAGTTCTAGAAGCATAGATTTTCTTCACCTTAACTAATGTTTTCCCATTCTTACCAGAGGGAATGGCATTAGAAGCAGTAAACTGTTTAGCATCTCCTACACCAAGGGGACCAGAGGAAAACGAAGGGTGGTCTAAGGAAGCTGTGGCTACAGCAGTCACCCACCAGTGGCTGAGGAATAGCAGCAGCTGGCCTGACACTCAGACTCCCTGACAACTTTCTTCTTCTGAACAGGGGAAGTTAAAACCATGTAGAGCGATAGTCTGGTAATACAGCCTGGATGACTGGGTAACAAATGAGCACAGTATTCAGCCCCAAATACAAAATTACACAAAATCTGACTAAAATTTACACAACACTGCATTAGAAATACGACAGTCCTAAAATAAAATGTTTCCTAGCAAAACAACATATTTCAGATAGAGCAACACAAGTTTTCCACAATGGGATATGTCTGCCCAGCCCATTGCTATCCAACCAGCAGCTCCTCAGAGCTAACAGAAGGATTGTTATTCAGCAGCACAAACATTTTTTGAGGTATTTGGCACCCTAACTTTCTTTATATGGAGTTCCTCTAGAACTTCTGATGATTGGGCATGTGGAAGACACTTTTAAACTTAAAAAAAAATGGCAAGCATGATGGGGAAGGACCGATATAGCTAAGGCTACTGCAACAATGATCTATGTGTTGAACATTACATGCTCTAATATGCTCTTTAGGACCACTAGCCTTAACTTAAGAATAGGTAATAGCTGTGGTTGCAGATGCTAATTTTGAGTAAACACCCCTATTTGGAAGGATGAACATAATTTTTGGAAAGTGAACATAGTTTTGTGTATTTGCTATAAGTTTAAAAGGGGATGGAGATTTTGAAAACATATTTAGTTTTTTGCATCATGAGTGTATTTACTGAAGCAAACGCTCTGTGAAAATTTGACATGGGTTCAAACAGAGAAAGAAGCAGCAACTACAAACAAGATTAGCCTGCCAAACATTAGAAAGTGGATGTATGCTGCAAGCTGGAAACATATATTCGAAAGTATTGTCATGTAGTAGCTGCAGCAGCAGCTTTTTATCTGCTCTGTCAACATCAATATGAAATGTAAATGGGTTTACAGCTACAGACAACAAGCAGAGTACTGAATTATATTAAAAAGTGCATAGTGCAAATAGCAATGTTACAGAAGACACATCAGGATAGAAATGAGCAAGTGAATCTGACAAAGAAAGGATTTCAGGATGGATGCTCAGCAGAACATAGGGGCAACATATTAATAAATGCTGATAGTGAGAAAGGCTCCAACAGAAATAATACAGGGAAAAAAGACAAATCATACTGGCAAAAGGTTATTTGGCAGGGAAAAAGGATCACAATGGCATATTATTTATATTCAACATGAACTGCTACTATGGATATTGGGAAATCTGGGAGAGAAATAAGCCTTCGGCAGGGAATGTGATTTATGAGTAGGGTTTGGGACCTGATTTGCAATATTAAGGATGTATTGGGGTACCTAGATGGGAAAATATAACACAGGTAAGATTTTGACATACAACAGAACATCTGATGTGGAAGATGTGAATTCGGTTGCAGGGACTCAACATAATTTACACGCTATTCCTTAAGATAAAATAACTATGGACTAATATTATATTTCACAGCAGCATGTGTATTTAGTTGGAAACTGATACCATTTCAATAACTATCAGATTATGCACCAATAAAAACTAAGATAAAGATGCAGAGCAATGATGTAAATGAGACACCGGTCCTTTCCTTCTTAACCTGTTACAAAGAAAGAAATTTAAGAATGGAAAGTGGAAATAATTCAATAATTAAGGGAGATAAAAAATACTTAATAGGGAAGATTAGTAAGTGAGATAAAATGAAAAAGGAGATTAAAACAGGGTAGAAATAAGACAGAGATAGGAAAGAGGTAATAAGAATAATTTATAGAGGTTGACAAAGTACTGCAAAAGGGGAATCATATAGAACAAGGTCAAAAGCTAATTCAGTGTGTGAACGGAAAAACGGGGAGCATTTGGATAATATCCATCATTTCAGAAAGGTTGCTGTTAAACAACTATTGTAGATAGTAACTAAACAGTGAAAAACTTTTATCAAAACAACTTAAGTGATAAAGTAGAAAAGATTGCAGCCAAACTTAGTCTATAGCCAAAGAACCTATAGAAATATTAGTGATAATTTTGGAAATGTTATACAACAGAAGAGTGGAGAAACCATGAAAAGGAACAAAAGTAATATTTATGTAAGACTTAATTATGCCAAGTTTAGAGGAAAATGAGGCTCAAGAATGAATAGCCAGGATAGGAAGACATGAGATAATCAATCAAGACAAAGGTCTCCAGGAACAGACAGTATTCCTGTTGAAGTTTGAAAGGTACAAAGGAAGAAAGCGATAAAAATCTGGAAGATTTTGTTTAACAATATTTAAAAGGAGGGGAAGTACCAACATCTTGGAAGAAAGCTGTGGTGGCTGTATTACCCAAATAGGATAAATACCTTCAGATATGGCTTTAGAGAGAAACGTTTCAATTTTAAACAATGGTTATAAGCTATGTTATCTTGCGAATGTTTCATCTCCCAAGCCCCTGCTTATATTACCAAGGGTACCAGAACTTGTCAAGAGATTTGGGATGTATGGTTAAACTTAAACATGCCCCAGTGGTCATTATTCTAGAGCACATCTATGAACCTATGAACAATGATGATCCAGAGGAAAGCAGAGTATACGAAAATGCTGCCATTGATGGAGGGGCTTAATGCAGAGAAAACATTCAACAGAGTCAGCTGGGATTTTACGAGTAAGGAAGTAGTGCATTCGCATTCTCTGACTGAATAGAAGTTAAATACAAAGGATATGAAGGGTCAGAGGAAAGAATTAAAATGTAAGAGTTGCTGTCTGGCAAGCTAGGTCTGAACAGAAAATCCAGGCAGGGATATATTTTTTCCCCTTTGTTATGTGCTTTATGCTCAGAACTGTTACTCATGAAAATAAGGAAATCACAAGTTCAAGTGCCTCACTGGTATGGCAATCAAGAAATGTTAGCTTTATTTGAATATAATAATTTGTACTTGATAGATGTAGAAAAGGAAATGTCAGTGTTGTGGAACATTTTGAGACAGTTACAAGTCTTTTTGGAATAAAAAATAAATGAATATAAACCAAAGCAGTAAACTATGCATCCAAACATAGGATCATAGGAGATTACTAGGCTACCCATCAATGTAATACCACAGAAGTGCTAGTCAGTACCCAGGATTGCATTTAGTGATGACTGCCCATGTCCAGGAAGGCTGTGGGCACTATCCCTGGTAAGAACATACAGTGCCCCATTCACTTATCCAGGTTCTCCTTGAACAGAGTCATAGAGCTGCTTTCTTTCGCATGAACTGGTAGCCTGCTCCAAAGATGTGGCAGTCGCTGGGAGATAAATATGTCCCTCCAGCATGTCCTATTTAAGTCACAGGCGATATTCAAGTACTTGGAACAGGTAGCCCTATACCTATTTGATTTACGGATACGCAGTATGTTCATTAGGTTTGGGTCTTGGATTGCTCTGTAGGCCAGGCATAAATCTCTCCTTAGTCTATACAATATGGAGTATAGTGACAGGGATTTTAGTCAGTCAGTGTAAAGCATATGCTGGAGGCCCTTGATCTTCTTTGTTACATATCTCTAAGGCCTCTCTAATTGCTGCAGGTGCTTCATACAATACATGCCGAATGGGGCATTATACTCAATTATGACCGAGATAAGTGTAGAGTATAAGGGGGTTATAACCTCTTTTACCCTCAAGGTGATACTTTTACTAATCAAGTGTGCTACGTGGAAAGCTTTCCTTACTACAGTAGACACATGGTGGTCAAAGTTAAGGTTGCAGTCAACTTGTGATCCCAGATCCCTTACCACTTTATGGGTACTTAGGGTATTGTTGTTGATCTGATAGTGTGAAGTGACACAGTTTGTGCCGAAGGGAATGAAGATGCATTTTTTTGCATTTAGTTTGAGACCGTGACTAGTACACCAGTCGTTGGTCTGAGTGAGACCCTCCTGGAATATACTGACATCATCTGGGGATTCAATGATTGCACCTAGTTTGCAGTTGTCTGCAAACCGGCCAGCCACAACCCCTTAGTTTTGATCTCAATGTCTGAGAAGTATATACCAAACAGTAGGGGACCCAGCAATGAGCCCTGTGGTAACCTACTGGTAACAGGTCTGCTGGATGATATGGAGTCAATTACTTTGATAATGTGTCCAGTTTGTAAGCCAGTTGGCAACCCATCTTACAACGAAGGGGTTTACATTCAGTTTGGTAAGTGTATCGATAATGCCTGAATGTGGGATTGTGTCGAAAGCCCTTGCCAAGTTGAGGTATGTTGTGTGCACATATCTGCCCTCATCAATGGCCTTGGAAACACTTTCAAAGAAATCCACCAGATTTAGCAGGCAGGATCTGCCCTTCACAAAGCCGAATTTGGTAGGATCCAAGGTTTGGATGTCACTTATGTCTTCATTTATGAAGTCCACAATGATACATTCCATGACCTTACAGATGAGGTTGGTCAGGCTTATGGGTCTATAATTCCCTGGGTCTGTTGCTAGGTTACCTTTGTGAAGGAGAATAACTGTAACTGTTCTCCATTCTGCAGTAACAAAGCCTTTGGTTAGGCTATGACTGAAAAAGGTACTTAGTGGTGATGCTAGTTCGTGTTTTAGCCTGTTTAGAAGACAGCCTGGGGTATCATCTGGTTCCACTGAGGCTATGTTTTTTGACTTGGACATGGCTTTGAGGACCTGCTCTTCAGATATGTAAGGTGGTGGGGAAGTTTGGGGGAGGACTTGGTGCAAGTTAAAAAGGGATAAGGGAGTGAAATTGTCTCCAAACCTATCTGCTAGCAGGTTTGCTATCTCTGTGGGGTCAGTGTGTGTGATACCATTGGCCACTAGTTCTGCACATGCTTGGGTCCTACCCTTTAGGTTATGTACATAGCTGTAAAAAGCCTTATGATTATCCTTGGCAGCACTTGCTAGGGTTCTCTCAAAAACGCTCTTGGAGGATTTGCCTGTTGAGGCTGAGCAGGGTGCTTTTCCATTGTTGGAGCCTTGCCTTTGTTTTCTTGGCCAGCAAATTTTTGCATTTACTGTAGAGTTTGTTGATGCTGGATGCCCACCATGGCAGCTTGCTTTTGCTTGGGGCTCTGGCTTTGATTTTTTCTGGTACAGCCAAATTTATACACTTACACAAGCGATTGTACAGGACTTTAGTGTAAGCTTTGGCATAGTTACCACTTTCAGCTTGAGGTGGGGCTTGGAATGCATTTATACCTTCACCTAGGAGGGTATAGTTTGCTTTGGTGACGTTTTTTAGTCTGATTTCACTCTTTGTGAGTTCTAGTGTTAGTGTCACTTTGAAGGTGAATGATTTGTGGTCAGTTTTAAGTAATGAGGGTCCAACAGTTGCAGCACTGCACATGTTTGACATGTTGGTGAGGAAAAGGTCTAGAATGTTTATTCCTCTTGTTGGGGGTATGAACAATTTGTTCCAGGGCATTTTAATTCACAAAGTCAAGGAACTTTTGTGCTAGTGAGTTTGGGCTAGAGTATATTTGCCAGTTGAGGGGTTGGGAGGGTGGCCTAATGGTTAAGGTGTCTGCCTTACAAACACAAGGTACAGGGTTTGAATCTCACAGGGGATAATTGGCTAGGCTTAAAATGGCTCACAAGGGCAGTTAGCCTAGTACTAATCTATGAACCTATGAACCTATGGTGGGATAATTGAAATCCCACATAACCAGTGTGTTCGGTAAAACCTGTATTGTCTTCAGTTTGGTTAAGTAGGCTTCATGGCTGTCGTGACCCATGCAGGGAGCTCTACAACTGTCTAGGACTTGAATGGGGGTCTTACCCACCGTAACTTGGACCTGGAGTAACTCCATGGAGTTGTGAAATCTAACTAGACGGGAGGCGAATTTATCTCTAATATAGATTGAAACACTGCCTCCTTTAGTTTTCACACATATATTTTGCGGTCTAAAGGTGTGAAAGGCATTGCAGTCCTGAAGGGCCAGAGTACTCTCTGAGGCCTTAAACCAGGTTTCTGTGACTGCACAGATATCTACAACTTCTAATGTTAGAAGCGCTTCCAGAGAGTGCAGTTTTTGGTTTAAACTCCTAGCATTTAGCAGCATGACCCTTATTATGTTCAGATTGGTTAATTTCACACTGGTAATTCTGTTGAGACCTTGCCTAAAAACGGCACTATGGAAGAGGTAAGAGCCTTTGCCAGCAGCCAAAAGCCTAGAGGTGACAGGTGCAAACCATCTCTGGTAAAGCAATGAGGTTTATCGACCATGGCTTCCCAGGCAGACAGGAACTGGATCCCCTTTGAATGACACCAAAAACTAACCCAATTACTGAAATCAATCAATTTTGGTTTATACTGTGGCATCATTCTAGGTGAGGGTAGTATGCTGCTCAAGGCTAGGGACATACCTGCTTGGGACACATTACTCAGAGCTCAACCAAGTCTCTGTTAATATAGTCCAGTGAGGTACGTCTCAGGTCACTCATACCAACATGAACTATGACAGAGTCATAACGGTACTTGTTGTCGAGAAATCTGAGTGCATGCGTGAGATGACGAATCCCGGCACCAGACAGGCAGCTGACTGTGACCTTCTCCTTGTCCAGCCTGGTGAGTGGAACATACATGTGTCTCACTATTGGTTACGCAATACTCATCTTATGGGGACATAAGATGAAGTAGTTACATGTATGGATTAAACAAATTTTGTTATGGCAGCTAGGGATATATGGAGAGAGTAAACAAAAGGTAATATAAAACATAAGAAGCAGTTCTTGGTTATGGATATGGATAACCAGATACAAGTAGAGAAAATGTCTTTAGCCTCATATACAGATCATATGTATTTTATCAATGGAGAGGTTGTGGATGATGATAAAAGAGTCAAAGGACTTTACTGGTGTGGGTTGCAAGAGTTAAGTGGGACAAAGTTGACTCTTTCCATAGAACAAGGTTATTTAAGGTTACTTGATTTAAAGGGCAACTTTAAAGCTACACAGTTAAGGTTTATATACATAACTCAAGCAGGTGGTTATAAATCATTGTGGAAAGGGATAAGAAACTGGAATGGAGTCAGAGAGACAGACTAGGAGTTTGGATACAAGTCCTTAAGCAGAACAACCATGCAGCTAAGAATTATGCCAGCACAGGAATGGAGAAAGGAGATTTTACAAATACGGATGACTGCAAACAGGGGTATAGAAACGTGGCAAGAGGGAGCTAGAGGAAATTAGCAATAGGTAACAGAGTGGGATGAGGCTAAGGAGAAGTCTAAACTGCAGGTTAATGACTGCTTTCTCCATCTGGGATTGATTGAGTATAGGCAAAGAAAAAGGAATAGCTGAATGCTAAGCAAAAGGCCAGCTCTGGTACAGTAACTGAGTGTAGAACAGAAACTGCCATTAACAGGGGATAAACAGTAGGGCTTATAAAATACTGCAAGATAACTATAAGAATCAATATGGGGAGGTTATAAAAGATTGGGAAAAGAGAATTAAAAAGGAAATTACAAAGAAAGAATGAGAAGAAAAGTACAGTTGTGTACACTTACCATAAATGTAGATGTTCAAGTGTATTCACTGTTGTAGTAATCACACACGGGTTATCCTGCCAGGAGTAGCCCTCAGTCAGTCCGAATACCAGAGACGTAGTATTTCTGCATTGGTTACTGTCACTTCAGGACTGACGTCAGGTCGTCAGTGATATAAAAACAGGCAGCCGACGCCATTAGATCAGTTTTTCTTGCACCAAATGTCAGGAGCCCCCAAATAGAGAGCTAAGTTATGGTGGAAAAACACTACCACTAAAAAGTAAATACCAATAGCCCCGTAAGGAGTGAGGAAGAGAGAAAGAAAGAGCGAGAGAGAGAGAGAGAGAAGGGGGCTAGAGGGTAGGAAACCAGGACTGCAACAGTGAATACACTCGAATATCTACATTTATGGTAAGTGTACACAACTGTACCATGTTCTTCATGTTTCACTGTTGCAGTCATCACACTTGGGTTGATTCCCAAAGTTGAGGAACGGGTGGAGGCAGTCAAGAAGAGTTGGGGCTGGCTAGTATGCCCTGCAGGACTGGGGTTGCAAAGCCTGCCATGGATTTTGAAAAGATAGGCAGGTGGTAATGCTTGGTGAAGGTATGAACAGAACTCCAAGTTGTAGCTTCTAGAATGTCCCTGGTAAGGACTCCTCTGAGAAAGGTTGTAGAGGTTGAAGTTGCCCTAGTGGAATGAGTTCTGACCCCCTGAGGGGGTAGTTTCCCATGGTGTTTGTAACAGAAATGGATACAGTGCACGATCCATTTGGAGATGGTTTGTTTAGATATGGCCTTGCCCTCTGCCCCTGGTGCAAAGCTGACTGATAACTGGTCAGATTTCCTAAAGGGCTTAGTCCTATCCAGGTAGAATCTGAGCTGTCTGTGCACATCTAAAGAGTGCAGGATCCTTTAACTGGTCAGATTTCCTGAAGGGCTTAGTCCTATCCAGGTAGAATCTGAGCTGTCTGTGAACATCTAAAGAGTGCAGGATCCTTTCCCCCCTTATTTTGAGGATTAGGGAAAAAGGTGGGCAAATGAATAGATTGGTTGAGAGCCACACTGGACACCACTTTAGGCATGAAAGTGGGGTTGGTCCTGAGGGAGATCCTGTCAGCATGTTAAATAATAAAGGGTTCCACAGCCATAAGTGCTTGTAGCTCAGACACTCTTCTAGCTGAAGTGATGGCCAGAAGCAAGGCTGTTTTCCAAGAGAGGAATTTTAACTCTGCTGATGCTGTAGGCTCAAAGGGGGGTAGCGTAAGCTTTTCCAACACAAAGTTAAGGTCCCAAGCAGGGGTAGGGGCTGTTCTTGGTGGCCTTAAGTTGTTAGCCCCTCTCAGGAACTGCTTGATGACAGGGTGCGGGAAGAGAGGTGGCACAGTGCTGTAATGAGCAGAGATGGTAGAGGCATGGATCTTAATGGAAGAGAAGGATAGGCCCCTGTGAAGTACATCTGCTAGGTAATCCAGGTTGGGAGGTAAGGAGGGCTGTGTTGGATCTGGTCCTTTAATGTGGATCCAGGAACAACAACTTTTCCACTTGTCAGCACAGGATTTTCTTTTACTGGGTCGTCTGGATTAACGTATGACATCCAGTACCTGCTTGCTTAGGCTGGCCACTGGAGGAGAAGTCAAGGAATAAGCCAGGCTGCAAGGTTCAGGGCCTGCAATTGCGGATGCAAGAACTGACCCTCCTGCTGAGTCAGGAGAGTTGGGATCTGGGGTAGGTGACATGGAGGCAATGGTGACAGACTGCACAGTAGTGGATACCAGTGTTGGCATGGCCAGTCTGGGACAATCAGGATTGCCCTTGGTCTTTCCTCCCTTATCTTGAGTAATACTCTTGTAAGAAGAGGTAGAGGGGGAAATGTATAGATTGAGAGGTTTGCCCACTGGAAGGATAGGGCATCCACTTTCCAGGACTTGCTGTGAGGTTCCCTGGTGCAGAATTTGCTGAGCTGGTGGTTGTAGGGGGAGGCAAATAGGTCCACCTTTGGGGTACCCCATTTCTGGGTCACAAGGCTGAAGGTGTTGTGGTTTAATTGCCACTCGTGTGGGTCTAGGAGATTCCTGCTTAAGTTGTCTGCCAGAGAGTTTTGGTTGCCTGACAGGAATTGAGCTTGCAGGTGAATATGCATGGCTAAGGCCGCGTTCCACAGGGTCATGGCTAGCCTACAAAGTGGGTAAAAGTGGGTTCCCCCCTGCTTGTTGATGTACCACATCACTGTGGTGTTGTTGGTTTTGATTAGTAGAGGTCCCGGAGAGGGTAGGGATCTGAAAGCTGTCAGAGCATGCTGAACAGCTAGAATCTCTTTTTGGTTGATGTGCAGATGAATTTGATTTGGACTCCAGTAGCCCTGAATGCACCTGCCATCCAGATATGCACCCTAGGCATACTCTGATGCGTCTGTGGTTAGGGTCTGGGCAGTGTGGGTTTGTGTAAAGGAAAGCCCCTTGTTGTGGTTGCATGCTGCTGCCCACCAAATTAACTCTGTCCTTAGACAAGGTATCAGTTATGATAGTTTCCAGGTCCTGAGAATGTTGGCATCAAAGACTTTTTAAGTACCACTGAAGTTTCCTCATATGCAGTCTGGCATATGGAATTAGTAGAATGCACGAGGCCATGAACCATAGGACATGCAAGATTTTCCTTGCGGATAGCTGGGTTCAAGTGGCCATTTGAGAGAAGTAGCCTGTCAGATAGGCTTGTTTTTCTGGAGTAAGGAATGCCATCTGGGATACTATGTCCAAGCCTGCTCCCAGGAATACAATTTTTTGACTGGGGATTAGTTTGGATTTTTTTTTGTTGATAGTGTACCCCAGGGAGGGTAGAAGGTCCTTTACAAATGTCAGGTGCTGCAACAGCTTTTCCTGTCTGCCTGAATCAGGCAATCGTCCAAGTAGGGGTAAATCTGAATATTTCTCTGTCTGCAATAGTCAATGGCTGGAGCCAGGCATTTTGTGGAAATTCTGGGAGCAGTGGATAAGCCAAAGGGAAGTGCAGGGAACTGATAATGCATAGATCCTGCCTTGAAACGTAGGTATTTTCTGCAGGCATCCCTGATGGGGATGTGCAGATAGGCCACCTTTAGGTCTAGGGTGGCTAACCAGGCATCTTTGGACAGCATAGGGAGAGAAGCTGCTGTAGGGTGAGCATTTTGAATTTTGGTACCACCAGGAATGTGTTTAGAATGGAAAGATCTAAGATTGGGCATCAGGTGCCCTCTTTTCTGGGTACCAGGAAAAGTCTGGAATAAAAACTTTGGCCTATCTGTTCTGCAGAACAGGCTGAATGGCCCTTATGATGAGCAGGGACTGAACTTGGTTTTGTACCTCTGCCCACTGCTTTGGAGGAAGGTCTGGGAACCCTTTTGGGGTTGGCAGTGTGTGGAAATAGAATTTGTACCCCTGGGATACTATGTTGAGGACCCATCAATCGTTGGTGACGGAGGTCCAGTTTTTTGCATGGTGGGCAAGTTTTCCTCCTAGGGGCACGAGCAAATGGGCAGAGGTGAGGGGAGGAGTTGAGAAGTCATTGTGAATTCTTTCCATAAGGAGGTGGCTTAGCACTCTCTGTTTTAGAAGTGGAGGCACACCATTGCTTAAATATCTGCATACCCTGAGATTGTAGTCTGGGGGGTCTGTTTCCCCTAGGTCTAGTTTGAGGTGGCCTTGAGGGGGCTGGAAAGGACCAATGTTTTGAGGGGCAATGCCTACTGAATCTTTGAGGCTGCACTTGCAAAAAATCATTGACTGTCTGTATAGCCTTAGCTTTTTCTTTCAACTTTTTTAAAACCCCTTCTGCTTTGGGCCCAAACAGATTGTCTTTGTTCAGAGGTGCTTCCAATAATTTTGATTTGACATGGTCTGGAAAGGTCTGCTCCTTAAGCCAGGCATGACTTCTAAGTACAGAACCTGTGACTGCTGCCCTGCAAGATGCTTCTAGAGCGTCAAACCCACATTGCAGAGTATGCTTGTTGACTTGGCTTGCAGAATGCATAAGCTCCTGTAATTTTTTTATTTTCTGCATAGTCAGGGAAGGTAGATAATTTTTGCTTAATAAGTTCCATAGTATGTTGCTAGTATTTCAGCATGTGAAACTGACAATTTAATGCTCTAATAGCAAGAGTTGCAGAGTTGTATACTTTTTTACCCCATCTGTCTAAAGCTTGGGAATCCCTATCCGAGGGGGTGGGATTCTTAGCTGTAGCTGCTTTTATTCCTTTAGGTCCTTGGGAGATGACCTCTGGGTAAGCAGTAGGATTTTTGAAGAGAAATTTGTGTGAATCAGGGATTCTGTAGTACTGTAAAACTCAGGGAGTGGCCAACCGGCACTCGTGTGAACTGCTTCTGCTTCGGGCACCATGGCAAGAAAGACTGATGTAATGGTGTCGGCTGCCTGTTTTTATACCACTGACGACCTGATGTCAGTCCTGAAGCAACAGCAACCGATGCAGAAATACTACATCTCTGGTATTCGGGCTGATTGAGGGCTACCCCTGGCAGGATGACCCAAATGTGATGACTGCAACAGTGAAACACGAAGAACATTATGTAAGTCTCCCAAGAATGCAAAGTCCAGAGGGTTTAGGACTTTTACATGGAAGTGTTTGCATAGTTATTTTTATTTCCCAAGCAGGCTTCAGAGGATTTTTTTTTCAAGTAAATAGATGCTACCCCAGCCTGAAAGCTTAGAGATTATGGCACAGGATTACCAACTTGTAGATTTGGGTTCAAAACCTGGCTGGGGCACAACTGGGAGCTGCAGTATCTGCACGGAAGAAAAGCCTGCATTCTACATCCATAATATGCCATGAGAACTCTATGGGCCTATCCACAGAGCTGCTATGAGTCAGTTTTGACTCAAAGGCATTTACCTACTTAAATACTGAAGGTATGATGGGGAAGGGTGAGGTAACTGGGAACATTTTTTGTAATTTAATGCACTGGTAGATTTTAAAAATTCTCTTCAGAGTACTTTGGTGGAAATGCTGGAGGAGCAAATGTTTGTAAAAAAAAGAAGAAAATTATTCTTTTTGAGCATGAATATGGGGCTGGCTTAATGGTTAAAACATGTACCTTGTGCATCTGATGCAATTCTCACTTTTGATCACTCTGTGTGATTATTGGCTTGGCATGTAACAGTTTGCAGACTGAATTCCTAATATTTACCTAATAATCTTGTGTGGTAGAATTCTGTGATATAGTTAATTAAAGACTACAAACTTTGCAGCATAATGATGTTGAACATAGCTGCCCTACAAGCAGATGATTTAGGTCTGATTGCCAGCCAATGCAAAAAGCCTGTAAATTTAGATGCTTGTCTTGATGACGTAGATGAGTGACAAAAATATGATACTCATTTGAGGGGATGGAAGTTGGTATAATGGTTAAAGTGTTTACCTCACAGATATAAAACACAGGATCTGATTCTCATCCATGAAAGTAAAATTAGCTAGAGTTAAAATTCCTCACAAGAACAGCTACCCCAGTACCTAACCATGATCAGAACTCCCTAGACACAATAAAGGCTTTAATACATTTAGTGCTACTGGCTGAAAAGAAATTAAAAACAGGTAACTCAAAAACTAAACTAACTGTAACAGTCATAATAAATTTTATAAAGGAGATAAAGAACTGGAGGGTAGGATGCTTAAAAAAGAAGGAGCAAAATTTATAGTAATACATGGAATTTGAGGGAACAATACAAGTAGACTAATGTCAGGTAAGAATTTAGCATTTTTGTACTGCTACAGTTAATAAAATGTGTTAAAAAGAACACATATATACTGCATAACAACAAAATGGAACTGTTACTGTGTTTTATCTTTTCTATTACTGATTGTAAACTCAGGACACCATTTAAAATGGGATGAGGTAATGAATATATTTTAAAAAGAGATGAGTAAGCTGCAAGAGGCACTAAATAAATTAGAGTAATTTCATAAAAGTGTACTCTCTATGGATTGAAAAACACAGCAAATCTTGATAGCACAGCTATACACAAAAATAGAAGATGAACCAGGCAGTGGAGTTTCGGCATAGATCTTGAGTATTAGTGGACGGCAGGCTTGGATTTTAACCTACACAATATATGAAAACAAGTCTCTCTTGTCATTTTGCATTCTGAACTGCATAATTTCTAAAAATATTCACCTGACTATTGACTATATATAATGCATGTAGTTAGTACCAAGCTGAAATACATACAAAGGAAGTTTTAGCCACACAGCCAAAGATGGTAATTTTATATGCTGCTCTTATTTTTGATGTTTTAATAAATGTACTGATTTCCATCAAAAAACAGTATGAAAGGACCTAATAAAGTTGACTCTTTACTTCTTACCAGGCTTTCGATCACATAATCCCGTTCTTCTAGTTGTCCTTTAAGTATCTCTGTTTGCTTTTTTAAATCTTCAACCTGCTCTCTTAGTGAACACACCTCTTCTGACTGGATACCATTTACTTGTACTGTTTCATTGTGGGAATTATGGTGATGACTGTCCTTTCCTGGATGGAAAAAATGATACAGGTAATATATTATCCAGTAAAAGGCATTATGCAGAAAGTTCATAGAATTCATTTTTTTTGAATAACATAAATTTACTAAGTCACTCACTTTACGGTTGGTACAGTCACCAATAAATGCAGAGGGATAACTGTGGTTGCCCAGCAGAGACCATGCCAGTATTACCAACCCAAAGTCAGACTGGACAAAAAAAATCATATCAAACATACATATGTAGGGGTTTTGGATGCATACATACATACATACATATATATATATATATATATATATATATATATATATATATATATATATATAAGTGTACCTCTCTCTCTCGCTATATATATATATATATATATATATATATATATATATACACACACACATGTATGCATGTGGATGTATGTATATTATATATATTTATATATAGAGAGAGATATAGATACACACACAGGTTCCTAAATCTTTTGTTTCACAACCCAAGAACACAATGTAGCATGAACACAACAAAGCGCTGAAGTAATCTTTCTCCCCTAACATAGCGCGCCAAGAACTCGGGCACAGGAAAGAGAGACTACACCTACATGCTCCCAAAAACACAGCTCTGATGAACTGCAGTATCACTTAGAATGCTTATGGTCAAAGTCCAAAAGAACAGCATTAAAAAAAGTTATGCTTCAAAAAATACTTGAACCTTGACACTCTGGATCACTGATCAAGTTTAATTCACCATAATCATCCACCCAGTTTCCCTTTTCTACATGGGGTTGGGATGTTGTGTTAACTGTCATCAACTCTTTCAATCAGTGCCATGCTCCTACCTTCAACAGTCATGCCCGATTGTCATACGTCTTGTCTCATGCAATCCAATCCATCCATCTCTTTGGTGGATGCCCTTGCTTCCTCTTACCTTCTTCTGGTCTCTCCCAAACTTTTACCTATTTTCCTAGATGTATGCCCAACCAATGTAACCTGCTCTTCTCGGATACAGAGCTACTTTTGCTTCTGCACTGGAGTCATTTTCACATCTGTCCCACAGTATGCATCCTACCACCCCATCTCTGGCACAAGCTCTCCATCACTTTTAGCTCCCTTCACTGCCCAGGTTTCTGCACCATAAGAAGTACTAGTTATGCCACTATTTTGTATACCCTACTTTTCACTTTCTTTGGCATTTGTCTGTTATGCACTTCTCCAACACTTTGTGCCATTTGGCTGCAGGACCTCTGATTCTAGCTTTGATTTCTCATTCAACTTTCCATTCTTCTCAACCATCACTCCTAGATGACTGGACTGGTTAACCTGTTCCACTATTTTCTCTTCTATCTCAATTTTCTGCTTATTTTGATTTACTTCATTTGCTGCCATGACAATTGTCTTGTCTGTACTCAGTTTCATCTCATGAGCCTTCGGTCTTGCATTCCACTCCCTGAAGTTTTGCTGAAGTTCTGTTTAGTCTGTTTGTAATGTCACATCATCTGCATGTAGCTGTGTGGATGATTTGTTTCCCCTGACCTGTAGTCCATCACTAGTATGAACAGTAGAAGAAGCCCAGTATGAACAGCAGAAGAAGCCTGATGCACAAACCATCCCCTCGGGGAACCTCTCTGAGAGTCTAATCATTGTGTTACTGTGGCAATGGGCCCCTTGCACACAGCTAACACTAATTCTCCTAAAGTTTCTGGGACTTTGATCTAACATTGCACACAGGCGGGTCCAAAAATGAGCCAGGTATTTAACAAGCCACTTTTCCACTTTAGGAAAGCTCATTCAGAAGATTTATGCATGGCAAACTGATGTGGTTCCTGAATATAAATTCTCTGGCAAGAAGCACATGGAATGGCTAATCTAAAAAGACATCTTGTCAAGTCAGCTTGATTTAGTTTTATGACTGTGTTAACAACGAGCTTGGGCATAAGGAGTATCTATGAGTGCAGTGGCTGACTACAGCAAGGCCTTTAATACTCTACCTTGCATATGCTGGTATGAAAATAAAAATGTATGGGGCTGAATTCCAAACCTGATGTGACTATGTAACTGTATCAGAAATGGAGCGGAATATGTGTATAAACAGAACATGATAAACAAAGCACATAAGCCTTTTACATCAATAAGAAATTATGTCACTTTAAATTTTGGTTACAGGCAACGGAACATACCAGCAAAGCAATGACATTTTTACTGATTTTAAAGCTTCATATTCAGAAAACTGTATGTATAATTGAAAAAAAAAAAAACAATGACCTTCATTGAGTTCAGACGATGCTCTACAGCATGGCAGTCCAACATTTTTGGCTCAGTGGCCACATACCATACAGTTCAAGGGATATTTACCATACGTGGTAAGGTTTGAGTAAGGTAAGGTTTGAGGGACACATTACCATATCCAACGTGTATCTGTCCATTCGAAACAGTCTGTTGCAGGACTTACTGAGGGGCACATAAAATGGTTTGGTGGGCCAGATTGTGTTCCTAGGGCCATCTGTTGGACATTCATGCTCTAGTGGAATATCAGCACTGTTCCACATGAAGCCTTTCACAGGGGATGTACTATTACAGATTACTTGGAAATCATGAAAAAAATCATAACACACAGCAGTAGAAAGCTTGCCAAAAATACAAATGAATATGCTATTGCAATTAAGAACATTTACATGGAATGGAGAGTTGCTAGAATTAATCAAATTAAAGGTAGAGAAAAAACAAAATTTACCACAGATAAAATTAAAGCCCGAAACACTTTGAATTATAACACCTCATTTTCAGAGTATGAAGGGATGAACAAGATGTACTTAATACATTGTATGTTTCATGTTTATTGCATACATGAATATGCCTGATTCACATTCAGTTGCAACACTTTCCAAATATATGTGGTTTCTTGTGGTTCTGTTACTTTTGTTAGCCTTAGAACACATCTGCTAGGTCACCAGGCATTTTTTCATTGTTATGCACTTAGGAAGTATTTGGTATTAGTTTTTTCAGCCTAGATTTGCATTGGGATATTGATATAAACTACATTTTTTGAAACTGAAGATGTTTCAGATTCATGGCTGTGCATTACTGGTGGAGTATCTTTGCAAGTGCACAGTAAATGGTTTAAATTGTACATATTTGTAATGCCTGTAGAAATGCTTGAATGTTTTGCAGACATTTAAGAGAGAATGTACAAAACTCAGAAATGCCACTTCCAACATTTTAACGCATTAAAGTAAGGTGGAATAATGGCATTTAATGTATTTTAGATATTGACAGTTACATATTTAAGTCAACTTAAAAAGAAAAAAAATAAAATTTTAGCCATTCTATGCAAAGATTAAATGGAAAATAAGTTAGAACTTACGGACTAACTAACACAACATAAGAAACACTACAAATGAATATAATTTAAACAATTTGCAACACTATGCACAAATTAATGCCCCATGC
Source organism: Protopterus annectens (assembly GCF_019279795.1). NCBI lineage: Eukaryota > Metazoa > Chordata > Ceratodontiformes > Protopteridae > Protopterus > Protopterus annectens. The sequence continues at coordinate 842,898,037 of NC_056728.1, read as the reverse complement.
ATACCTCTCAACTGTACCTCATTACAAGGACCATTCCTCTTTTGGAATCTTAAGAGAAATTTCATGTTGCATGCAGCTCCATGCTGACACAGGTTTGATACAAACTCATTGTTAAGATTTTTTTTTTTTTAGCAAATACCAATAAGAAATAATGCTGAATAATATTGAACACATTATTTCACTAAAAGAACTTTGATGTATGAAGAAACGGTTAATAACCATGCTACAGCTTCATAGATGAATTTGGTAGTGTTTATTCCATATTTTGCCTTTGTTTTACACTATAAGATGTTGAGAGATATAACTCAATGATTTGCGGTTAAATCACAGCTACAGTTTTTGAAACAGTTCTCACATAAAAAAAAAACATGAAAAAACATACACATGAATAACGTACATATCGACAGTATCACCATCAAAAGTAAAAATGCAGTGTGCTGACTGGCATCTGCAGCAAATCACTGACAGCTAGTTCAAGCACAAATAATTTCACAACCACATACTTAAAATCAACCCCAAATGCTGTATTGTTAAAAACTTGAGAAGCACAACTCATAAGATCATAGGATCACAGGAAGTTACTAGGCTAATGGCCCTAGGGCCCTTACAAGCCTAGTCAAGTTCTTACCCTTATTTCCATGATCAGCATGTACTGACACTGTCCAAGCGGGACACATGTGGAACCCCCGGGGTGAATTTAGTCACCCATCCAATCATCCAAATTGCATATGAAGAGGGCCACAGAGATGCTCTGTTTGACAAAGTGGGAGTCTGTTCTAAAGGTGTGGTAACCTCTGGGAGACAAATCTGTCCCTCCAGCAGGTTTTATTGCTATCGCATACTAGGTTAAGGTCTTTAGAGCGAGTAACCCGTGTGCCATTTGAATTATGGATATGCAGCATTTCCAATAAAGCAGGGTCAGAGTTTGCCCTGTAAACAAGGCAGAGATCACCTCTGAGTAGTCTGTATAAAACAGAATAAAGTGACAGTGATTTCAGATGATCCCCATAGGACAGATGCTGAAGACAGAACAGTTTTGTACCTACCATAAATGTAGATGTTCGAGTGTATACCCTGCTGCAGTCATCACACTTGGGTTATCCTGCCATCAGGCGGTCCCGCAGTCGGCCCGAATTCCAAAGTCTTGGTCCGGCGTCGGTTGCTGTCACTTCTTCCCTGACGTCAGAGCGCCAGGGGTATATGAAAGGCATCCAACGCCATTTTCTTCAGTTTTTCTTGCCCCAGATGTCAGGTGCCCCCCCCCAAATGGTGGTCAGTAGATAGTACCAATAATAAAAAGTGTAGCATAAACAAAAAATCCCTCCAGCTATAAGCAAATACACCACAAAGGTTGTAAAAGATTTTAAGGTATAGAAAGGTCTTAGGTCAGAGGGGATGGAGGGAGGGTAACCTGGACGGCAGCAGGGTATACACTCGAACATCTACATTTATGGTAGGTACAAAACTGTACTATGTTCATCGTGTTACCCTGCTGCAGTCATCACACTTGGGTAGAATCCCAAAGCTAAGGATGGGAGGTGGAGTCAAACAGGGTTAGAGGAGGCTAGAAGGCCCTAAAAACTGCAGTGGTGAAGCCAGCTCTAGTCTTAGAGTAAAGTGGTAGCTGGTAATGTTTGGTGAAGGCGTGTACCGAACTCCAAGTTGCAGCTTCCAGAATATCCTTGGTTGGCACCCCCCTGAGGAAGGCTGTAGATGTAGCTGCTGCCCTGGTAGAGTGGGGCCTTATGCTAGCAGGAACTGGTTTTCCATGGTGGGTGTAGCAAAAACGTATGCAGTGTCCTATCCATTTGGAAATTGTCTGTTTTGAGATAGCCTTTCCTTGAGTTGCTGTAGCATAGGATACAAAAAGCTGGTCAGATTTTCTGAAAACCTTAGTTTTATCCAAATAGTAACATAGCTGCCTGTGAATGTCCAAGGAATGTAGGAGTCTTTCTCCTTTGTTCTGTGGCTTTGGAAAGAAGGTGGGTAAATGGATGGTTTGATTTAGAGCCACACTGGATACCACCTTAGGCATACAGGAGGGGTTAGTTCGCAGAGAAACTATGTCTTGATGAAAAATGAGGAAAGGCTCTACTGCCACTAGTGCCTGAAGCTCTGAAACTCTTCTCGCTGAAGTAATTGCTAGCAGCAGGGCAGTCTTCCATGATATAAACTTTAAGTCAGCTGAGAAAGCTGGCTCAAAATGAGGTAGCGTAAGTTTTTCCAGAACAAAGTTGAGGTCCCAAGTAGGTGTTGGTGCTCTCCTGGGAGGCCTAATGTTTTTGGCCCCTCTGAGAAACTGCCTTAGGAGTAGATGTGAAAATAAGGGAGGATCCGTGTTATAGTGAGATGAAATAGCTGAGGCGTGGATTTTAATAGATGAAAATGAAAGCCCTTAGTTAAATATTGCAGAATCTGAGGTATGTCAGGCTGAAGGGTATTTTGGCCTTTAGCTTGGTTCCAGGCGCAAAACCTTTTCCATTTGTCTGAGTAGGCTTTCCTGGTGCTGGGCCTCCTGGCCTCCAGAATAACATCCATAACAGCTTGTGAGAGAGGAGCTGGCTAGTTGCTTAGGTGATTTGCCATGCAGCCAAGTTTAAGATTTTGAGCTGGCTGAGTAGAATCTGATTGTCTTGCTGTGTGAGCAGATGGGTGATTTGTGGTAGAATCCATGGTGGGCCCTGGGCCATATTCCTTAATAGTGGATACCAGTGCTGGCGTGGCCAGTCTGGGGCAATGAGTATCATTCGGGGTCTCTCCATCCTGACTTTCAGCAGCACCTTTGTGAGAAGGGGTAATGGAGGAAAGGCGTATACTGTCAGCATTTTCCAACTGAATGAGAGTGCGTCCACTTTCCAAGCTTGATGGTGAAAGGTCCTTGTGCAAAATTTTGTTAGTTGATAATTCTGGGGGCTGGCAAACAGGTCTATGTCTGGGAGCCCCCATTTTTGAGTTATCATTGCAAATACTTGTGGATCCAGTTTCCACTCGTGGGGATCCATGATGTTTCTGCTTAGGTCGTCTGATAATGTGTTCTTTTTTTCCTGGCAGGAATTGGGCTTGTAATTGAACTTGGTAAGCCAGTGCTGTGCTCCACAAGGTCATTGCTTGCCTGCATAGAGGGTAGGAGTGTGTACCCCCTTGCTTGTTTATGTACCACATTACTGTGGTGTTGTCTGTCCTTATGATAAGCTGTCCTGGATGTAAGAGGTCCTTGAAGGCTGTTTTGTACAGCTGGCATTTCTTTTTGATTGATGTGCAGATTCCTTTGATCTGCAGTCCATATGCCTTGAATGCACCGTCCTGCCATGTGTGCACCCCAGGCATAGTCCGATGCATCTGTTGTCATAGTTTGCCTGGCTGGGGGTAAGGTGAAAGGCTGACCCTTGTTAAGGTGACATGCCTGTGACCACCACAGAAACTCCTGTTGAAGGCAGGGAATGAGAGGTATCATTGTTTCCAAGCTGTGGCTGTGTTGAGTCCATACGCTTTTTAGGTACCATTGTAATTTCCTCATATGCAGTTTTGCAAATGGTATTAGAAGTATGCAAGATGCCATGAAGCCCAAGGCCTGCAGAATTTTTCTTGCAGGGAGTTGGGTCTTTGTTGCCATTGCTCTGAAGTATTGAGTTAATTGTAGTTGTTTGTCTGGCTTCAGATAAGCCATCTGGGCCATTGTATTCAAGCTGGCACCCAGGAATGTCATATTTTGTTTGGACACTAGTTTTGATTTCTTTTCGTTTACTGTGTACCCTAGGCAACTTAAAAGATGTTTTACAAAAGCCAGGTGTTGTAAGAGAATGTCCTTGCTTTCTGCTTGGATGAGGCAGTCGTCCAGGTATGGGTATTTCTGAATTCCTCTTTGTCTGCAGTATGCAATTACTGGTGCCGGGCATTTTGTGAAGACCCTGGGCGCAGTAGATAAGCCAAAGGGCAGTGCAGAGAATTGGTAATGGGTTGAACCTGCAATGAAACGGAGGTATCTTCTGCAATTTTGTCTGATAGGGACATGCAGGTATGCCTCCTTGAGGTCCAACATTACTAGCCAAGCTTTCTTGCCCAACATGGGAAGAATCTGCTGTAGTGTTAGCATCTTGAATTTGGGTACTTGCAAGAAGGTGTTTAAAATTGAAAGGTCCAGAATGGGTCTTCAAGCATTGTCCTTTCTAGGGACTAGAAAGAGCCTTGAGTAAAATCCTTGGCCTTGCTCCTGTGTAGGTACCAGATGAATGGCTCTCATGTCCATGAGAGCTGTAATTTGTTTTTGTGCCTCTGCCCATTGATTTTGTGGCAGGTTTGGCATTCCTTTTATCCTTGGCAAGGTGTGGAAATGGAATCTGTATCCTTGTGAGATAATGTCTAGGACCCATTTGTCCTTTGTGACGATGCGACAGTTGTCTGCAAAAAGTGCTAATTTTCCTCCCAAGGGGGCTGCCAAGAGAGTTTTGCTTGGCAGTTTGAGGTTTAAGTCATTGTGTTTGCCTTCTAGTAGTTTGGGACCTGTCTTCTCCTCCCTTCTGTGTTGCAGTGCCCCATTGGCAAGGTTTGTAAGGGATTTGTGCTTGTCGTCTGCCCCTTGGGCGCCTGTATTTACCCCTCTGTGGTCTGTCAGAAGCTGGAAAGGACCAATTTTTTGTTGGCCAATTTCTGCTGAAGCGTGGGGGTTGTACCTGTAAGAAGTCTTTGACAGTCTGCATAGATTTTGCCTTATCCTCCATTTTCTTTAAAATCTCCTCTGCTTTAACCCCAAATAAGACATCCTGCTGTAAGGATGCATCTAGTAACTTTGCTTTAACATGATCAGGCAGAGATTGTTCCTTTAACCAAGCATGCCTACGTATAACAGACCCAGTAACAGCTGCTCTAGAGGAAGCTTCCAAGGCATCAAAGCCACATTGTAAAGTATGTTTGCCCACCTGTTCAGCTGCATGCAACAGATCCTGCATTTCCTTGAATTCAGACTGTTAAGGGTGCGTGCCCATCTTTTGTTTTATTTGAGACATTAGGAATTGCTGGTATTTAAGCATGTGAAATTGACAATTTAGTGCTCTCATAGCTAGAGTAGCTGTGGTGTAAACCTTCTTCCCCCACCTATCTAGTGCTCTGGAGTCCCTTTCAGAGGGTACAGGATTTTTAGCCATAGAAGCCTTAGCCCCTTTGGGACCCTGGGAGATTGTCTCTGGATCAGCAACACGGCTTTTGTATAGGAATTTGTGTGAGTCACGCACTCTATAGTATCTATCTGGTTTGGCTGGAGCAGGCGGCAGAGAATCTGGATTTAGACTAGATTCTAAGAAAACATCATCCACAATGTCTAAAACTGGGGGGATAGCAAGTGGTCTGTGCTGGGGGAGTAAAAGAAACTCTTGAAGCCTTTTCTTTGAGTAGTCCTGACCTTCCCAGTGGAAATGTTCCCTCATGGTATGTAAGTTTTTCCCAAAGGAATAATCTTCAGGGGGAGAAGCTGAGGGAATGGAGTCTTCAGCATCAGAATCTTCATAAGGGGGAAAGGAGTAATCCTGTTCCTCAGAGGAGCCTGAGGAAACAGACACTTGATCCGAGGAGGCATAATCCTCCTCTTGTCTAGGCCTTTTGTCGGGGGGGGGGGTTGGGAACCCCTGATCAAAGAAATCAAATCTTCAGCCATTTTAAGCATCTGTTTCTTAGGCATAGGGCCTTGACCTGGAGACTGAAGTGTAGTCTTTTTTGGTTTTAGAGGAGTCTTAAGCTTAGCATAAGATTTTATGGTGACAGTAGTCGGTCTGAAGACACCTTCAGAAACCAAAGGTGTTTCTACAGCACCGGCTTCTCCTTCTGCAATGTCATCGGTAGGGCCTAAAGAAAATGGCTGCGTTGGCCTAGAACTCTCTGCTGGAGAATCCGAAGCGGTCTGGGGATCCAATTCAGCAGTAGCCAGGGGCTGCATAGGCACCTCACTGAAAACCGGAGAACCGGCGACCGGCCCAGCCGAGGCCTCAGAGTCTGGCTTGGAAATACGCTGCCTTTCTTTATCTTTGCGTTTTTTTATGCACGCCAGTAGTTGGTTGCTCTGACGGCATAGTGTAATTAAATTTCCTACTGAAGTAGTGTCGTGCAAAATCAAAGCGTTGCTTTATAGTTCGCTTATTGAACCTAGCACAAAACCGACAACCAGTGAAGTCGTGGTCTGGGCCTAGGCAAGGTATACAAAAAGAATGAAAGTCCTTATGAGGTATTTGCTTCCCACAAGAAATGCAATTGTTAACTTTTTTCTGACATCGGACTGAGGCAAGAAAAGGTTCCCCAACGGGGTACTTAGCTTTGAAGACTTCGGACTGAAACTCGATTCGAAAATCTCAGGTGTCGGCCGACCGGCACTTGCGAACTGCTTCTGCTTCGGGCACCGCGCAGCAAGAAAGACTGAAGAAAATGGCGTTGGATGCCTCTCATATACCCCTGGTGCTTTGACGTCAGGGAAGAAGCGACAGCAACCGATGCCGGACCAAGACTTTGGAATTCGGGCCGACTGAGGGACCGTCTGATGGCAGGATAACCCAAGTGTGATGACTGCATCACGGTAACACGATGAACATCTTGAATTTTCCAAGATAAATATCAAAAGGGGCCCTTTACTCAATTATTGGCCTGATGTGGGAAGAGTACCGAGAGGTTATAACTTCTTTTTTTCTGGAGGCAATTCCCTTACTTATGAAATGACGAATATAAAATAAAACGCCCTTCTTACCAATGTGGGACATGGTGGTCAAAGGTAAGGTTGCTGTCAACCTGTGTGCCCAGGTCTCTCACCACTGAGTGTGTACTTAAGGTGTTGTTATTGATGTGGAAGTCAGCAAGAACACTGCTTTTACTGAAAGGAATGATAATACAATTTTTTGCATTTAGTTTAAGGCCACAACTTTGGCACCAATCATTTGCTTGTGTAAGACCCTCTTCTAGGATGATGACATAATTTGGAGATTCTGTGACCACTCACAGTTTGTAGTCATCACAAACTTTGTCAGCCACAAACCTTTAGTTTTTGTTTGTACTTCAGAGAAATAGATTCCAAACAGTAGAGGTCCCAGAACTGATCCCTGTGGAACACCACTGGTCTGCTGTTGGAGGTGGATTCCCCTATTCTGGCTATACGAGTTCTATCAGTAAGCCAGTTAGCGACCCATCTAACAATATAAGGTTAATGCCTAGTTGGGTGAGTTTGTCAATGATGCCTGAGTGCGGGATAGTGTTAAATGCCTTGGCTAAGTCCAGGTAGGGTGTTTGCACAGATTTCCCTTCGTCCAGTGCTTTGGTGACTGTCTCGAAGAAGTCCATGAGGTTTAACAGGCATGATTTCCCTTTGACAAATCCAAACTGAGTAGGGTCAAGTGTTTGGAGATTACCTATATCTTTGTTGATGAGGTCCATGACGACTCTCTCTATGGCCTTGCAGATAAAGCTACTCAGTCAAATAGGTCTATAGTTCCTGGGGCCAGTGGAAGCACCACCTTTGTGCAAGGGAGTAATGGTGGCGATTTTCCATTCAGCTGGTATGAAGTTGGTCCTAAGGCGTACCCAATGGTGTTGCTAATTCATGTTTGAGCCCATGTAAGACGCAGCCTGGGATATTATTAGGGTCCACAGATTTATGACCTGCTCTTGAGAGATACAAGGCAGGGACAGGTGGCAGGGATATCATTGGCTACATGTGTTGGGGACAGGAGAGTGAAGTTTTCACAGAACCTGTCGGTCAACAGGTTAGCTATGTCCACAGGCTCAGTATATGTGGTATCATTAACTACCAGTTTGGTGCAAATCTACGCCTTTCCTTTTAAGTTACACATGTAACTATAGAATGCCTTGTTGTTGACCTTTGGTGAGGAAGCTAATTTGGACTCGTAGTTTGCTTTGGAGGACTTCACAAGTCGTCCTATTTGCTTGTTTACGCTGAGGAGGGAGTGTTTCCAATTTAGGAGGGCTCACTCCCTCTTACTCTTAGCAATTTCTTCCTCTTACTGTGTCTTGCAATAGCTACATCTCATCCAACCCAGGCGTCTCACACAGTATCCACTGTATCCTAGCTTCTAACCCAGAACGAATTGCCTAAGGGGACCCAGCAGTGCTTCCTGTAACCATTCTACCTCCCCTCAAGCACTTAAACAGTGTGTGTGTACACTATTGTGTAACTCATCTCACTATGGTTAACTATTGTCTCCGTGCATGATAGCTAGCAGCCCACCACAGACTTTAGGTTCCATTCTAGCTCTCCCGGCTCTATCCCATCCCACCCCCCACTAAGAGATAAGCCAGTAACCTAGCATTTACTCCATTTGGCCACTAGGTGGCAGCTTTTTACCTCTATCAGCCTCTCCTATCTCACTACAAGGTTCAAACGTTTTTCCTTTGAGTTACATTAAACATCTCTGCTTTTGCTCCAAAGTTCTGTGAATTCTCTGCTACTGTTTACCTGAATTACATAGTGACCATAGTCTATATCCCCCTATGCCTCCTTACCTTGTGCTCTGCTCTCTGCTTTACTGATTGTTTCTGCTGGCTACGTTTTCTTCCTCCTCCTTGGTTCTTCCCACTCTGTTCGCCCTTCGGGTTCACTCCGCTCCCCTAACCTGCCCCCAATTCCCACCTACCCTCAGCACCTGTACACTTATACTCATAAACCACACTTACTCCAATCAACTCATACCTTCTCCTCACCCCTTACTTCCACACCCCACCCTCCTAGCATCTCTTTACAATACTAACCCTACCTTAAATCCCACACCATAGTACACTTTATTCCATACCCCCCACTCTAAGTGTAAACAACCACAATGCTTTCAAAACCAACCCAGTTTATAACCCTAATACTACTTCTCCTCACCTTGTCCTATCTAAGTTACCTAACCAGGCCTCTCAATAATAACCCCCCCATTCACACAACAAGTTCAAGCACTACAAAACACATATACTTTACTAGCCCTATTAGTCCCTATCTATACCCCTTTAATTATTGTTTGCTCTTCCCTTACAAACTCATCTCTACCCACAAACACACTACTCCAGTCTTAACTATGCCTACTCCTACAAAACAAATAACCTTCAAACTACATGACAATCAGGCTAAATACCTCTTTTACCACATTCACCAACTTATTACCACTCTTCTTTCTGGAGATGTACACCCTAACCCTGGCCCCTCTCCTACCTACAGTTCAAATTCCCTCCTTCACACTCCCCCCTCATCAGGAAAATTCCTCTTTCTCTCAGCTCTAAATGCTCAAAGTATATGTAACAAAATCCCTAACCTACATGCCTGGCTTCTCCATAACCAACCAGACATCCTGTCTATCTCCGAAACATGGCTGAAACCATCCATAAAAGACTCTGAGATAACACCCCCCAACTACAGTATTATCAGAAAAGACAGAACCCATAAAAAGGTGGTGGTGTCGCTCTATTGTACTCTTCCTCCTTGTCAGTTATTCCATATACTAAACCCATTCCCCAATTTGCTAACACTGAACTAATCCTCGCCCTACTTCAAATAAACAGACATAAGTTCATTTGCATAGCCTCCCTCTACATCCCTCCTGGGGACAATGTCCATATATGGAAGATATACTCTCCTGGCTCTCCACCAACATAACCACTGAGACTATAATCCTTGACGACACAAACAATAACTGGACCAGCATTCAATCTCCCATAAATCCCCTGAATATAAACCTCTACAACTTCAATCAGCTAATCAACACCACTACCAGACCTACCAAAGATCACTCCTCTGATAGTACCCTTGATTGGATTCTGGTCTCTCATCCTCATTATATATCCAGTTGTGGTACCCTCCCTGACTCCCTCAGTGACCACTATCCCACTTTTGCTCATCGTCACTCCCCCTCCCTACAACTCTCTCCTACCTACATCTCCACACGCTCCCTAAAACACTTCAACTCCTCCACTTTCTCCAACACACTAAAACACTTCAACTGGAGCACCCTAAAAACCCTCCCCCTAGAAGATGCCGTCACCTACTTCAATACCACATTTATAAACCTTTTACCACTGCCCCACTAAAAACAAAAAGGAATAAAAGTAACACTGTCCCTTGGCTAAGCAAAGATACTTTAGCTGTCATGTGCCTATGAGATAAAGCCCTAAACATTCACCATAAACATAAAACTCCCATCACCCTAAATGAATATAGAATACTTCGTGACAGAGCTAAAAAACGTATTTCTTTAGACCGTAAATCCTAATTCTCCTCAATCCAAAACAACCATAAGACAGACCCAAAAAAATTCTGGGATGGTATCAACTCCCTCTTTAACCCTGGTAGAAAGGAAAACCCTAGCCCAGACCCCTATACCCCGGACAAGGACTTACCCAATTCAACTATTTCTCATTGACTCAATAACCAAACTAACATCATCCTTCACAAACAGCCCTACATCCTCTCCTTTACCATCCCCTATTTCTTCTTACTCAAATACTCCCACCTCCCAACCTCCTCCCTTCTCTATAAAACCCATCCTCATATCAACTATAAAAAACTCCTCCAGAACTTAAAACCATGCTCCAATGCCCCTGACAACATTCCTTCCTACTTCCAAAAGACAGCTGCTGATGCTGTTGCCTTCCCCATCTGCATTCTTATAAATCGATCAATCCAAGAAGGCCATGTACCCCAAACTCTGGAAAAAGGCCTTTATTAGTCCCCTCCACAAAGGGGGTAACAACTATATCATCTCTAATTTCCGACCTATCGCTATCTTATCACCCATCTCAAAATTTCTTGAAAAGTGTATCCACCTACATCTTTTACCATATCTCATAGACAACCATCTGCTAACTCCCACATAATATGGATTCAGATCTGGCCATAGCACCACTACCGCTCTCCTCTCCTTCCTCGAAACAGTGAATAAAGCCTGTGATTCTGGACACACTGTCTACCCTCCTTCTTGATCTTTCTAAGGCCTTTGATACTATCTCTCATAACCTTCTCCTAACTAAACTCTCTAACCTAAATCTTTCTCCTTCCTCTATCAACTGGTTTTCCAGCTATCTCTCTAACAGGCAGCAAGCCGTGAAATGGAAAAAAACCTTATCCCCATTCCTCAACACTCCCACTGGCGTTCCCCAGGGTTCCATATTAGGTCCCCTACTGTTCAATATTTTCATCAATGACTTTCACCGCTCCATCCCTAATGCAAACATTATCCAATACGCTGATGACTCAACAATCATCTGCTCTGCAACCTCCACCTCCACTCTCATAAAACTAATACAAGATGCCTTCTCCTCCACTGAGCAATGGATGCTAGAGAACCATCTGGTACTCAATGCATCAAAAACCAAACTCATGATATTCACCCCCCTCAAAAACCACAATAATTGACAAAAACTCATTCTCCATCATCAGTAAGAAAAATACTCCTCTTGAAATAGTATCCAATGCAAAACTGCTTGGAGTACTTATTGACGATCAGCTCAAGTTTGATATCCACCTCCACACAAATATCAAAAAAAACACCAGAAACTAGACATGCTCTACTGCCACAATCGCTACCTCACCCGCTCTACCAGGCTTGTTCTCTCTACCACATATCTTATCCCTTCTCTCCTTTATGGTGCCCCACTCCTAACTAACTTACAATCTTCCCTAAAGACAAAACTCTCTTGCTGTTACAACAAAATCTCCAAATTCGCCACTGGATACATACATTCCACCCATCACTGTACTGCCCTCCACAAACTAAATTGGCTAGAGTTGCCCAATTACCTCACCTACATTCAACTCATACATGCCCACAAACTCATCTTTAATCCCTCTCTTTGCCCCGCCCTTGCCTCAACCTTTAAAATTAATTTTCCCAACAGACTCCTAAGAACCAATACCCAAAATCTGATCGAACTGCATAAGCCTGCACACCCACCTGGCAAATTTCTACTATCCTTCTCCTTAGCACGTCTCTGGAACTCCCTGCCACCTCACCTTCGCACCACTAGCAGCCTCACTACTTTCAAAATCTTGCTTTATTCTTACCTCTAACAACCCTCTGGGAATGCTCCTGTTCCCATCCCACATGGATTCCCCAGTAACACACATATTTCATACCCCCATTCTCAATCTTCTTCCCCATCCTTCTCTGTACAATCTTTCTCACCACTTCCTTCCTTACTCCCCTTCTTCCCTAAACTCATCACCCCTTATACCCAATTCTGTCTCTTCCTCCTCCTTCATATTTTCCTCAGCAGAAATACTCATTCTGTAAATATCTTCTTATAGTTGTATGCATTTGCTATCATGGAATTACATATTTGTAAATATTGTAACATTCACTTAGATAGCCTTTAATTCTCTTTTTACATCTTATTAAATTGCACCTTCAGATAGCATTTTTATCTGTACTATTGTTATTTTATACTAATGAAATAATGTTGTTTTATTCATTGTATACTGTGGAGCTTTTCTCCCCAGGACTCCAATGAAAATGGGCTCTTCTGGCCCAATAGACTATCCTGGAAAACAAACTTCAAATAATAAATAATAATATTGTAAAGCCTGTTAATGTCAGTTGTCCATCAGGCAGGTTTGCGCTTCCTTGAGGAGCATGTTTTGGTCCTCTCAGATATGGCCGAATCAATGCAGGCATACAGGTGCTCGTATAAAGCATTGGTGTAGAGCTCGACATATCTGCCAGTTCCATCTGAGAGAGGAGGTGCAGTGAAGCTATTTTTACCATCCCCATAAGAGGTTATAATCTGCTTTGGAGAAGTTTTTTTAGTTTAGATGCTGGGGAGGGGCAGGTGTGATAGTTACTTCGAATGACACCGATTTGTGGTCAGATCTTACCAGGGAGGACCTCAAAGTGGGATGCTACAGTGGTCTGCCAAATGGATAAGCACCAGATACAGGATGCTGGCACCCCTTGTGAGGTTGTCAACCAGCAGATCCAGGGCACTGGAGTCAACAAAGTCAGGGAACCTTTGGGCAAGTGAGTTTGAGCACGAGTATTTTACCCAGTCAACGGATGAGTAGTTAAAGTCACCCAAAACCATGGTGTTCAGATGTATCTTGATAGATTCAAGTAGATCCAAACAGGCAGACTGGGTATCTTGATTCATGGAGGGGGTCTTGTAGCCGACAATGACTTGAATAGGTGCCCTACCAACAGTTAATTGCACCCGAAGTATCTCCAGGGAACCAAACTGTTTAACCAACCTGGAGGCGTATTTATCTTTAATGAATGTTGACACACCCCCTCCTTTAGTTTTCACACCTTCAGTTTGAGGTCTGAACGTGTGGAAGGTGGTGTAACCCAGTATGGCTGGGGTGCTCTCCACAGCCTTGAACCAGGTCTCTGTGACTGCACAAATGTCTGTGTCTTCCAAGGTGAGGATATCTTCCAGTGAGTGCAGTTTCATGTTGAGACTCCTAGTGTTTAGCAGTATAACCTTGAGGTTTTTTTAGATTGAGTTTTTACACTGGCAATTTTGGTCTTGAGACACTGCCTAAAAAAGGCACTATAAGGATAGCCAGTAGCCGAAATCCCAGGGGTGACAGAAGGAAACCATCTCTGGCAAAGCATCGAGATCTGTCAATCATATCATCCCAGGATGACAAAGTGGATCCCCTTAGAATGACACAAGAAGCTAAGCCAATTACTGAAGTCAATCATTTTCTGTTTATATTGACACATCATCCTAGATGAAGGTAAAATGCTGCTTAAGGCTAGGGACATACCTGCCTGAGACACATAGTCTGAGAACTCAGTCATGCCTCTCTTCATATAGTCCAGAGAGGTACGTCTGAAATCATTCAAACCAATATGGACTATGATGGAGTCATAACAGTACCTGTTGAGAGGCTTGAGTGCATGTGTGATATGGCATATCCTGGCACCTGACAGACAGCGGACCATGACCCTTTCCTTATCCAGCCTGGTGAGAGGGACATCAGGGTGTCTCACAACAGAATCACCTATGACCAATACGTTTGACTTTGTGTTTTGTCTTAAGGGCTTGACAGGTGAGACACTGGTGTGTGAGCTATTATGTGCATTGTGTTCTGCAGAGGATGTATGTGTAGCATGCATGTGTTTGTGTTTATGAGGTCTCTGGTGTTTAGGTATGTTACTGGTGAGGACCTCTGCTTAAGTAAGTATGTGTCATGTGGGTTTGGCTGGAGTAGGACGTGAGGTGTGCATGCTGGCAAGCCGCTCATTGTCATAGTTTCATAGTTTAGTACTAGGCTATTTGCCCTGGGGCATTTGAAAGCCTAGCCCTAGAGATGTGGCTTTCGCCACCCCATGTAGTGGTACTAAGGTGTATAAATTTAGAATACTGTGACTTTGTCTAGTAGTGACACATTGAAGACCCCCTTATTTATTAGTTTACTGTGCCTCTGTTAAGTAGTGACACAGGGGTGACCCCCGGGGTAAACTTACGATCTCCCATCCACACGTCAAGATTTCTCTTGAAGAGAGTCAGTGAGGGGCTCTGCCTAACATGGACTGGGATTTTGTTCCAGAGTATGGGACGCCTCTGAGTTATGAATCTGTCCCTCCAGCATGTTCTATTCATGTTTGTACTGAGGTTTAAATCTTTGGCTCTCGTGGTTCTTATGGATTTTGATTTTTTGAGGTGGAGCATGTCCATCAATTCCTGGTTGGGCATGGCCTTGTACGTCAGGCACAGATCACCTCTGAGAAGGCGGTATGCTACTGAATAGAGCTGGAATTTCTTTCGCCTGGCAGCATATGACATATGTTGGAGACCCTTGATCCTCTTGGTGAGGTACTTCTGGGGTCTCTCCAGCTGTTGCAAGTGCCGGGTGAGGTACATACCAAATGGGGCATTGTACTCAATCATGGGCCTGATAAGGGAGGAGTACAGGGGCACGATGACCTCCTTTGATCTGGATGTGAACCCCTTCATGATAAGGTGGGCAAGGTAGAAAGTCTTTCTAACCACTTTGGCAACGTGGGTGTCAAATGAGAGGTCACTATCAACTTGGGTCCCCAGGTCTCCGATTACTTTTTCGGTACTCAGTGGGTTACTGTCTATGTGATAATTTGTGGGTATTTTGTTTTTCCCAAAGGGGATGACTATACATTTCTTGGCATTCAGTTTAAGGCCGTGATTCCGGCACCAGTTGTCCGTTTCGGTGAGGCTTTTCTGTAGGATGTATGTGCCAGCTGGTGTATCGACTATGGAGCCTAGTTTGCAGTCATCTGCGAACGTTGTCAGCTACAACCCTCCCATGTTTGCTTTCACATCTGAGAAGTAAATGCCGAACAATAGGGTTCCCAGGACAGAGCCCTGTGGGACACCACTTGTGACTGGCTTTGAGTCTGACATGGCTCCTGCAATCTTGACTTTATGGGTTCTGTTCTTTAGCCAGTTTGCAACCCATCCTGTGACATATGGATTTACATTTAAGCTGTTTAGCTTATCTATGATCCCCGAGTGGGGTATTGTGTCGAAGGCTTTAGCCAAGTCTAGGTAGGCTGTATGGACTGCCTTGCCCTCATCAATGGCTCTAGTGACTGTTTCGAAAAAGTCAACCAGGTTCAAAAGGCAGGATCTACCCTTTACAAAGCCGAACTGGGTGGGATCAAGTGTCTGTAGGTCCCCAATGTCGTTGTTTATGAGTTCCATAATAATTCTTTCCATAGCTTTGCAAACCAGGCTGGTCAAGCTTATGGGGCGGTAGTTCCCAGGGTCTGTAGTGGAGCCTCCCTTGTGGAGTGGGACCACTGTTGCTGTACGCCAGTGTTCAGGTACATATCCTGCAGTAAGGCTAAGGTTAAATAACATTTTTATATGTGGGTTTAGCTCCTCTTGGAGTTCACGTATCACGCAGCCGGGGATACCATCAGGTCCCATAGATGCTGTGTTTTTTGCTTTGTTGAGGGCGGTTCTCACCTGGACATCAGAGATGACAGGGAGGTTACATTCAGCTGGGATGAGTATTTCTTCTTTTGGAGGTGAGGGAGAGGAGAAATTTGCACTGAACCTGTCTGCCAGAATGTTGGCAATATCTGTGGGTTCGGTAAATATTTTGTCGCTGTGTACTAACTCTGAGCATATCTGAGTGTTTCCGCCCAGGTTTCTAACATAACTGAAGAATGCCTTGTGGTTATCTTTAGTGTCCTTGGCGATTTTTCTCTCAAAGTTGGCCTTGGATATTTTTATGAGAGAACGTAGCTTTCTACTAGTGCTGATCAGAGATGCCTTCCCTTTATGGGATTTTGCTCTGTCTTGCAGTAGCTTCCTTCTTTTGTTATACAATTTGTTTATGGCTGGGGTCCACCAGACAGGACGCTTTCCTTTGGTGGAGAGGGTCTTGGTTTTATTTGGGATTGCACGATCCATGCATTCTTGGAGATGTCTGTAGAAAGCATTTGTGCAGGATTCAGCATTGTGGGATGTGGTTTCCATTGGCCCTGAGGGCTTAAATGATACCATCTCAGTCTTGAGAAGTGTAAAATCGGCTTTTGAGAAGTTTCTCACTGTAGTCTTTTGTGCTGGGGGTGGAGGTGGTAAATGTATATCCAGGGTGATTAGTTTGTGGTCAGATCTCACCAGTGAGGGCAATACTTCTGGTGTGGAGCATTTTGTCCCCATGTTTGTGATGATCAGGTCTAGTATATTATCCCCCCTTGTGGGAGAGGTGACTAGCTGTTCCATTGCATTGGAGTTTATGAATTCCAGGAACCTTTGGGCTAGGGTGTTAGGGCTAGAATAGTGCACCCAGTCTATGTTAGGGTAGTTGAAGTCTCCCAATATGATGGTATTTGGTGAGATATTCATATCTTCCAATGTCTTCAGGAAGGCTGAGTGGGGTTCTTGAGATTGGGAGGGTGGTCTGCAACATGCAACCAGTTGTATAGCAGTTTTGCCTATGGTTAGCTGCACCTGGATGGTCTCCGATGCTTCATGGGTTGCCACTAACCCAGAGGTGTGGGTATCCTTGATGAATATGGACACTCCCCCTCCCTTTGTGGTTCGGCCTGGGTTTTGGGGCCGAAAAGCATGATATGAGCTAAAGCCTGGTAGCGCTGGGGTGCTCTCAGGAGCCTTGAACCAGGTCTCGGTTACAGCGCAGACATCGATGTTCTCCATACTGAGGAGTGCTTCGAGAGCCTGCATCTTGAGATTTAGACTTCTGGCGTTGAGCAGCATTACCCTTAATTTTTTCCATTTTGTTTTCTAAGGAGGTGGGTTCGTCTTTTGAGCCTTGCCTAAAAAAGGCACTATGGGGGTGGCAAGAGCCTTAGCCAATATCCGGAAGCCCAGTGGTGACAGGTGCAAGTCGTCCCTTGCGAAGCAGCGTGGCTTGTCCAGCATGTCATCCCAAGCAGACAGACATTGGATCCCCCTAGAATGACACCAGTAACTGAGCCAATTACTAAAGCTAATCATCTTGTCTTTGTATTGTGGCATCATTGTTGGTGAGGGCAGGATGCTGCTCAGGGTCAGGGTCATACCAGCCTGGGCTACATAATCAGAGAGCTCCTCTATGTCTCTTTTCATGTAGTCCAAGGAGGTACGTCTCAGGTCATTCACGCCGGCATGGACAATGACGGAGTCATATTTGTACGTGCTTTTGAGTGACCTGAGTACGTGTGTTATATGGCAGATCCTAGCCCCCGATAGGCAGCTTACTGTTACCCTCTCCTTGCTCAGCCTGGTAAGTGGGACGTCAGTGTGTCTGACTACAGAGTCACCTATCACTAGTGTATCAGGCATAGTGTTTGGCCTTAAGGGCTGTGATTTATTGACACACCGATTTATTGAAGTATGTGTTGCATGTGTTATGTTTTGAGGTGGTGGATTTTTGGGTGTCTGCTTTGGGAGCCTCTGTTGTTTTGGTAAGTTTTTTTAATAGAGCCTTCGAGTATGTTTTTGTGTTATTATGTGCTTGATTTGCAGTTGGGGTAGGTCTATGTGTGACTGGGTTTGTTGTGTGTGTGGTTACCTTCTCCTCCTGTCTGGTCTTGCCAGTCCTGAGTTGAGAGAGTTCAGCCTCCAGTTTGGCTATATAGTTGCATCTCTCACATGTATTTGTGTTTGTTGGGAGGAGGAGAGGGTTGTCTGTGTACATGAGACAATTATAGCATTGTCTCAAGGTTCCCAGATTAACCAGCTGAGCAGGAGAAGATGCTAGCAATCTACCACTCGTCATATGTACTGACTGGAGTGTGACAGAGCATGGATTCAAGGTTTTTAATATAACTGCATCTCTCGCATGTTGTGTTTGTGTGGATTTGGAGTAAAGGGTTGTCTGTGAATATGAGGTAGTTGTTACATTGCTTCAGGATGCCCATGTCGACCAAGCTGGCTGGAGAAACTGCAGGAAATTGTCCATCCATAGTGATAGGTAAATTTATATAATCAGGAAAAGAGGTCACACTTTGGAGTGGCTAGTGGGTGAGAGGTGTGTTGGTACCTCTGAGGCCAGGCTTAGTGTTCCACTTAACAGTAAAGCAGGGCCGCGAGAAACCTCTGGGGGACCACAAGCAAAGTTCTAAGTGAAAATTTAACAAAATGTTTGCATCTATAAACACCAACGGTAACTACCACTAAGCAGCAGTACACAATGGAGCGCTACAGACAAACAAGTGCAAATGCAGGGATTAAATAAAACAAGAATATACCCTTTTTAGCTCAAACTAGCCAATATGAATGCTCTCTCTGAACTCTACTCCAATCAGTCTCTATTAGATGCGACCCAGACAGCACTCTCCTCACACAAGGGTGCAGAAGGGCCTTCAACAACAAAGGTGGCTTGAAGTTGATGCTCAGAAGTTACAAAACAAACCCAGAAATAGCAAACTTGGAACTGGATAGTGCTACAGCTGAACTAGTACAGTGTAGAGTAAAATGTGACAAAAAATAGTTCAGACGTACAGAAACACATCTATCCTTGGCCTGACTATAACCTATACTTTGACACAAGGTAACTAACTGCATAACCGAGTTTAAGTAATACTGCACTGCATTACATAACCAGTTCTTTTAATAACTGCACTACTTAAAGGCACTAAGACTTAAATTGCCCAACTATTTCTTACATTCCATTCACCAGAGGAAATCACAACATTTAATTTTAAACTGTCAAAGTGAAGGAACTTGCCTATTTAATCCGGTATATCATGCATGACTCATCCATGTCTCAAGATCCTGCATACAACCTGATGTACCTAAGCATTTACAGACACATTGTCATTTCAAAGGAACATGAAGTCTCTTAAAACTTGATCTGCAAACTAAATTATTCATACAAACTTCATCTATGTAAAACTCATAGGTGTAATCACCTCCATTCTTACAGAAAAAAACTGTTACACAAATAGCATACTTCCAGCTTTACAGGAAAAGATATATACCAGCCTAAAAATGATCTCCCATATCTTACAATGTGAGCTGAAGAGCAAACCATGTCATTTTCAGTACAAACAGACAATGTTTAGTTAACCTCCCTGTATCAAAGTGTTTTAATTCAGCTCTACAACAGCAGCAGGTTATTTCTCTCTTCTTAGATTAAATAGTCACCCACAGGCAAAAGCTTAACAACAATCAAATGAGTTTTCCTTACACCACACCACTCTTTGCTGCAAAAGCACCATCATAAATGACTTATCTCTGTGCATCAATAACATGCTTGTAATCCATCCAGAAGTACAGATATTACATACACAGAGTCACTGGCTGCAATTTACTTTTACAGTCAATAAAATAATTATCTTGAACATAATCTGCAAATCACCAGTAGCACTAAATTAAAATTACTTGCAGCCTGTAATAAATATTAACTAACATTAGAGACCATATGTATAAAGTAACCATCTACAACAAAATGGAAGCTGCTTGTCCCTCAAAACATTCCTCTTAGCAAAGAGAGAAGACTTGCTTGTAGGACAAAAGCAGATGGAATAGTATGTTTACCTCGATGGATACATGATACCTTATGCCTGCTTTGCATTAAATGATTACAACAGATTATAAAAATAACTCAGTGTGAGGTTTCAAAGTAAAAGCACATTTCCTTGCTTTACTGTTGGCCAACTACCATGCAAATGCTACTTAAATGCTAGCCTTACCAATGGTCAATTTACTAAAATAATTATATCAGCGCATATACATGCACAACTAAATTATGGCAACACCAAATTAAAACACACATTTAACAGGTGAACCCATTCCTGCATTTACAAAGTATGTGAACTCCATGTACTCAGAGGTATAGCATTCAAAGTAAAAGATGTACCCATTTACTTTACTGAAGCTCCCCACAGCTGACCATCAACTGTCACCAGCTCCTCTTCTCATTAACCAGGTCTACTGGACCTGCCTTAGCCTCTCCCAGGCTCTACATCCATATGTTCAGGGTCAGCAAAGAGACTGAGGATGCAATTGCAGTGTCATACTGTAGCAAATGAGCATTTCCACTAAACTAATGTTATCTGGCAGCCTTGCAAGCTCTATAACAACAGTCTTTGGGAGATGCATGCATACTTCCCCTCACGTGCAACCTCCAGAACAATAGGTGTACCACATGCCAGGTTCTTCATACTACTACTGCAGCAACCCAGGCTGCCTTCCTCTATCTAGGATGGGCAAACCTAACAGACAACATAATATCACTCGAAGGCAAAACACACAATACACTGCATAATATATTAATACATCCAGGATGACAAGGTATCTCTAAAGGCAAACATTTTTAACTGCAAAAATAATCTCTAATCATGTACTGTAAGGTGTCTGGCTACTTTTAACAAACAGGTGAAAACATATACCACATTTTGATCTTTAACAAGATGCATTTAGAAGCAATTTATCAAAATGAAAGTCACAACTTGACAGTGCTGCAATAACAAATACCATTTACTGATAATTTCACTGGCATCACTGGTGACTGCCATTTGTCATAACAGCTGTTAGATCACATTTACAACACACCATTAGTTCTGTAAAAGAAAGTAAAGTTGTGTAAGAGCTTACTATACCAATATATGTCATACTGATCACTGTTACAGTATTCCTAACAGATGGGCTGTAACTCGCTGATGTCTGGCTGGGGTACCACAGCTTTGTCTTCCTAGTATGTTAGAAGACAATTGGCATCCTGCAGGTTTGACCACCTCAGCAAGTAGTCTGATTCGTAGATGACAGAAGAAGAATCCTCTCTAGATCTTTTAATTTTTTTTCTTAAGAAGGAAATAAAATGTCTGTATCTTCCGACATGGTGGAATGG
Source organism: Protopterus annectens (assembly GCF_019279795.1). Lineage (NCBI taxonomy): Eukaryota > Metazoa > Chordata > Ceratodontiformes > Protopteridae > Protopterus > Protopterus annectens. The sequence continues at coordinate 842,876,793 of NC_056728.1, read as the reverse complement.
GCCAAGCATTTCAAATGTTGGGTTACAAGAAAAGTATTAAGTGTGGATGGCCTAGACTGTACGGATTCAGGAAGAAATGACTGACAGCTGGAGCAGGATTTATAGTTGTGTTCAGGTTCTAGACACAACAGGCACTTAGTGTGCATGTCTTTGTACGGACTTTGTCTACCACACTAACATCCCTCCTAGCTGACATCTAATAACAATAAGGAAAACAGTCATAAGTTTAGAAGGAAGAATTGCCAATGGGGCAATTACCTGATCTGACAAGCGAAGCTATGGTACCAAGTGACCAAACAGCCACAGTCCATTGGGTGTAATGACCCACGTTTGGGCTGGCAGCAAGACCGTAAGTATTCTCCAACATACGCCTAACTTTATCCCCCTACACTGACAAGCTGATGTCATCATCCAGACGTATGTCCTAAGAAGGTAAAGCTTTGGTACCCTGGCTGGACATCAGAGAGCTACAACCCATATGTTAAAAATGCTGCAACACTGACTCAGTCTAGACACTGTAACAACAGTGCAGTTAATGTGACTCATTATTTGACTCCCTCCAGGTTTAAAATTTTGACCCATGTCATCAACTATCTATGCATTTTAAACGAGTAGTACAATCAGTATTATTTTTTACAAGAAAAGACTACAAGCTTCAAACAGTGTGGTAGCATGAAATAATTTCTACTGTTATTGAAGCTAAAAATCTTCTTCTAAAGGTACTGGGGTGGTTTAGCCATACTATAGTTCGCATCAGTTATACAGTATTTCCAATAATGTAGTCTTTATCAGTTATATAATATTTCTACTTAGAATTTAATGAAAGACTCATTTCTGCATGTACATTTTTTTCCGAAAATCTTTAGTAAATTTACACACATGACAATGGCAATCTTATATTTATATAAATGAAAAAAATATAAAATATCATTTTAGTTGCAAACCGTTTACATCACAAGCACCACTGAAACAACTGTAGTTGTAAACATTATACATCACTTATAAACCATCCAGTCATTGCCAGTTAAGCATTATATGGCTCATTCAAATCCTGCCTCTTAAACCTCATTCCTGCTCTGCATATATCGTTCCCACAACTCCCATTTTTCCTATGCAATTTGCTCCTTCCCTTTTCTAAAGATCCCAATTCCAGTTATTTTATCTCTGTTACTATATTCACTACTTCTAGTAAAGTTGCTCTACACTTTGATTTCCATTTTCTAGTAATTGCTTTTTTGGCAGCCACCATAATTAGACTCAGCAAGGCTTTACTATATCTAGGCAATTCTAATTATGTAGCATAACTCGAAAAAATCCTCTCCCCAGTCAGTCCAAACCACCCACCCCGCATCTCCGAAAGAGCAGCCTGCACAGAATGCCAAAATTCCGCCAGCTCATTACACTCCCAAAAAATATGTTCGCAGCTACCTCTCTCTTGCCCATCACACCTCCATTTGCTATCCACCTGAGAAAAATGTCTTTGGAGTCTACATGGGGTATAAAAATACCTATGTAAATAATAAATCTTCTAGACTTTGTTGCATATTTGGGAGATGTACATATATCCCCCAATTGTTTCTTTGTGAATTGCTTATCCAATCTCTCTTCCCAATCTTTTCTCAGCTCCTCTGACTGATACTTATAATTATCATGCAATATTTTAAATGCTTTACTAATTATTCCTTTTTTAATGGTAGCTTCTGTTCTAGATTCTATTAAAAATTCTACCAGTGTTGGTCTTTCATTTAGGAGCCCCCTATTTCTTTCTCTTTGTCAGTATTCTGAGACCAATCCTTGATAGGGAAGGCAATCTCTAACCTGCAGTCCAAATAAATTCTTGGCTTCCTCCCATTTCTGCATGTACATCTTGTACAGATTTTTAAAGCTATTACGAAAACTTATAGGTTCATAAGTACTTACCAAGTTATTGACCTGCAAGGCTACCATTCCCCATGGAGTTTTTAGTTTTTATATTTTGCATAAGAATAACCCAAAGGCAAGCTGAACAAGGAAATGCTGGAACATTTTTGCCCAAATCCATCAGTGATATACGTGATAAACAAGGGGTGAATTCGCAGCTTTCCATCCATTTCACCAAATTACATTTGAATAGATTAAGAGAAGTACTTTGCTATACCTAGAATGGAATATGGTTCCAGAGAAGACGTACATGATAGAAACATACCCCTCCAACACATTTTATTTATGCTGCAGAAGAAACTCCAGTTAGTTGAGTTTCTGCAGACATGTCTATATAAGACAACTCTCTACAGTGGAAATTGATTCTGGTTGATGCGAAACAGTTCTCATATTTTCAGTTTCTCCGTTAATTGCGCTTTTACCAATCTTAGTAACACAACTATTATTACTGGTCGATTTGTTAGCTTCTCTCTCAAGTGATAGATGTCCCTGTATTAACATGTTCAAAGTAGATGGCTCAACTGTCCATCACGGTTTATCATTTTTTTACCATGTATTTTAATGTATTATTTTTCTATGAAGGCAGTTAAGGCACAGAAACCATTAACAAAATATTTTATGAGATGCACTGCACTGACAGCCCAATTGGCAGTGCAACTTCTTCTCGACAAACTTTGCTAATGGTCAAGGCAGGGAAACAAATTTAGTGCAACAAGCTAGTTTTCTAATTTCTAGTTGCTAGTCCATGACAAAGACTTTTTCTCTCTGAAGCAAATACAAGTTGCTGACAACCTCTTAAGATCAGGAAGGAAAACTTTCAGTAATCCAACATAATACTACCCAACTGCAGTACTAAAAACTTTAGTCACTGTCAAAATAATGCTAAGAAGAATAGCGACAATGAGCAATATGCAGCTGTGTTTCAGTAAACAGCTGGTCTCCTCACAGGCATCTTAAAATGTCATATGTTCACAATAGTTTTGCAATATTTTTGGTATTCCTTAGTTTGGTGTGTGTGTTGTATAAGGATGGGCTTAAAAAGCAGTTTCCAACCTGCACATCTATGTACTAAATATTTTTTTTTGCTGCATTTACTGGAAAAGATCTCAAAGCTGAAAATGATGTTTTCTATAACTAGATGACCTTGAATGGACTAGAATATAATTTCTACCTAAGGCAATTAACAGTGTAATTATATCTGGTTAATACTTAGCTGAACATTTTCATCTATAATTCTTACACAGGATACCAGTATCAATGCCATGATGTACAACTCCACTGTTTAAAGGCCTTAATGATAAAATTATCTCTTTTGCACACTTTTTTTAGGAAAGGTGACCCTTGTGTTCAACTTCGATTCAGTAAAGCTCTGAAAATGTCAGTTCAACCTACATTACTGTCTGGGACTTGTTACTGTTCATGTTTGAAGAAACAGCATACAGCCTGATTTACTGTCACTGAAAACAATACTCAATTAAAATAATCACACAAGTCTTGTAGCAGCAAGAATCAATGTTAAATTTTATCAGTTCTGTTTTCACAATTAGAGAACTATTTTGCACTACAACATGCTTTAATGTATTTCACATAAATGTCATGCAGTCGCATGGAAATTCTCTTCCTTATATTATACACTTCAAGCTTAAGAACGAAAGATCTGTACTGTCCAGTGTAAAAAGGACATTTTACTTGACTGCCTGTATCAACAGGTTATAACTGAAGCTCTGGAAACCAGTAGCACTAACTAACCTTCCTTGCAACTTCCTTGCATTAATCGCTTGATATTCTTCACTAAAACAGCATCAAAGAACACCTCTTACTAACTGGAAAATTGGAAAAGTATTAGAAATGGTTAAGAGAAAGTGCAAGAATCTGACAAGATAAGAATGATTAAACACATGCAGAGCTGCTTGAATCCTCTTTAGGTTGACATCCAATCTGAATACAACATATAATTAAGAGGGCAGTCCCTTTCAAGAAACTGGGTTAAAAGCCAGAAATTTCACATGATAAAGTTTATTTTGCTACAAATCAAATGGTACCTTGCTTGGATAATGATGAAATTGCTGTGGTTACTAAAAAACACTGAAGAGCAATAAGCCTCTCTACTGGTGGCAAAGGGGGAACAAGGTGAACTCAAAGGAGACAACAAAGAAAAGCACAACTGACCATTGCACATTCAAGTGACATGCTGCACTTTCTACACGTTCACTTTTTCAGGGATACCTCACTTCTTCATTATGATAAAATAAAAAGGGCTACTTTGCATTTTACATTTTTTTTCTACCAGGGCATTGTCTACAAATGATTAGAGTTCACCTGATTTATCAGGTCCCATATTGAGACACTGATAAGGATTCTTATGTAGCACACCTTATGTTAACACTTTCCAACTGCCTCAAATTACTTCCTTGTTAATGACTTGCTCATAGGTTCATTAGGTGATTACTAAGCTAGGCAGCTTTTTTTTTAAGCCTAGCTATGCTTTCCAAGAATCAAACCTTTTACCTTGTATCTGGGAAGTAAACACCTTAATCATTATGTCAAACTCCTACCTATTGGAGGAATCCCCAGCTACACGTGCACACATCAGATAGGTAGGTGACAACATTGTTATCTAAATGTACATTCACACTCATACTGACACAACTGAGCTCAGTCACACAGCAGGAAAATGAAGACTGTGGGAATCAAATCCTGTACTACAAGAAGCAACCTGCAGCTCATAGCCTTAATCCTTTGCATTAACTGCAGAAAGAAGGACTGATCCATAAATGGGAATTTTGTTACTTGGGGATACAGTAGTGAAGCACAAGGATTTTAAACAACACTGTACCAAGGTACAAGGTTTCTCTGCTTTGTACCGTTATCCAGTTTATGCCTTTTAGAAAGTCACAGTGACATGTGTAGGTGCCAGTCAATACAGCAAATCTTATCAAATTTTATCTTCAGTCATCTGTAGTCTGAGTATTAGACCTAGACTTCAGTGCAAGCAGTGGTAGGCTGAATTTTAGTTTGGGATAACATTTTTAGTTATTGCTCTTTGAGCAACAGGAGACAGAAAGAGGGATATTTTGCAGCAAAGTTTCAGTTGGGCAAGTGGTTCACTAACAACCTTTTTCATTTAATGTCATGCGAAGATGCTTTTTGTTCTGTCATACCTGTTGTGTTATATCATATGTTATATATGTGTTATCAGCAGCGGCCTTAGGTCAGCTGGTGCCCTAGGCAAAGGGGCTCCACAACACCCCCCCACACCACCCAGGTGCCCCCAACCTGGTCTACCTACACCAAATAAATACTGGAAAAGTGCCCCTGCTACAGCGGCGACCTAGGCAGTTGGCCAATGCCTAAGGCCGGCCATGTGTGTTATATATATGTTCATACATATCCTGTTGTTCATGTTGTCTCTGACTGAGGCTGAAGAGATTTGCTCATTTTTGGGGCGACAAACAGCATGATGTTGGATTTATTTAGGTTAATTAGAAATCTTTTGTTGATAGTCAAGTTACAGAACAATGTGAAGCTGCTTTGCAGTTAAGTCTTGTGCAACTGAGGGAGTGTTACCAGCTTCATTTAAAAAGCAGTAATTTGCATGCACAACTACATTTATGGAAGGGATATAATGCGCAGGATAATTTATAAACCCGGAAACCAGAAGAGGACAGAAAACCACTCCTTGTGGTACAGCACTACTGGACAGCATGTTGTATGTGTACACTTGGAAGATGCTATGTTCTAAACAACTTTTAAATCAGTTTATACTACTAGTACTGGTATCAAAGCAAAGTTTAGTGAGTTTATTCAGCTGCAGATTGTAATTAACAGTTTTAAATGTTTCAGTTATGTCAACAGACAGGCCCTCCAGTGAGTATCCCAGTATCAATCTATTTATCTATCTAGCTATCCATTCATCCTTTGTTGACTGGATTACTCCCAGTAAGCTAGCAGCTTCTTTTTAGGGGAACTACAATGAACTACAAACCAGGCTTACAGGATTTATATGTAGTTCATTACAGTTTCTGCTTTCCTTTGGTTGTGTCTATTTTTAGGGGAGACGACTGTAGTTGGTACTCCTATTACCAGGAAAAATTCTGCCAAGGAATTGGGGCACTTCATCTTCTCTTTTTGATAAGTGCCACTGGATCTTTTACAGCCACCTCAGCTACCATCAACTAAAGCAACTGAAACCTCGGTTTAAAGCATCATCTGAAGGACAACACAGTTAGGAGTGTAGCATCCATGCCCCCATGCTGCACTACAGTGTGAGCAATGCAATCACCTGGAGCAGGAAAGAACCCACAGACATCTGTTCTTCTAGCACCTAGGGCGAGTGTGCTACCTGTTGTGTCATTGACACTGCCACATATTACAACAGATGGTATCAGTGGTGGAATGTAATGCTGTTACAGGACTAAAGGCATTGCAGAAGTCATGCTGTTGATTTCATACAAGTCCGTGACTATTTAAATATTCAAAGATTTGCTTGTAGAGAATCTTTTCAAAGATTATTGGAGGGGGGGACGGGACATATGGTGTTTTGGTCAAGGGTAGCATGATATAGAGTGTTTTAGGGAAAATTCCTGTGGTAAAGGATAGACTACATACTTAAGTGAGTGGTTTGCAATGAATTCAGCTAACACCTTTAGGGAACCAGGATTTAGCATACAAAATCTGGCTTCGTAAGTTACAGTAATTTGTTTTAAGCAGAACGTAAAGGAATGGGCGAAGAAGGGTACAGCTGAGTTATTTGAATCATTTATGAAAACTGGTTACATTTTCAATGGTGAACAAAGGAACTAGAAGTGAAAATTTGTTACTGTGGTTTGAAAAAGCAAGAAAGAAGTTTAGGTTGCAAAGTATCACCTTACAGTGCTGTTTTGCTGCCAGATGCAGTTGTGTAGCTTCCTAGCAATAAAGCTTCACATCCTTTTTTGTTGTGCTGCTTCTTCAAAGATTTGTACACATATGCACATTTGTGCTCCATTGCTCACAGACACTCACTGAATGCTGTGTAAAAATGATTTTCCTGTCTTATATTTATTGTGCTACTAAAAGGTTGTATTGCACTGAATAGGAAGAGAAATGCATTTTGTATCAGGTGAGCAGGCAGTGCTGTTTTGCTTTTCCTAGCAAGATTCCCCCCAACCATTCACACCAAGAAGGCTCTATGTACTTTTTGTTTAGAAACTGTTGTGCAGCAGGCACAAGATAAAATCAGGTAATAATGGAGTAAACCACTTAATTTTTTTTTAAATTTTGCCTTTTTCTGTAGATGGCCCAAAGCTGAATGTACTTCGCCTTATGCAGTTCTCAAAATAATTTCCGTTTAAGACACCTGGCGTTTTGAGATCACAATTTTTCTTTCAGCATATCTTTTTACATTCACGGGCACTTAACTTTAATATGAAGAGATAGTTTTAATTGGTAGTTTCTTTTAATATGAACATCCCTCCTCTGGGACAAGAGCTTTTTTTGTACAAGCTTTTTGACTAGAGTACTGTTAGTTGAGGAATCAAACACAAGATTATCCGAAGTGGAATGGCATTAAAACAGGTCGCCACTTTTTCTTTGTGAAAATATGGTTACTGAGTTTTAATAATGCATTTAAAAAGGAGCATCTACCAGTTCTTTGTTGCTAAAGCTTTAGACAACAAACTTTGTTGGGAGATGGGAGTAGCAGGGGCAAATGTGCCTAACAGCAGTATATATTATCCTCTCTAGAAAATACAAAACCAATCTCAAAGGAAAGGTGGGTAGGAAATATTTGTTAACTGAAAACGTCTTAATGCTCCTAATGTTATATTATGCATTACAAACAATCACACTAACTTCTTTGATGCATTCTCATTCAGCATGCAGTCAAAATACAAGCCATTCCAAAGCAGCTACTCTGACGTACATTGGGTGACTGGTGTACTAATTCATTGCAATATTTAAAAAAATCTGAAGTACTTACTATAACATTAGTTCTTCATGATCCATCTGTCCGCTTCAACGATTGGGCTGGTTAGCCACAAGCAGTTTCTGTTTACTTGCTCCTTTAAGACTCTTCCAGGATCAAAAACACCACTTCTAGCTACATAATACATCACAACTTTCTCTACAATTAAATGTGTTCTAAGGACTCCTAGGTCCAACGAAATAAAGAGACACTCCTCCAGGTTCCTTCACAAAAATTGATTAAGAATGTAAGAGGGAAAGTGGCAAGTTTGCTGTTGTGAAGGGATATAGCTAATGAAGCTTTAATACTAAGTATGCAGCTTTTGTATCTTAAATGATCCAGTCAATCCACTTCAACATTATGGGAGTCCCCAGGTCTAACTTCTTGGGTGACACTAAGGCAAAATAACATGAAATATGCTGACCCTGAAGGCAGGTCTAGTCCTTGATATCACATCTAGCTTATAATATCTTGCAAAAATAAGCAGTGAAGAAGGTATCACAGACACAAAAGTATAAACTGACGAATTTGTGAAAAAAACACAGTATCTACAGCTTTAGTAGATCATGCCTTAGCCTTATTTGTTTAGATCTTAAATGTATTTCCCATAGCAAAAAAATAACAAGGTGATCTGAAAGACACTGGACAAGGTAAACATTCCAGGAGCACCTGGATAATGGTCCCAGGAAAGCCTGATCTAGATCTAGAGAAGGAATCAATCTTGCAGTGTACTGTAAAAGTATGTATAGATGACCTGCTTCTAGAATCCAACCCTTTCCAAAAAGCTATATATAAGGTGAAGGCCCTAATAGAGTGAGCTTTGGTTCTGCTTGGAACAGTTTTGCATGATAAGAATAACAAAAGGCAACAGTCTGAGAAACCACTTGACAGCAACTTTGACACAGGTTATCCCTTCTTACATTCACAAGAAATGAACACCTGATTTGAAGATCTGAAAGATTTAGTTCTGTCAAGATAGTAACAGAGTTGGATATGGACAACCTAGGTATGGAGTAACCTATCTCCCTCATTTATAGTTTCAAGAAAGAAAAGCAGATGTATAGCCTGGCTTAAAGCAAACTTGGATACCACTTTAAGAATAAAAGACAGATTAGTTCTCAAAGAAACCTTGTCTCGGTCATAAATGAGATAGGGCTGACTCACTTTAAGAGCTTGCAACTCAGATACTTTTCTTGCAGAGGTCAGATCAATCAGTAAAACAGTTTTCCATGTTAAGAACCTCTAGTCAGCCAGAGTAGTTGGTTCAAATGGAGCAAGTATTATATTACCCAACACAAAAAGTAAGATCCCTATGAGGAGTGACTGCTTTTCTTCGAGGCCTCTTTGCAAAATCCAGTTCAAAAACATTTTGACATGAGAGTGCATTGAAAGAGGAGGACCCATGGGCAGACATACCAAAATGGCTGATAAATTAATCTTAATGAAATAGCAAGAAAGGCCACAGGAAAGTAACTCATACCAACATTGTAAAAAGAGAAACACTCACCCTGAATGGGTGCTGCTTATGTTGTTGGCATGGACTAGAAAACCTTTTACTTTTGCTAATATACAATTTTCTAATAGCAGGCTTTCTTGTCTCCATTAGTACCTACTGCATATCCTCAGTAAATAGGTGCCTAAAGGGAATTAAGACCCAATCATCCAGGCAGTCATTTGAAGTTGATTGGGGTCACAGTGAATCACACGCCCCTGATCTCATGTAAGTTGATCCATTCTGTGAGGGAAGTTGTAGTAATTGCTCCTGGCCATTTAGAAAAGAAAGGAGAACTGCTGCTGTCTGAGCCAGAAGGAAGTCACCACAATGATCTTGGGAGGTTCCATCTAAATGTTCAGATGTACCCTGGATATAAGTGAAAAGGGTGGAAAAGCATATAGGAAACACTCCTGTCCAAGGAAAGGAAAGGAAAGGAAAAGGCATCTGTCTTCCAGGCCTTCTTGCATGGAGTCCTGGATGAGAATATTGCCTGCTGATTGTTCACAGAAAAGGTAAACAGGGCTACTTGAGGAACTCCCCACAACTGTATCAAATCTTGCAAGACACCTCCCCTCCGATCTAGTTTCTGTTCGTGAGGGTCTACCCTTGTCCTGTTCAGTTTGTTTGCCACAAAATTTTACTTTGATAGGATGTAGGGAGCCTGTAGAGTAAGAGTGTGATGAGAAGCTATATCCCAAGCTAACATGACTAGTCTGCAACAGGTTTAAGACCCGGTTCCCCTTGCTTGCTGATGTACCACACGACTGTGGTGTCTGTAATAACTTAAGAGGTCCAGGGGACCAGAGATGATTCAGAATTGAGCGTCTTAATCATGGTAATTATAATTTTTATACTTATGTGATTGTGTTCATCCTTGGTGTCCCACACATCTGGCATTTCAACCCCTCCCGAAACTAATCCCCAAACAAGGTTCAAGGCATCTGTGGTGACGGACTACTTTGGAGAGGAGGGAAGAAAGGGAGAAAGTACAGTTGTGTACACTTACCATAAATGTAGATATTCGAGTGCATTCAATGTTGCAGTCATCACATTAGGGTTATCCTTGCCAGGGTAGCCCTTGGCCAGCCCGAATACCAGAGGCTTAGTATTTCTGCATCAGTTGCTGTCGCTTCAGGACTGAAGTCAGGTCGTGCGTGGTATAAAGTAAGGCAGCCAATGACATTTTATCAGTTTTTCTTGCCCTGCCAGGAGCCCCCCAAGTGGGAGCCAGGTTAGGGTGGAAGAACCACACCAGCAGAAAGTAAATACCAAAAAGTTCCTTGTAAGTAGAGAGAGAGAAGGGAATGTTGGGAGGGAAACCAGGACTGCAACAGTGAATACACTCGAACATCTACATTGATGGTAAGTGTACACAACTGTACTGTTCTTTGTGTTTCACTGTTGCAGTCATCACATTTGCGTTGATTCCCAAAGCTGAGAAAAAGGGTGGAGGCAGTCAAGGGGACTAGGGGCTGGCTAGGATGCCCTGTAACTACAGCGGCAAAGCCTGCCCTGGATTTGGAGAAAACAGGCAGGTGGTAATGCTTGGTGAAAGTGTGAAAAGATGTGCAGGTGGCAGCCTCCAGGATGTCCCTGGTGGGGACTCCTCTGAGGAAAGCTACAGAGGTGGAGGCTGCTCTGGTGGAGTGAGTCCTGACCCCCTTAGGGGGAGGTTTTCTGTGTTGCTTGTAACATTAATGGATGCAGTGTGCTATCCATTTGGAAATTGTTTGGAAATGGCTTTGCCCTCTGCCCCTGCAGCAAAGCTAACCAGTAATTGATCAGACTTTCTGAATGGTTTAGTCCTGTCTACATAGAATCTGAGCTGTCTATGCACATCTAGAGAGTGCATGATCCCTTCCCCCTTGTTTTGTGGTTTAGGAAAAAAGGTGGGCAAATGAATGGATTGGTTGAGAGCCACACTGTACACCACTTTGGGCATGAAGGATGGGTTAGTCCCTGAGGGAAACCCTGCCAGCATGGAAGATGATGAAGGGTTCCACAGCCATGAGTGCTTGAAGCTCGGAGACTCTTCCGCCTGAAGTGATGGTCAGAAGAAAAGCTGTCTTCTAGGAGGGAAATTTTAGCTTTGCTGAAGACGCTGGTTCAAAGGGTGGCAGGGTGATCTTTTCCAACCCAAAGTTAAGGTCCCAAGCTGACGTGGGTGCTCTTCTGGGTGGCCTCAAGTTGCTAGCCCCTCTTAGGAATAGTTTGATCAGAAGTGAGAAAAGGGGCTGCTCAGTGTGGAAATGAGCAGAGATAGCAGAGGCATGAATTTTAACAGAGGAAAAGGAGAGACCACCGTGTAAGCAGGTCAGCTAGGTAATCCAGGATGCGAGGTAGGGAGGGCTGTGCCGTATCGGCTCTCTTGGCCTGAATCCAGGTGCAGAACCTTTTCCATTTGTCAGCATAAGATTTTCTAGTGCTAGGGCATCTGGCCTCGCATATAATATCTAGAACGTGTTTACCGAGGCTGGCAGATTGATCAGTGATCAGGGAATAAGCCAAACTGCCAAATTGAGGATCTGCAATTGGGGATGCATGAATTCTCCTTCCCTCTGGGTCAGGACGGTTGGGGTCTGAGTGAGATGCCATGGTGGCAGTGGAAACAGGTTGCACAGCAGTGGGTACCAGTGCTGGCGAGGCCAGTCTGGAGCAATAAGAATTGCCCTTGGTTTTTCTTCCCTTATTTTGAGCAGTACCCTGGTGATGAGAGGTAGTGGAGGAAATGCATAGACCGATTGATTGACCCTGGAAAGGATAGGGCATCCACTTTCCAAGCCATGCAGTGATGTTCCCTGGTGCAGAACTTGCTGAGCTGATGGTTGGTGTGGGAGGCAAAGAGGTCGACTTTCGGGCTGCCCCATTTCTGAGTTATTAGGGTGAAGGTTCTTTTGTCTAGATGCCACTTGTGTGGGCCCAGAAGATTTCTGCTTAAGTGGTCTAACAGAAAGTTTAGAGAACATGGGAGAAACTGTGCTAACAGGTGGAGTTGCATGGCAGAGGCTGTGTGCCAAAGGGTCATGTCCAGCCTGCAGAGGGTAGGAGTGAGTCCCTCCCTGCATGTTAATATACCACTTTACAGTGGTGTTGTCTGTTTTGATCAGGAGAGCCCCTGGGGAGAGTAGGGGCCTGAAAGCTGTCAATGCATGCTGGACAGCTAACATCTCTTTCTGGTAGATGTGCAGATAGATTTGCTGTGGGCACCATTGGCCCTGTATGCACCTGAAATCCAGGTGAGCACCCCAGGCATAGTCCGATGCGTCTGTGGTGAGGGTCTGGGTGGCGGGGGGTGGTGAGAAAGGTAGTCCCTCGTTGTGGGAGCATGCTGTTGCCCACCAAACAAAATCTTTCCTTAGACAAGGTATCATTGGTATGAATTTCCAGGTATTGACAGTGTTGACACCAAAGGCTTTTTAGGTACCACTGATGTTTCCTCATATGCAGTCTGCATATGGAATGAGTACAATGCAAGATGCCATGAACCCCAGAGCTTGCAGGATTTTCCTTGCAGATAACTGGGGTCTGGTGGCTTGTTGAGAGAAGTAGGCTGTTAGGTAAGTTTGCTTTTCTGGTGTAAGGAATGCTGTCTGGGATGCTGTGTTCAGGCTTGCTCCCAGGAATATAATCCTTTGGTTGGGTACTAGCTTGGATTTCTTTTCGATGATAGTGTACCCTAGGGAGGTCAGTAGGGACTTTACACAGGACAGGTGCTTGAGCAGTTTTACCTGACTGTCTGCCTGAATTAGGTAGCCGTCTATGAGTAAATTTGGATATTCCTTTGTCTGCAAAAGACAATGGCGGGAGCCAGACATTTTGTAAAAACTCTGGGAGCAGCAGATAAGCCAAAGGGAAGCACAGAGAACTGAAAGTGCAGGGATCCTGCCCTGAAACGTAGATATTTCCTGCATAATTCCCTGACAGGGATGTGGAGGTAGGCCTCTTTTAGTTCTAGGGTGGCTAGCAAAGCATCCTTGGAGAGCATGGGTAGTAGTTGCTGGAGGGTGATCATTTTGAATTTTGGTATCACCAGGAAGGTGTTTAGAATGGATAGAGCAAGGATGGGGTGCCAGGTGCCCTCTTTTCTGGGTACCAGAAATAGTCTGGAGTAGAAACCTTGGCCTATGTGTTCTGCAGGAACGTGCTCTATTTCCCTCATAGAGAGCACAGAAAGGACTTGCTTTTTTGCCTCTGCCCACTGCTTTGGAAGTAGATCTGGGAACCCTTTTGGGGTTGGAAGAGTGCAGAAAGAAAATTTGTATCCCTGGGACACTATGTTGAGGACCCAGCGGTCGTTGGTAATGGTGGCCCAGGTGCTTGCGTGAAAGGAGAGTGTTCCCTCTGGGGTAAGTGTAGGTGGGCAGAGGGAGGGGGTGGGGGAAGAGAGTCATTCTGAGTTCTTACAATGAGGGGGTGGCTTAGAACTCCCTGGTTTTGAAGTGGAGAAATTCCACTGTTTTGATGTCTGCATTCCCTGTGGCTGTTGTCTGAGGGGTCTGCTTCCCCAGGGTCTGGGCTGCACTGACCTGGTGGGAGCAGGAAAGGACCAGTGCTTGGAGGGGCAAGGCCTGCTGAACCTTGGTGGCTGGATCTGTAGGAAATCCTTAACTGTCTGGACAGATTTAGCTTTTTCTTCCATCTTTTTTAAGACCTCTTTCTGCCTTCGTGCCAAATAAGTTGTCTTTGCATAAGGGTGCATCCAATAATTTAGATTTCACATGGTCTAGCAAGGGCTGTTCCTTAACCCATGCATGTCTTCCAAGTACAGAACCGGTGACTGCTGCCCTGCAAGAAGCTTCTAGGCTGTCAAAACCACAGTGCAAGGTGCGCTTAGTCACTTGACTTGCAGAATGCATTAACTCTTGTAACTCTCTAGATTCTGCACAAGCAGGAAAGGAAGACACTTTTTGTTTGAAGAGTTCCATGGTATGTTGCTGCTCAGCATATGGAACTGGCATTTTAGTGCTCTGATAACAAGAGTAGCAGAGGTGTATACTTTTTTACCCCATCTGGCTAATGCTCGGGAATCCCTACCTGAGGGGGTGAGATTCTTAGAGGTTGCTTTAATTCCTTTGGGCCCTTGAGAAATTACCTCAGGGTCAACAGTAGGGTTCTTGAAAAGAAATTTGTGAGAGTCAGGGACTCTGCAATACCGGTCATGTTTTCTGGGTGCAGGAGGAAGGGTGTCAGGAGTCAAACTGGATTCCAGAAAAACATCATCCACAACATCCAGGACTGGGGGAATGGCCAGGGTCTGTGCTGTGAAGATCCAAGAATTCTCCGAGTCTCTTTTTAGACTGAGGGTAGTCCTGACATTCCTATTGGAAATGCTCCCTTAAGGTATGAAGGGTTTCCCCAAAGGAATTGTCCTTGGGTGGACAGGCTGAAGGAACGGATTCCTCTGCATCAGAATCCTCATAAGCAGAGAGGGGTTGCATGTCTTCATACTCAGATGCATCAGTCATCAGACTCCTGTGCAGACAAAACTACTGAGACAGATATCTTTTCATTTTGGAAGGGGTAGCTTGGCTTCCCGTGACCAGCATGATAAGGTCTTCCACCATTTTTAGCATTTGAGACTGAGGCAAAGAAGCAGGTGCCTTAGATTGGGTCGTCAGTTTCTTGGGTGTGGTTCGTACCCTGGGCTGTAGAAACTCGGTAGTTTTTGAAAGAACAGTAGATGTGAAAGAAGTCGTCAGTTTGTGACAAGAATCGTTAGTGCGAAGTACTTCCATGGAAGCCGGTGCCCGCTCAGTGGCTCCGGACCCATCCGAGGGTGAGACAACTGCAGGATCCTTAGTCGAAGAAGAGTTTTGCGGCATACCGGACTGCAAAAGGGCCTCGGTAGCGGCCTGCAAATGCACAGAAGCAGGCATCAGGGGCTGCAAAAGCGCCTCACTGAGAACCGGTGAACTGACGACCAGCTTAATGAGAGTGTCATCGCTAGGTATGGACCTGTGCGGTCTGTCTCTGTCTTTATCCTTATATTTTTTTTTCAGAAGATCTGCTGTCAGATGGCTTACTGAAGCCATATAGGAATTTGAGGACTTTAGGCGAAAATATTTAGCTACAAAAAGGGCCAGACGATGTACAGTTCTGGTGTTAAAGCACAAAAGTGACAGCGAGGGACGTCGTGGTCTGGGCCTAAGCAAGTGACGCAGTAAGAATGAAAACCTCTGTGTGGTATTTGCTTTCCACAGGCGAGACAATAGTTAACTTTTTGTGACATCAGTTAGAGCAAGAAAAAAGAATCCCCAACAGGGTACTTAGCTTTTAGAAGACTTCAGCTTCAGTTTGGAAGATGAAACTCGGTTAGCGGCCGACCGGTACTTGTGTGAACTGCTTCTGCTTCGGGCTCCTCGGCAAGAAAGACTGATGTAATGGTGTCAGCTACCTTACTTTATACCACTGATGACCTGACATCAGTCTTGAAGCGACAGCAACCAACGCAGAAATACTAAGCCTCTGTTATTCAGGCCGGCCAAGGGCTACCCTGGCAGGGATAACCCAAATGTGATGACTGCAACAGTGAAGCACGAAGAACATCTGGATTTAGGGAAATTTACCGTCTCCACCACTTGATTTCTAGTCTGACAAACCACAATACTGGAATTTCAAAAGAAAAGGGATAATGGTGCTAGGAAAAACGAGAATTCCAATACTATTGTACCTTCCTGATGTGGAATCTTGCCAGGGGTATCATGAGAATCACATATGCCATAAGACCCAAAATTCTGAGGTATTCCCTGGCAGTAACTTCAGTCTGAGCAGAAAACCTTACAAATAGATCTAGATATAAATTATTTTTTTCCTGTGGAAGAAAAGTTCCTTGTACTGAGGTGTCTAGTGGACAACCCAGGAAGACAATCCTGTGTGAGGGAGTCAAGAGACTTTAGAACATTCCCTTGGAATCCCAGCTTGTGTAAGGCATCTTGTACCCTAGTGAGAGATGCCTCGCACTTAGAAAATGAATCTGCAAAGATACGCAAGTCATCTAAATATGGAAAAATGTAAATACCCTGCAGCCTGCAATGAGCTACACACTTTGTGAACACTCTTGGCATAATATATAGTCCAAAGGATAAAGTAGAGAATTGAAAATGTGATCCTTTCACAGAAAACCTTACACCTGAAGTTTGGATGAACATGGATGTGATAAGTATCTTTTAAATCTAGTGTTTCCAGGAAACTTAAATGAGGAAGAATATGTAAAAAGTGACAGTATTTTGAACTTGAGCACTATCATAAACAGTTTAGGAAAGAAAGATACAGAATTTGTCTCCAAGCATTTTCCCTCTTTGGAACTAAAAATATCCTTGAATACAAACCTTTCCCAACCTGAGAAGGAGGAACTGGTTCTATCACTCCCTGAAACACCATGTGTTGAAGGATGAAGAACTACAGGAGTCTGCTCTGGTGGGTCAGGAATGGCATCCTGGAAAGAAGGGATTTCCTCCCACTGCCATCTGCAACTTTTATGAAAGACCTTCAGAATCCATTTGTATGAAACTATCTGTTGCCAAATAGGAATGTGGAGATTTAGACTTTCTGGAAGAGAAAAAGGGACGACCAGGATGGGGGGTGTAGGGACAAGGTCCCTTAAATAGGCATTCTGACTTGCTGGACTGTCCTTGGTTTTGGAGGAGCTGACAGGATGTAAACTTCACTAGAATATGATGAACTGAAAATAGTTAAATATCCAAGCAGTTGTCATCCACAGCTTCAGACTTCAGGCTGTTAAAACTCAATTTATTGAAAGCTTAAAAAGTGAAGCTGACAAAATGCAAACTTCACTGAAGTACTGAAATAATTAGCCTAGTAATTAACATCCACAACTTCAGGCTTCAAGTTGTTAAAGCACAGTTAATAGATGCTTGGTAAGCAAGGCTGACAAAAACATATACTTCACTGGAGTATAAAAAGTTGGTGAAATTGTCCAAACGATAAGCGCTTTCGGCAGATGCCTTCTTCAGATCGTATAAAAGTGTGGTTAGCTCTTCCTGTTTATAAAGGAAACACAATCAAGAGCTGGTAGCTAATTGTCCTTGGTGTTCTTAAAGGCACAGGACAAAAATAAATGTTCAAAGTGGAGATCTGTCTCCTATAATGTAGTTCAATGTTAGAAATGCTAGAATCATGTATTAATGTTTGGTAGGTTTCTTCTAGATTTTAGAACAGGTCTGAGAGGTACTATTGTATTGAGACCTGGGGGTCGATTGGCTCTAAAATTATTGATCCAAAAGATCTCTCTCAATTCTGTCCTGTTATGGACATCTCCTTCCCTGATGTGTTGGGTGACCACTTCCACAGCTTTAAAAAAGAAATTGTGCGTAGGATAGACCAATACGTGTGCTGCTAAGGCATTATGTGGAACTTTCTGATCAATGTCTCTGACATGTCGTAGAATGCGATACTTTAGTTGTTGGTCAGTTTTACCAAGGTAAAAAGCTTGGCACTTGCGACAGGTAGCCAAATAGATTATGTGACTAGTAGTACAATCATGCTGAACTTCGAAATGAAAGTTACGTCCAGATACTGGATGAAGAAAAGTATTACTAGTATCTAAGTAAGGACAAGCTTTGCATCTGCAGCATTTAAAAGTACCTTTGCGGTCTGATAGTGGACCACTACGTTTAAAGCCATCTTTATGGCATAGTAATCTCTTGATATTCTTTTTATTCTTGTAAAGAAACCTGGGTCTCTCTCCAACGATGTTCTTTATTTTGTCATCCACTGTCAGAATCGGCCAAAATTTCCTGATCACTTCACAGACCTGTCGATTGTCTGAACTGTATGCATACATCTAAATTGTTGAGGTGTTCTATCATTAGACTGTCTTCGTGATGCTTGTTCAGACCTCTCTGAGTAATAAGGTTGACCTCTTTGCTTTCTATAGGCTTGCACCTGTGAAATTGGTGGAAAATTGTTTTCCTGGTAAGCCCTACCCTTCAAATATCTATGTAGATTGGATTGCTCTTCCAAGAATTCCTCCTCATCAGTACATAGTCTTGAGACTCTTAAAATTTGATTGTCAGATATTATCAAAAATCTGTCTTGGGTGCATGCTCTGCCTTTGTAAGACATGATTTTGTCAGGTGTCTTTCCTATGCACCCCAGTGGAGAGAACTTGAACTGGATCTAAAAGTATCTTGACATCCAAGAAATCTATGACTGAGGATGAGTGTTTCATTTTGAACTCAAGGAAGTCAGTGCTGTTGTTAATAAAGCTGACAAAAAGATCCAATTGGTCAATACCTCCTTTCCATAAATAAAAAATATCATCCACAAATCGCCCATAATAGACAAGTTCACTCTTCCAGATATTTCCATCACTGAAGATTGTTTTAAATTCCCACTCAGCCAAGACCAAGTTTGAATAACTGTTGGCACATGGAGTTCCCATGGCCACCCCCAGGTTTGCAAATAAAAGGTATCTCCATACATAAAGATGTTATTCTCAAGGACTAATTCCAGCAGAGAACAAAGAGGTTCCGTTGTTAAATTATGTCTAATCAGAAAATCATGTAAGGCCCTCAGGCCATACTCATGGGGGATCACAGTAAAGAGACTGGTTATGTCCATAGTTACAAGTAGAAGGTTATCAAAACCATCCAGAGACTTAACAGTGGAGAACAAGTCTTTCAAGAAGCTGCCTGTATCCTTTAAGACAGTGGTAGCATAAGGCAAAGCTTTCTTGAGTTCATTTTCAACATACATGGATATGGATTCAGTGATTCATCCTCTCCCAGAGACAATGGGATGTAAGGGAGGGTCCAAAAGATCTTTATGTATCTTAGGTAATCCACCAATGCTGGGAAACATAGGATGAGGTGTTTCAAAAAATTCATATAAATCTTGACTGATCCTTCTTTCCATCAATAGATCATAGGTGCTCCCTCTGATGCGTTCAATTCTCTGATTTACTTCTTTCTTACTCAATTTGCGATAAGTCATGTTGTCATCCAACATCAGTGAAACTTTATTACGACACCAGTCTGCATCCATCACTACTATGCAGCCACCTTTATCTGCTGTTTTGATCACCAAGCTATCTGTCCTTCTCAGCTGTTGGAGAGCCTCTTTTTCTTTCCTGTTTAAATTATAGAAACAATTCTTAACTTTATCTGTTGTACCTCTCACCTTATTTATCTCATCCTCACACGATTTCATAAAAAGTTCTACTTGAGGAGGATTAATTGGAGTAAATAAACTCAATTTCTTATAGGTCTGCTGTTCTTTTGTAGAACCTTCTCCAAAAATACATTTCAGGGACACGTTCCTGCAAAACAACCTAACATCCATCATGAATTCATTCACATCAGAAGAAACAGCTGGAATAAAACTCAACCCCTTGTTTAACAGGCTGATAACATCAGGATCCAGTGTGATCTTAGATAAGTTAACTACTAAGTCATTACCCCCAATATTTAGTCCACAAACTTCTTCCGTTTGCATTCTTGACTCTGCGTCCTCTGTAGCCTGTACGAATTCTCCCTCACAAAAACCAGCAACGGCCAGTTTACTAGTAGGTGCATCGTTGCTTCTTTAGGTCTAGTAGCACAATTGATGGTGGTGTTGGAATTACTACCATCATTGGTATCGTTAACACCAGTACCTCCCAGATCCCTGGTGACAATATCAGTGCTGACAGTAGGAACCTCCTCTCCTGTAGATAAAGTCGTAGAGGGAAGAGAAGTTGATGAGGTAGTAGTTGTTCAAGAAGGATGCAAAGTGCTAACCGTCTCTTTTACAGCCAAATCTTGTATGGCTTTCCTTTGTTTGGTAGTTGAAAAATGGGGACGTCCTCGACTAGTATTGTCCTCTCTAGGCCATTCAAAGATGTGACCGTTAGTAAAATCCCGATGATCTCGATTCAGTTTATCCAATTTTTGTAGTTTAAGCTTATTATCATAAGTGTTTAAGTTCACTTGTAACTGTTCAATCTGGCTTAAATGTTGGTCCTGCAAATCACAACGTTCCAGTTCTTCTTGTTTCTTAGAAATAAGAGGAAATTTGTTCTTCTTCATGTTTAAAAAAATCGATGAGCAGCCTCATATATTTTTGGCTAGTTTCCAAATTGATCCTTTGCCATTGGGCTAACAGCTCCAGATAAGTGTTTCCATAGGAGGGAAGGCATTTAACTCTCATTCCTCTTGGTACTATCTGATGAAATAGGCAAGCTTCCAAGTGGAAGCGTTACCATTGAAGCCTTTTAAGGCGATAAGCAGCATTTTCTACTTCACGAAGCGTGTCAGAAAAACTAGCATCTACTGCAAGGTTTGTAGTATTAGGTGCTAAACAGTCACTACTAAAATTAATAGTTAAAAGTGGATTTGCAATGTCTCTAGAAAAACCAGGAAAATTGCATGATTTCGCTTTCACTGCTGCTCCTGTTTGCCCTTCTGCCATGTGTAGAGTGGGAGAAACAAACAACAAAACAGGAAATAAATTCTTCTCACCACTACTAAAGACACTGTTTGTTGTTTCTCCGAAACCGCGAATCCACTTTTAACTATTAATTTTAACTATTATTTTTAGTAGTGACTGCTTAGCACCTAATACTATAAACCTTGCAGTAGATGCTAGTTTTTCTGACGCTACCTGAAGTAGAAAATGCTGCTTATCGTAAAGGCTTCAATGGCAACGCTTCCATTTGGAAGCTTGCCTATTTCATCAGATAGTACCAAGAGGAATGAGAGTTAAATGCCTTCCCTCCTATGGAAACACTTATCCAAAGCTGTTAGCCTAATGGCAAAGAATCAATTTGGAAACTAGCCAAAAATATATGAGGCTGCTCATCGATTTTTTTAAACCTGAAGAAGAACAAATTTCCTCTTTTCTTTCTAAGAAACAAGAAGAACTGGAACGTTGTGATTTGCAGGACCAGCATTTAAGCCAGATTGAACAGTTACAAGTGAACTTAAACACTTAAGATAATAAGCTTAAACTACAAAAAATGGGTAAACTGAATCGAGATCATAGGGATTTTACTAATGGTCACATCTTTGAATGGCCTATAGAGGGCAATACTAGTCGAGGACGTCCCCATTTTTCAACTACCAAACAAAGGAAAGCCATACAAGGTTTGGCTGTAAAAGAGACTGTTAACACTTTGCATCCTTCTCGAACAACTACTACCTCATCAACTTCTCTTCCCTCTTCGACTTTATCTACAGGAGAGGAGGTTCCTACTGTCAGCACTGATATTGTCACCAGGGATTTGGGAGGTACTGGTGTTAACCATACCAATGATGGTAGTAATTCCAACACCACCATCAATTCTGCTACTAGACCTAAAGAAGCGACGATGCACCTACCAGTAAACTGGCCGTTGCCGGTTTTTGTGAGGGAGAATTCGTACAGGCCACAGAGGACGCAGAGTCAAGAACGTAAACGGAAGAAGTTTGTGGACTAAATATTGGGGTAATGACTTAGTAGTTAACTTATCTAAGATCCTGATGTTATCAGCCTGTTAAACAAGGGGCTGAGTTTTATTCCAGCTGTTTCTTCTGATGTGAATGAATTCATGACGGATGTTAGGTTGTTTTGCAGGAACGTGTCCCTGAAATGTATTTTTGGAGAAGGTTCTATGAAAGAACAGCAGACCTATAAGAAATTGAGTTTATTTACTCCAGTTAATCCTCAAGTAGAACTTTTTATGAAATTGTGTGAGGATGAGATAAATAAGGTGAGAGGTACAACAGTTAAAGTTAAGAATTGTTTCTAAAATTTAAACAGGAAAGAAAAAGAGGCTCTCCAACAGCTGAGAAGGACAGATAGCTTGGTGATCAAACCAGCAAATAAAGGTGGCTGCATAGTAGTGATGGATGCAGACTGGTATCGTAATAAAGTTTCACTGATGTTGGATGACAACATGACTTATCGCAAACTGAGTAAGAAAGAAGTAAATCAGAGAATTGAACGCATCAGAGGGAGCACCTATGATCTATTGATGGAAAGAAGGATCAGTCAAGATTTATATGAATTTTTTGAAACACCACATCCTATGTTTCCCAGCATTGGTGGATTACCTAAGATACATAAAGATCTTTTGGACCCTCCCCGTCCCATTGTCTCTGGGAGAGGATGGATCACTGAATCCATATCCATGTATGTTGAAAATGAACTCAAGAAAGCTTTGCCTTATGCTACCACTGTCTTAAAGTATACAGGCAGCTTCTTGAAAGACTTGTTCTCCACTGTTAAGTCTCTGGATGGTTTTGATAACCTTCTACTTGTAACTATGGACATAACCAGTCTCTTTACTGTGATCCCCCATGAGTATGGCCTGAGGGCCTTACATGATCTTCTGATTAGACATAATTTAACAACGGAACCTTTTTGTTCTCTGCTGGAATTAGTCCTTAGAAAGTGAATAACATCTTTATGTAATTTGGAGATACCTTTATTTCAAACCTGGGGTGTGGCCATATTAATATGTATGTCAACAGTTATTCAAACTTGGTCTTGGCTGAGTGGGAATTTAAAACATGAATCAGTTAAATTAAATTAATGTAATATTAGAAACTGTATTTAAAATGGGCTATTTGTGGATGATGTTTTTGTTTATAAATGGATTTAAGTGTTGACAGGGTTAAAATTTGATGAACAATTGATTGATTAATTGTTTCATTGATGAATATTAACAACAGCACTGACTTCCTTGAGTTCAAAATGAAACACTCATCCTCAGTCATAGATTTCTTGGATGTCAAGATACTTTTAGATTCAATTCAAGGTCTCTCCACTGGGGTGCATAGGAAAGAGACCTGGCAAAATCATTTCTTACACAGGCAGAGCATGCACCCAAGACA
Source organism: Protopterus annectens (assembly GCF_019279795.1). Lineage (NCBI taxonomy): Eukaryota > Metazoa > Chordata > Ceratodontiformes > Protopteridae > Protopterus > Protopterus annectens. The sequence goes on along the minus strand of NC_056728.1, from coordinate 842,853,620 downwards.
TATTTTTGATAATATCTTTGACAATCAAATTTTAAGAGTCTCAAGACTATGTACTGATGAGGAAGAATTCTTGGAAGAGCAATCCAATCTACGTAGATATTTGAAGGATAGGGCTTACCAGGATAACAATTTTCCACCAATTTCACAGGTGCAAGCCTATAGACAGCAAAGAGGTCAACCTTATTACTCAGAGAGGTCTGAACAAGCATCATGAAGACAGTCTAATGATACAACACCTCAACAACTTAGATGTATGCTTACTTACAGTTTAGACAATCGACAGGTCTGTGAAGTGATCAGGAAATTTTGGCCGATTCTGACAGCAGATGACAAAGTAAAGAACATCGTTGGAGAGAGACCCAGGTTTCTTTACAAGAATAAAAAGAATATCAAGAGATTACTATGCCATAAAGATAGCTTTCAACGTAGTGGTCCACTATCAGACCGCAAAGCTACTTTTAAATGCTGCAGATGCAAAGCTTGTCCTTACTTAGATACTAGTAATACTTTTCTTCATCCAGTATCTGGACGTAACTTTCATTTCGATGTTTATGCTGATTGTACTACTAGCCACATAATCTATTTGGCTACCTGTCGCAAGTGCCAAGCTTTTTACCTTGGTAAAACTGACCAACGACTAAAGGATCGCATTCTACAACATGTCAGAGACATTGATCAGAAAGTTCCACATAATGCCTTAGCAGCACACTTATTGGTCCATCCTACGCACAATCTCTTGTTTAAAGCTGTGGAAGTGGTCACCCAAAACATCAGGGAAGGAGATGTCCATAACAGGACAGAATTGAGAGAGATCTTTTGGATCAATAATTTTAGAGCCAATCGACCCCCAGGTCTCAATACAACAGTACCTCTCAGACCTGTTCTAAAATCTAGAAGAAACCTACCAAACATTAATACATGATTCTAGCATTTCTAACATTGAACTACATTATAGGAGACAGATTTCCACTTTGAACATTTATTTTTGTCCTGTGCCTTTAAGAACACCAAGGACAATTAGCTACCAGCTCTTGATTGTGTTTCCTTTATAAACAGGAAGAGCTAACCACACTTGTATACAATCTGAAGAAGGCATCTGCCGAAAGCGCTTATCGTTTGGACAATTTCATCAGCTTTTTACACTCCAGTGAAGTATATGTTTTTGTCAGCTTTGCTTACAAAGCATCTATTAACTGTGCTTTAACAACTTGAAGCCTGAAGTTGTGGATGTCAATTACTAGGCTAATTATTTCAGTACTTCATTGAAGTTTGCATTTTGTCAGCTTCACTTTTTAAGCTTTCAATAAATTAAGTTTTAACAGCTTGAAGTTTGAAGCTGTATCATTTGGACAATTTCATCAGCTTTTTACACTCCAGTGAAGTATATGTTTTTGTCAGCCTTGCTTACCAAGCATCTATTAACTGTGCTTTAACAACTTGAAGCCTGAAGTTGTGGATGTTAATTACTAGGCTAATTATTTCAGTACTTCAGTGAAGTTTGCATTTTGTCAGCTTTACTTTTTAAACTTTCAATAAATTGAGTTTTAACAGCCTGAAGTTTGAAGCTGTGGATGACAACTGCTTGGATATTTAACTATTTTCAGTTCATCATATTCTAGTGAAGTTTACATCCTGTCAGCTTCACTTTTTAAGCGATTAATAAATTGTGTTTTAACAGTCTGAAGCCTGAAGTTGTGGACGACACCTAAGGTCTTTTTTCTTTGTTCATTTGTCTGCCCTTGGTGTCTTTAGTAGTGGTGAGGAGAATTTATTTCCTGTTTGGTTTTGGGGGAGGTTCCTGTATTCTTTTTGGAATCTCCTTACCATTTCTCCTTAAATATCTGTTTACCCACATTTTGTTGAGACTATTTACATTGGATGAAGGCTTAGAGAATCACTTAGAAAATTTGGAAAAGGACGGCAAAACAATCTTCAGAATTCCCTGTATTAAGTTACCACTTTCATCACACTTTTTTGCAGCAGGAGAACCAAAAACTAAATCTCTATCCAAAGGAGAACTAAAAATCTCATTTTAGACATCATCTTGGAGGTTCCAAGAACAAAGCTAGGCAAATCTCCTCAAAATAATTCCAGTCGCCATAGCCCTAGAAGAAGTATCAAATCAATCTCACACACACACACACACACACACACACACACACACACACACACACACTACTGTAGACAATGACTTGTAACCTGCAACATGGAAGAAACTAATTTAAAGCAGATTTTTCTTCACAAGAAACTGCAGGCAAAATATTCCTCATAACTTTGCAATTAGTCAGAATACACTTTAACATAAGAGTTTGACAATTAAAAATTCTGAAAAGCAAAGTTGAGAAGCTTACATTTTCCCCATACTTATAAATAATAGCCTTGTTAGCTCTCCCTTAATGACATGCACACAGTCTTATGAAATACTCCTTGGGGAATCTATAAGTTTTCTTTCTCAAGACATTTGCCTATTTTACTTTGTATTTACCATGACTTTTTATGTAATTTGTGTATTAATTAGCCCTCATTTTACGCCTTACTATTTGAATTGTCTATCTTCATATAATGTGTTTAATTACTGGAGCTTTTCTCCCCGAGCCTCTACTGAAAATAGACATATCCAGCTAGACTAGCCCGGTCAACAAATGTAAAATAAATAAAATAAAAAAATAAATAAATAATCTTCCCATACCTGTCAGAAAGAGTAGGACTGGAATTAACCAAATGTTTAGCAGCAGCAGTAGAATTAACTAAAGCTGCTACGTTAGTTTTGGGATGAATATACAAAAAAATTAAAATACTGAGGAACATTCTATCTGCCTTTTTTATGGCAGCAGGCTGAATATCGGAACACTGTGAGCAGTGACACATGCATCCTCCAAAGCTGACAGAAATGGAGGAATGCATTAAAATGTTGCATGAATTTCTTGGCAAGCTACGAAGTAAAGCTTTTTCAGTTCTATTTTTTTAATGTAATGGGGATAGAAATATAAACAGGTGCTTTTATTTTTTTTCTTTTTCTCCCGTCTTCTCTCCTTTTACCTGTTCAATTTTAAGAAATGTAAGCACTGCAATGTGAGAAAAAAAGGAGAAAGGAAGGGTCTGGTTAAGAGAGCACGGCAAAATAAAAATTAGTGTGCTTTTCTCATGCTTGCATAGGCAAATGTTTGGGTTAACCCTGGGCTTTATCCAGGAACAAGTACATTACAAAACAAATAAATGGAAAATAATATTGAATATTATAAGCTTTTTGTGGTGAACAAGGTATCCTTAGCAGTTTGTGTCTGGTTTGCATGTCACCAGAAGTCAATCTGATAAAGAGAAATGGCTTGGAGAAAATGTTTACTGAAAGCATTTAAGTGTTTTCTTAGCTGGGAGGGCTATAAAGATGAGACAAAAATCAAACAGAATTTACTAAAAGCACAGGCTGCATCATGCATCTTAGTCTCTAGCCTGTGGGTGTGGTTATAATTTTAGAATGTTTGTTCTTATTATGTACATAGGTTTGTGTGTTATTATTAAGTTATTAGGTTTTACTGGGGGGGGTGTATTTTTGTTTGAGGGTTTTCAATAAAACAAAAAATTCTGCAAGATATGACATACGCTCAAATGGAGATGACAAAAAACAATTGTATAGGATCATAAGAGGTTACTAGGCTAAAGGCCATGGGGCCCTTACAAGCCTAGCCAAGAGTTTATCCCAAAAAAGAAACCAAAGTCAGTACCCTGTTTGCCCCTGTCAATGAGGGACAAAGGTGGAACCCCTGGGACAAATTTGTGGTTTCCCATCCACTCATCAAGATTGGGCTTGAAGAGGGTCAGCGAGGTACTCTGTTTGACATTGTATGGGAAGTTTATTCCAGAGACGGGGCAGCCTCTAAGAGACAAGCCTTTCTTTCCAGCAGGTTTCATTGATGTCGCATATTTGATTTAGGCCTTTCGAGCGGGTAATGCGTGAGAAGTTAGACTTACGGATATGGAGCATCTCTAGCAGGGCAGGGTCTGATATTGCCTTGTAGGCGAGAGACAGATCACCTATGAGCAATCAGTATGATACAGAGTAGAGTGATAGTGATTTGAGCCTGTCCGCATAGGACAGGTGTTGGAGGCCATGGATTCTCCTTGTGAGGTATTTCTGTGGCCTTTCCAAACTATAAAAGATTAACCTGCAAAATGGTGCATGCATTGAATACAAAAGCTGGAAACATACATTTAACAAAAAAGCTGTTATACATAAATGGTGGAAGAATAATCCCTCAAGAACACGATTCTGTCTATAATGTCTTTAAATGTTAAATGTTCTCACAGATAAATACAAAAAAGAAAGAGTAATGAATTATATTAAAAAATGTAGAGTGCAAGTAGTTATGCTCCAGGAGACACACTTGGAAATAAATTAACATGTGAATTTGATAAAGAAAGGTTTTCAAGATTTTTATTCAGCAGAATATCTGGGGCAAAGGAAGACAGGAGTACTTATATTAATTTATTAATTGCAAGAGGAGTTCCAATGGTAATAGAATAAAATATAAAAGGCAATAATGGAAGATTTATAGTATTAAGGGGCTACTGGAAAGGGGGGAAGGATTACACTGGCATGTATTTACATTCCACCGAAAACTGCTATAATGGAGCTTCAGATAACTCTGGGTGAAATAATCAGCTTTCAGCAAGGAATATTACTTATAGGTGGGGACTGGAATTAGATTTGTAACAGTGACGATGTGTCTGGGGGCCCAGAAGGGAAAATATAACAAGAAGAGTAGATTTTTAAAAAAATTTATGAAAACATTTGGCATGGAAGATGTGAATTCAGTACTAAGACTTCAGAGTGAATTTACATAATATTCTCCGAAATACAAAAACTGGGCCAGGCTAGACAAAATATACATTTCACAGGAACATGTGCATTTAATGAAAGGTCTTGATACGCACCCAGTAACTATTTCAAATCATGCGCCGATAATAATTAAAATAAAAACACAGGGTAATGAAATAAAAATGAGACACTGGCACTTTCCAACCTATCTGTTGAAAGGAAAGGAATTTAAGGAATGGGCAGCAGAAATTATTCAGAGGCTATTAGAGAAGACAGAAATTTCTTCTGAAAATATAGCTATGGAGTGGGATAAAATTAAAGTGGAATTTAAAAACAGAGTGGAAATAAAAGAAAGGGAGATATGGTTAAGAAGTAACAAGAATTACTTAGAGGGACTGACAAGTGGTAAAATACTGCAAAATAGGGGGAATTTCACTGAACAAGAAGAGGAGCAACTGCAGAATGCTAAACAGAAAATAAGGGACTACCTCAAAAATATGGATGAGTTTGGAAAGATTGCTGTTAAGCAACTGGTTTTTGATAATAACCCTAGAGCACAAAAACTTTTAGCAAGACTCAGGCAACAGAAAATAGAAAGGGCTGTCACCAAGCTTAGGGGCGTGTAACAAGGAAAATAACAAGGGATCTTGTATAAGTATTGGAAATAATTTGAAAATTCTATGACAGTCCATAAAAAACAGAGAAATATGGAAATCAAGAAAAGATACAAATGGAAATGTTTATGGAAGAATTAAATATGCCCAGGTTAGAGGCAGAGGAGGCTCAATTACTAACAGGATAGTAGGAGATGAGATAAAATGGTGATATATAACCAATCTACAGGAAAGTCCTCAGGAATAGATGGTATTCATGTGGAGGTTTGAAAGCTAGGAGGGGAAAAAATGATAAAGATCTGGAAGGTTTTGTTTAACAGTATTTTAAGTGGAAGAGAAGTACCAACATCCTGGAGGAAAGCAGTAGTAGCTGTAATACCTAGAGGGTAAAGATCCATCAAATCCAGCCTCATACAGGCCTATTTCTATACTAAATCATGATTATAAAGAGTTTATGTCTGTAACAGCAAAAAGGATGGCAAAAGTGATGCCAAAATTGATAGATATGGATCAATGCGGTTTTGTGGAGGAGAGGCAAACATCTGACAATGTTAACAGAACATTGATGATCCAGAGAGAAGCAGAATGCAAGAAAATACCAGAGTTGTTGGTAGGTCTTGACGCAGAGAAAGCATTTGACAGAGTGAGCTGGGACTTAATGAGCAGGGCAATGGAAGCATTTGCATTCCCTGAAAAAATTATAAGGTTGATCAGGAGGATATATGAGGGATAAGAGGTGAAAATTAAAGTGGGTGGGGTCCTCTCTGATAATCTCTGCTTGAGCAGAGGAACTAGGCAGTGGTGTCCTCTCTTCCCTTTGCTGTTTGCATTATATTTAGAACCACTGGCAAAGAAAATAAGGGACTCAGAAATTCAAGGACATAGTTGGTATGGTAGTCAAGAGAAGCTGGCTCTATTTGCAGATGACATTATTTTATACCTGACAAAACTAGAAAGAGACATTACAGTGCTGTGGAACATATTGAGACGATTTCAATCCTTTTAGGGATAAAAAAAATAATGAAGCCAAAACAGAAGCAGTAATAGTAAATTATGTACCCGTATATGAATTGGTTCAGCAATATCCATAATTATGGGGACATGATAAAATGAAGCATTTAGAAGTATGGATTAAAATTATACCAATATGGCAGCTTAGGATATATGGGAAGAGCCCAAACAAAGGATAATACAAAAATTGAGAAAATGGAAACTCTGTTATATGGCTATTGATAGTAAGAAACAAACAAAATGATTTTGGTCCCTGTACTCTTATTTACAGGTCAGGCATATGTTTATCGACCAAAGGAGAAATTGTGGATAGCAATTAATAAACAGTTGAAGGATTTTTTATCTGAGGGGGGAAGACAGCAAGAGTCAAGTCGGACAAGCTTATTCTTCCAATAGAACAGGTGGACTGGGATTACACAATTTGAAGGGGTATTTCAGAGCAGCACAGTTAAGGCTCCTATACATAGCACAAGCAGAAAACTATAACTCAAAATGGAGAGAGATGAGGAAGACACAGGGGGAAGTTCAGGTAACAGAAAGACTGGGATTTTGGATGCAATCCTATAAGGAGAACAACAATAACCATACAGAACAGTACATTCATAAAGTAGCAGACAGCATTCTAAGAGCTAAGCCAATACGGAAATGAAGAAAGGAGATTCTGACGATAGGAGTGACTGCAATTAGGGATACAGACAACAGGCAAGAGAGGTGGGAGTATATTGGAGAAAACTGGCAAAGGGATCAAGGTACTGGGAGCAAATAGCTAGAGAGGGAAAGATAATAGAATTAGAAGATGCTAAGAACTTATTTGGACTGTAGGTTAGAGACTGTCTTCCATATCAAGGATTGATATCAAAGTACAGGCAAACAGAAATGAATAGGGGGGGGGGGTCATAAACAAAAGACCACTACTGGTGGAGTTCTTAGTAAAATCTAGAACAGAAGTGACTATTAAGAAAGGAATAATTAGTAGAGCTTTTACAATATTACATGATACTATAAAGACTTAATCAGAAGAGGTTAGGAAGAATTGGGAAGAGACATTGGATAAGCAATTCACAAAGAAATGATGGGGGGGATATATGTATGTCTCCCAAATATGCAACAAAATCTAGAAGATTTAGGATCTTTGCCTGGAAGTGTTTACACAGATATTTTTATACTCCAAGCAGGCCCCAAAGAATCATTCCTCAGACAGACAGCAAATGTTGGAGATATGATGGGGAAAAATAGGTTAATGTGAACATATTTTCTGGGAGAGTAATGCGTTGGCTGACTTTAAAGCTTCCCTGCAGACTGTTCTGCCACAGATGCTGGGTGAGCAAATTGGAGTGAATAGGGAAATGTTTTTTTGAGCTAGGATACAGAGTTGGAATTGCCTAGACATAGTAAAGCCTTGCTGAGTCTAACTATGATGGATACCAAAAAAGCAATAACTAGAAAACAGAAATCAAAGTCTAAACCAACTTTACTAGAAGTAAAAAAGATGGCAACAGAGATAAAATCAACTGGAACTGGAATCTTTAGAAAAGGGCATGAGTAAATTACACAGGAAAAAATAGGGAATGTGGGACCACTACATGCAGAACAGGAATGATGTTTAAAAGAAGGCAGGATCTGAATGAACTATGCAATGGTTGACTGGCAATGACTGAATATATTAAAAGTGATGACAATGTTTGCAGCTACAGTTGTGTTGGCACAGTTTCTAAGGTATGATGTTTGCAACTGAGATTGTGCTGTTATGATTTATTTTCATTTATATAAATGTAAGACTGTGTGTCACACATGATAATTTTCTTGCAAAAAAAAAAATGGAAAAATACATGAAGGCTATAGAAATTCCTTCTGTAACAGCTCGTGGTATTTTCTGAGTGACTGAGAAACCTCAGTGTTCCCCCACTGAAAACACTGGCACATTCTGTAAATATTCTCAGAGAAAGAGAAACCTCCACGGAGAATCAGAAACTGAGGACAAAACCCTGTATCAGTCCCTTCTTCTTCCTGTCCTGATTCAGAATTTTCAATCTCTTCAGGAGAAGAGGCATCCCTCTTTCTTTTACTAGAAACAACCTTATAACAAGATCACAAGCCTGAATTAAACTCTGAGTCAGATCCAGTAAACTACCCCATCTAAGTAAATTTGAGAAGGAGTAGATACACGTTTAGTTTTCTCTTTCTTTTTGACAGGAAAAAATGAGGCCAATAGTGTTAATGTCAGCAGCAGCCTCCACAGGGACCTGCACAACTTTGTCACTAAACAGGGAAGTCTTTCTCGTTTCCTCTCTCAGGACCAATAAGAGTGGCTTTTCCTTGTGTATTCCGGGGACCCCAACAACCGCAGAAGAATTGGCTGTCTCCGGTCCGTAGTGGCTGTGGCTGCTACACCAGTGGGATCCAGTGTAAAAGATGAATGGTTTAAGGAACCACCTTTGGCCACAGCAGAGTCACTCACCCATGGCTGAGGTAAACTTCTGGCCTGATCTGGCAGCAGAGACTGTTTGCTTAACTTTTTCTTTCTGTGGCTGGAGAAAGGACCGATTGTGAAACCAGTAGTTTGTTCTGTGGTCAAGCTGAAAATGGTGCCCCTTTCCTGTGGAGAAAAAGCAGCATAAGCTGGTAAACTTTTAAAGTAATTAAAAGTCACTTTTTCCTCACAAAAACACAGTAAACACAGTGTAAAACACTTGGCCAGATCCCCAAAGTAAAATAAACAGAGTTTCTCCACAGAATAAAAATGGTTTTCAACTGCTTTAAAAAACTTGCAAATTGAAAGGAAAAAAGTGCGCTCCCATTTAAGTGTACAGTTAAGTCTTGTGACAGTCCATTAAAACACTAACTCCTACGTAAAAAAATAACTTTCCTCAGAAAAAAAGGCATTAAAATAATAAATAATTTAAGTGGAAGTTTTTGCCTCAAAAGGAACTTATCTGCCCAGCAAAAGAACAGCATAAGCAGACTGTCGATTCTCGATAGCCCAGAAGTGCTCCTGCATGGCACCTAAACCTGTACTTTTAATCAGCTCAGCTTGAGCTGACTTAACAGCTTGGGTGAGTGGAAGGTGTAAGATGGCCAGCTGTTATATTCTTGTCAGGATATAACCCATTTAACTAAGACTGCAGCAGCAATCATCAATAGGAAGGGCAAACCTAAATGTTATCCCAATGAAAACACTGGCACACTTTGGAAATATTCTCAAAGAAAGCGAAACCTTCACAGGCAGAATCAGAAACCGAGAGCTCCTCAGAGTCAGAATCAGAAATCTGAGGAGAAAACTCTGTAAACTTCCCTTCATCTTCTTGTCCAGATTCAGAATCTTGAATCTCTTTCGGAGAAGAGACATACCAGAAAAGTACAGTTTTGTACCTACCATAAATGTAGATGTTCGAGTATTCACACTGCTGCAGTCATCACACTTGGGTTATCCTGCCATCAGGTGGTCCTGCAGTCGGCCACAGTTCCAAAGTCTTGGTCCGGCGTCGGCTGTTGTCACTTCTTCCCTGACGTCAGTGCGCCAGGGGTATTAAAGAGGCATCCGACACCATTTTCTTCAGTTTTTCTTGCCCCAGATGTCAGGTGCCCCCAAGTAGGTAGGCAATACATATTGCTAATAAAACATATAAAAGGAATACCTTCAGTTACAAGCAAATACACCACAAAGGTTGTACAGGATAGAAAGGTACAGGAAAGTTCAGCTAGGTCAGAGGGGATGGAGGGAGGGCAATCTGGACTGCAGCAGTGTGAACACTCGAACATCTAAATTTATGGTAGGTACAAAACTGTACTATGTTCATCGTGTTACACTGCTGCAGTCATCACACTTGGGTTGAATCCCAAAGCTAAGGATGGGCGGTGGAACTAAACAGGGTTTGGAGAAGCTAGTACGCCCTGCAGAACTGCAGTGGCAAAGCCAGCTCTGGTTTTAGAGTATAGAGGTAAGTGATGGTGCTTGGTGAAGGTGTGCACTGAACTCCAAGTTGCAGCTTCCAAAATATCCTTGGTTGGTACCCCTCTGAGGAAGGCTGTTGATGTTGCTTTAGCCCTGGTGGAATGGGGCCTAATGTTACCAGGTACAAGTTTTCCATGGCGTGTGTAGCAGAAACGGATACAATGCCCTATCTATTTTGAAATGGTCTGTTTTGAGATAGCCTTTCCTTGTGATCCTGCAGCATAGGATACAAAGAGCTGGTCAGATTTTCTGAAAGCCTTAGTTTTATCCAAGTAGTAATGTAATAGTCTGTGAATGTCCAAAGAGTGTAGGAGCATTTTCCCTTTGTTCTGGGGGTTTGGATAAAAGGTGGGCAAATGAATGGTTTGGTTTAGGGCCACACTGGATACCACCTTTGGCATAAATGAAGGGTTAATTTCGTAAAGCGACTCTGTCTTGATGAAAAATGATGAAAGGCTCCACTGCCATTAGGGCCTGTAGCTCTGAGACTCTTCGTGATGAAGTTATTTCTAGCAGCAGGGCAGTTTTCCACGACAGAAACTGTAAATCAGCTGTAAAAGCTGGTTCAAAGGGCGGTAGTGTAAGTTTTTCCAAAACAAAGTTGAGATCCCAAGTTGGTGTTGGAGCTCTCCGGGGCGGTCTTATGTTCTTAGCCCCTCTAAGGAACTGTCTTAGTAATGGATGTGAAAATATAGGAGGATCCGTGTTGTACTGAGCTGAAATAGCTGAGGCATGGATCTTAATAGATGAAAATGAAAGTCCTTTGTGCAACATCTCAGTTAAATATTGTAGAATCTGAGGAATATTTGGGACAAGGGGATTTTGGCCTTTAGCCTGGTTCCAGGCGCAGAATCTTTTCCATTTGTCTGAATAGGCTTTCCTGATGCTGGGCCTCCTGGCCTCCAGAATGACATCCATAACAGCTTTAGAGAGAAGTGTTGACTGGTTGTTTAGGTAATTTGCCATGCAGCCAGATTTAAAGTCTTGAGCTGGCTGTGTAGAATCTGATTGTTTTGCTGAGTGAGCAGGTGAGGAATTTGAGGTAAAATCCATGGTGGGCCTTGAGCCATGTTCCTTAGTATTGGATACCAGTGTTGGCATGGCCAGTCTGGAGCAATGAGTATCATTTGTGGCCTCTCTAATCTGGCTTTCAGCAGCACCTTTGCCAGAAGAGGCAGTGGAGGAAAGGCATACACTGTTAATGTTTTCCAACTGAATGAGAGGGCGTCCACTTTCCAAGCTAGTGTGTGGTATGTCCTTGTGCAAAATTTCCGTAGTTGGTAGTTTTGGGGGAGGCAAACAGATCTATGTCTGGGCTCCCCCATTTTTGAGTTATCTTTGCGAATACTTGTGGGTCTAGTTTCCACTCGTGAGGATCTATGAGGTTTCTGCTTAGATCGTCTGCCAATACGTTTTTCTTTCCTGGCAGGAATTGTGCTTGTAGTTGAACTTGGTAGGTCAGTGGTGTGTTCCACAAGGTCATTGCTTGCCTGCATAGGGGGTAGGAATGTGTGCCCCCTTACTTGTTTATGTACCACATCACTGTGGTGTTATCCGTCTTTATTAGGAGTTGTCCTGGATGCAGGAGGTCCTTGAAAGCTGTTAGGGGCATTTTGTACAGCTAGCATCTCTTTTTGATTGATATGTAGAAGCTTTTGATCTGCAGACCATTTGCCCTGAATACACTGTCCTGCCATGTGTGCTCCCCAGGCATAATCCGATGCATCTGTTGTTATAGTTTGCCTGGCTGTGGGTAAGGTAAAAGGTTGATACTTGTTGAGGTGATATGCCTGAGCCCACCATAGAAACTCCTGTTGAAGGCAGGGAATGAGTGGTATTATTGTTTCCAAGCTGTGGCTGTGTTGAGTCCATACGCTTTTCAGGTACCATTGTAATTTCCTCATATGCAGTTTTGCATACGGTATTAGTAGTATGCAAGATGCCATGAATCCCAAGGCCTGCAGAATTTTTCTTGCAGGGAGCTGGGTCTTTGTTGCCATCATTCTGAAGTACTGAGTCAGTTGTCCTTGCTTGTCTAGCGTGAGATAAGCCATCTGGGCTGTTGTATTTAAGCTGGCACCCAGGAATATTATGTCTTGTGAGGGCACTAGTTTTGACTTCTTTTCGTTTACTGTGTACCCTAGGCAACTTAATAGGTTTGTGACAAATGCCAGATGCTTTAAAAGAATGTCCTTGCTTTCTGCTTGAATAAGGCAGTCGTCCAGGTATGGATATATTTGAATTCCTCTTTGTCTGCAGTATGCAATTACTGGTGCCAGGCATTTTGTGAAGATCCTGGGCGCAGTAGATAAGCCAAAGGGCAGTGCAGAGAATTGGTAATGGGTTGAACCTGCTATAAATCGGAGGTATCTTCTGCAATTTTGTCTGATAGGGACATGCAGGTATGCCTCCTTGAGGTCCAACGTTACTAGCCAAGCCTTCTTGCCCAGCATGAGAAGAAGTTGCTGTAGTGTTAGCATCTTGAATTTGGGTACTTCCAGATATGTGTTTAGAATTGAGAGGTCCAGAATGGGTCTCCAGGCTTTGTCCTTTCGGGGAACTAGAAAGAGTCAAATCCTTGTCCTTGCTCCTGTGTAGGAACCTGCTGAATGGCTCTCATGTCCATGAGAGCTGTAATTTGTTTTTGAGCCTCTGCCCATTGATTTGGTGGCAGGTTTGGCATTCATTTTATCCTTGGTAAAGTGTGAAAGTGGAATCTGTATCCTTGAGATACAATATTTAGGACCCATTTGTCTTTTGTGATGATGTGCCAGTTGTCTGCAAAAAGTGCTAGTTTTCCTCCCAAGGGAGCTGCCAAGAGGGATTTGCTTGGCAGTCTGAGGGGTAAGTCATTGTGTTTGTCTTCTGATAGTTTGAGACCTGTCTTCTCCTCCTTTCTGGGTTGTGGCACCCCATTGTCGAGGCTTGTAAGAACCTTGTGACTGACCTCTGCCCCTTGGGCATCTGAATTTGCCCCTCTATGGTCTTAGAAGCTGGAAAGGACCAGGATTTTGGTTGGCCAATTTCTGCTGAAACGAGGGGGTTGAACCTGTAAAAAATCCTTGACCGTCTGCATAGATTTTGCCTTATCCTCCATTTTCTTTAAAAGCTCTTCTGCTTTTACACCAAATAAAACATCCTGCTATAAATGTGCATCCAATAACTTTGCTTTAACATGATCAGGTAAAGTTTGTTCTTTTAACCAAGAAAGCCTACATATGACAGACCCTGTCACTGCTGCTCTACAAGAAGCTTCCAATGAATGAAATCCACATCGCAAAGTATGTTTTCCCACTTGTTCAGCTGCATGCAACAAATCTTGCATTTCCTTGGAATCAGGCTGCTTTGTATGTGTGATCATTTATTTGTTTTAATTGAGACATCAAATATTGTTGATATTTCAGTATGTGAAACTGGCAATTTAAGGCCCTCAAAGCTAGAGTAGCTGAGGTATATACTTTCTTTCCCCATCTGTCTAGTGCTCTAGAATCCCTTTCAGAGGGTACAGGATTTTTAGCAATAGAGGCCTTAACCCCTTTGGGACCCTGGGAAATGGTTTCTGGGTCAGCAACAGGGCTTTTATATAGGAATTTGTGTGAGTCAGGGACTGTAGTATCTGTCTGGTTTAGCTGGTGCAGGAAGTAGTGAACCTGGGTTAAGGCTAGATTCTGAATAGACATCATCCACAATGTCAAACATGGGTGGAATAGCAAGTGGTATGTGCTGGGGTAGTAAAAGGAACTCTTGGAGCGTTTTCTTAGAATCAGAGTAATCCTGACCTTCCCAGTGGAAATGTTCCCTCATGGTATGTAAAGTTTCCCCAAAAGAGTAGTCTTCTGGGGGAGGTGCTGAAGGGATAGACTCTTCAGCATCAGAGTCTTCATAAAGGGGAAAGCAGTATTCCTGCTCCTCAGAAGAATCTGAGGAAACTGAAACCTGGTCAGAGGAAGCGTTTTATCAGGAGGGGGATAGGAACCCCTGATTAGTGTAATTAAGTCTTCAGCCATCTTAAGCATCTGTTTCTGAGGCATGGGGGCCTTGCACTGGAGACTGCTGTACAGTCTTCTTTACTTTTAAAGGAGTTTTCAATTTTGCATAGGATTTAATAGTAAGAGTAGTCGGTCTGAAGACACCTTCTGCAACTGAAGATGTTTCAACTGCACCGGAATCTCCTTCAGCCATGGAGTCGGAAGAGCCTAAAGATAAAGGTTGTGAAGGCCTAGCAATCTCCGCTTGGGAATTGGATGCCGCCTGGGGTTCTAAATCAGCAGTCGTCAGGGGCTGCATAGGCGCCTCACTGAAAACCGGAGAATCAGCGACTGGCCTAGCAGAGACCTCAGAGTCTGGTTTGGGTCTCGGCTGCCTGTCCTTATCTTTGCGTTTTTTATGCATTATGGTCGTCGGTTGCTCCGACGGCATGGTATAATTAAATTTCCTACCAAAATAATGTCGGGCGAAATCAAACCGACGTTTAATAGTTAGTTTGTTAAACCTAGCACAAAACCAACAACATGCGACGTCGTGGTCTGGGCCTAGGCAAGGAATACAATAAGAATGAAAGTCCTTATGAGGTATTTGCTTCCCACAAGAAATGCAATTGTTAACTTTTTCTGACATCGGACTGAGGCAAGAAAAGGTTCCTCAATGGGGTACTTAGCTTTTACTGAAGACTTTGGTCTGAAATTCGATTTGAAAATCTCAGGAGTCGGCCGACCGGCACTTGCGAACTGCATCTGCTTCGGGCACCGCGCGACAAGAAAGACTGGGGAAAATGGCGTCAGGTGCCTCTTTTATACCCCTGGCGCACTGACGTCAGGGAAGAAGCGACAGCAACCGATGCCGGACCAAGACTTTGGAACTCTGGTCGACTGTGGGACCGCCTGACGGCAGGATAACCCAAGTGTGATGACTGCAGCAGTGTAACACGATGAACATCCACTTTATAACACGGCTCAATAGTCTGAATTAAACCCTGAGCCAGACCCAGTAAACTACTCCTGTTAAAGCAGCAGGAAAGAAATAAGGAAACGAGGGACTAGGTTTCCTTTAAAGCATTAACTCAGTGATGGTGCTATTGGACATTAGAATAAAAAGTGATTTCCTGCAGGAGAGCATTCTGAAGCTTTATCAAAGGGGCACCACCTGGAGGGTCTATATCAGATAGTCGAAGTTCCGTAACTCCAAACTCCTAATGGTCGAACCATTATGTTCGAAATTACAGAACGTCGACTACGTAAAAAAAATAAATAAAAAATTTAAAAAATAACGGACAACAAAATAAATTGTTGTAAGCAAGGGGGCAACCCCCATGCCCCCCCACTACCTAAATATACCAACTCCGAGATTGCACCACATTGAAGTGAATGGAAACCTCCGTTTATGGAGATTTCCATTCAAACGCGTACACTTCTACAAATTCGAATATATGGTCTCGACCATATGTAGTTCGAACTTGTAAAAGTTTGACTACGTGATAGGAAATCCCGTCTGGATGTACAGGTGTTTCAAAGCACAATAAATTGCTTGAGTAAAACTGCTCTGAAGGTCTTGACAACATTACAAACAATAACAATGCTTCTTAAACAACAAAAAAGTGTGACAGATTCACTTTTTTCATTCATCACAAAATTATACCTAGCTGAACTTTCAGAAGGTTGTATTGATCTTTGTGTTGTTGAATCTGTAACTGTTGCTGCATTACTGATGACTGAAGGTGCTCATTCTGGCTTGTCAGTGACATTACCTGCTGGTTTAATTCATTAATCTGTGTATCCTGCAGAAAAAAAAGCAGAGAAAGTAAATAAATATACAACACTGCAGATCAACCAGAAATGCCTTACTTTTTCTATTTAACAGATGTTTTTTTTCCACTTGTAAATAGATTATTTGCAAGCAATCGTGTTGAAGTAAAGGACAGCCAGTTCCATACAGAGTCAGACAATTCCAACTAACCTACTATTAAAGCTGCTTTATACCAGCTGTCTGTGCACAACAGGGCTCATGGGGATTGAGGGTGGGGTGGAATGAATGAATGAGAGGACAGCTAGATCTTCCTCTTGAAGGAAGAGGGACTGAACAAGTCCACCACAGGTTCAGGTTCACACACTAGCAAAACCTAAAGGCCAGAGGTATTAAGACTGTAAATGTACAGTAATAACATGAGTGGAACACAGTAGCAAAATACAGGCCACACTAAACCCACAGAAAATGATCTTGCCACTGGTATGCAGACCTTCATAATCCTCTGGTCTCTTACAAGCACTGCAAGTCAGATCTCTTCTAGTGAGTAGGGATGGATGATAATGGGTAACCCTGAAGGAAGAAGGGAGTCTGCGGTCAGTAAAGTGGCTCTCAGACCACACAGTATGTTTACTTAGTTCTGTTACTGCAGTACTGTAGTTCCTGTTATTCAAAGTCAGACACCTTTTTTCAAGCTTAAATGATAAAATATTTTCTGAATGCTGAATTGGCATACAACAAATTGGTCACAGTGTGGAGACATGCAACTTACCTATCGTACTAATTCAGTAATTCAGGTATACCCAGTTTCAAGAGAGAGCAAGCACAAATGCTGGGCAATACAACAGGTATCATGATCAAGCAACATGAAGGATTTTTCACATTTCACAAAAACATGGTAATAAACACTGTGAAGACAACTATCCCAGCACACAACCCATGACAGAAATACTACACGTTAAATTCTAAATCAGACAGGATCCAGAAATAGGGTCTTAGCCAAAATATGTTCAGCTTCTGCAGTCATTGTCTAGTCTTGATAAAATTATATCAGAAAGATGACAATTATAAGTTTGGAAGCCAACAGTGCAAAGTCCCTGGATTCAGGTGTAAGGGGCATACCATCAAATAAAAATGGAATTTGGAAAAAATGTTCAACACACTCTACATTTGCAGCAAAATCCCTTCTACTTAGTGCCTTGGTTTAAAATCAGACACAATCTTAGTGTAGTCAAAGTACATGAAAGGTTATTAAAAAGAGCCTTGAGAGAACAAAATTAGATGGATGAAAACTAATTGGAAGGTAAATATGAAAAATCAAAAAACTAAACTATAAATATCTACCTGGTCATTATAAAATAATTAACATCTTCCATATTTTAAGTACGGGCGAAAGAGTATCTCATACTTTCAGACCTGAAATAAAAACTCAGGCACTCTGCTCTCATTTTGTGGAAAATACAATTGTATAGTCAAGTTACCATAATAACAGATATTTGAATACATCACATTTATAGCAATCATCATTTCTGGGACTTCTCCATTTGGGGTCCCATCTGTTTTTTCCAGTCTATAAGAGCTCAGGTTCTTTCCCATATATATGGTGCATACCCACTACTACGTACACAACAGCAAAATGGAATAACTGGTATACACACCCATGCACTCTTCAAGAGAACTTTCTTGCTGCAGTTTGTGCAGACACCTCCCATGTTATATCATCAAAGCCTTCACTTCCACTTGGTGTGATTTTGAAGCTCAGGGAGATAGGCACCCTTATGAAGAACTACTACTACTCAATTCTGTCCTTTTGATGCTACCTTCAATGCTTATATTTTTCATGAAAAAGGGTAAATGTGACTGTGGGAAGCAAATACACATCAGAGGCTTCCTCTAAGTATGGACTTAGTCTTTTTTTGACAAGATACCAATAAAATGCATTTATTAAACTATTGCAGTAATCAGCCTTTACCTGTTTTCAATCACTGCACTGCAAAGTCAAATGTATCATGGTGATTTGCATCAGGAATGTGTGCAGCTATACTGTGCTTTGCAATTTGGATGTCTCACCATCTGCATCTGATGAAGCAGTTGTAATACTGTGAAAGCGCTTATGCCTTTATCTGTGCATGTTTCCTGAATAAACTGTTGCTGATTTTATGATAGCCTGGTGTTGCTTCATCTTACTTTTGCTTGTTGGATTTATGTTTTGGTTAGAGAAGCATTTATTCAGCACACATTGGTATTTCTGGACTTTTGAATATCTAAACTAAGCTTCACTATATTCCTGACTGAATCTAAGGGAATTATTATACCCTAATAACTTACTTAACAGAACAGGGCAGATAATGTGCTGAATAGTTCTTCCTGTTGTCAGGTCCAAGGCAGAATACAGAATGCTTTGCCTCACTAACAGACGTCTCAAAATAATATCTAAAATATTACTGCTGGCATAGCCTGAAGAAAGACACCATTTCTGGTCATCTGGCTTCTAGTTTCCATACAAAACCCCCATTGCTGGAAGCTGGCAGGACTAGGCACCTACCGCTAATAATATACACACAAGGGCTATGCTCAGAACTGCTGAGCTTCTGGAGTTCGTGAAACAACTAAACACTTCCATTCTTCCAGAGTAGCAATTAGTACACACCAAAGACAATGCAGAAAGTTTCGTAGTACAGACTTTGCATCTCTGGCTGCCTTAAAATCTATGAGATAGCATCTTTATGGCCTAGCCTATAAAGTGATTTAATTTCAGATATTTTTCTAAAGTTTGCTGGACTGAGGTTAACCCTCCAGTTTCCTCTGTTAAAACATATACATTTAAACAGTTATAATAATGCAAGCACATTTCTGTTCTCTGGAGTAGGCCCATGGTGGATACAGTCCAAACTCAAGCATTTTACAAAGTACCTTTTCAACACACGCGTCTGTACCAGTCAGTCTGATATACACATGACATATAGTTCTAATACATTTGTAACATCAGCATCTTGTATGATCCACAGCTCTAATACATTTGTAACACAAGCACCTTGTATAAATCAGTTCGATATTCACAAATGACATACAAGTGGGCGGTACCTCCTTTCGTCATATGTCCCCCCCCCCCCTTCGAAGACTCACACTAGCTTTTCAAGTGCCCATTGAGAAACATTGATTGAGAGAAATGAGCCTAACTGGGAATACATAACCCCATACCCTGTCTTGAGATCCCAGCTGCCTTTGCACTGCTGACTGCATTATAGTGTTTTACTGTCATATCATATGCCTGCAACCCTAGGTTCTGCCACAGTAACTTGGGATTTTGCTGGCTGGCTTTCTGTAGCCATAGATCCCCCTAAAACCCCTCCTGCTTCTTACTGCAAATACTCACCACAAGGGCCTCTCTGTCATGCTAAGGTTTCATGGTGTTAACATGGTACAATTTGTGCCCATGCCTCCTGCCTAGTTCTACCATGTAGTTTACATCCCTGACCTTCCTTACCACCTTGAAAGGTCGCTCTAAAGCTGCCTACAGCTTACTGAGTCTGACATGAATGAGAACCATAACCTGCTGCCTCACAGCATACTCTCTGGCTCGAGCATTCCTATCATACAAAACTTTTTTCTGCTGTTGGGCTCCTGCCAGGTTCTCCTGGTCCAAGTCCATGAGTTCCCTGAGCGTGGTCCTAAGGTTTAGGACATATGCCACAAAAGACTCCCGGTGGGATTCACACACACCCTCCCACTCATTGCAAATCAAATCCAGATGTCCCCTCACCCTAAGCCCATATAGCAACTCAAAGGTGAAAAACCTGTGGATTCCTGGGGCACCTCTCTATAAGCAAACAGATGGGAAAAATATTTCTCCCACTTCCTCGTAAATTGCCTGCAATTGCCCGTAGCATGGTCTTTAGTGTAGAGTTTAACCTCTCCACCAGACCATTAGTCTATGGGTGGTAGGGGGTGCTCTTTAGGTGCTTCACCCCATAACACTCCTACAGACAAGCCAGCAGGTATGACATGAAATTAGCACCTCTGTTAATATTTCTTTTGGGAAACTTACCCTGCTGAAAATCTTTAAGAAAGCATTTTCCACCTTTTGTGCCTCAATGGAGGACAAGGCCATCAACTCAGGGTATTTGGCAGCATAATCTACTACCACTAGGATATACTTTTTCCCTGTAGAACTTGGGGTGCTCAGAGGTCCCCTCAATATCCAGAGCTACCATCTGAAATGGCTCCTCAATCACAGGCAAAGGCATCAAAGGAGCTTTGACCGTGTCTCCTGCATTGTCTACTTTGTGGCACGGCTCACAGATCCTGCAGTACCCGGTTACATCCCTGGAAATCCCAGGCCAACAAAGTTCTGCATTATACGTCTCTTAATACGCTTTATGCCCATATGACCTGCAAAGGGAATGTCATGGACTATGGCTATAAGTGCCAAATGCTAGGGTCTGTGCATTACCAACTGCTGTATTGCCTCACCTTCTAGCCCTCCCATAAGGGTCCACTCTACACAGTAACCCTTTGTTCCAATATATAGTTTCCCCTTTTCCTTGAGAAACAGATGCCTCCCTAGCTACCTCCCTCAAGCCTTGTAATGTAGGGTCTGAGAGTTGAGCCTGCCTCAACTCTTTCTTTTTAACCCTATCCAGCTCACCTTCCACAGGAAGTGTGGCATCCTCTGACAGTGGTGCCTCACTGTCAGCCTGGGTACTACTACTCACCTCTGCCCTTGAAGCTACTCTGTCCAAGGTAACATCAGTATCCACCTGTAGCTGTGGCTCACCTTCAGTCTTACTGCTACAGGGTAGCTCCCTCTCTGAAGTAACCAACTCACCAGTCCTGGCTTCAAGTGTGTGGTCTGTCTGGGTCCTCATCCAGCCTACCAAACCTACATGCCTATTTCCAAGCCTGACTGTGTGTACCTGCATGCACACAAGGTACTGCATTATCAAAATCATTCCCTATCAGGACATCTGCAGGGATATCCTCAAACACACCTACTTGCTTGCTTCCATTTCTACCCTCCCAGTCAAGTTGAACCCTAGTCAAAGGTACTTAGAATGGGGTCCCTTCTAAAGCTCTGACTGGAGTAGACTGCCCAAGCAAGAAATGCTCCTCTTTAACCACTGGAGCCTTCACAATGTTTAGGTCAGAGGCTGTGTTCTCTCTTAGCAGTGGCCTGTTTCCCATCTACTAAGATAGGATATAACCTCTTGTGGCAGTTTGATACCCTTGTTGTCTCCAGACAACTCGCCACTGGCATTCTGTCATTCCCATTTGCTGGCTCCCCCAAATTTAGTTCCCCACCTTGCCTCCGTGGGCATCTATATGCTACATGGTCCCACTGGTTACATTTAAAACATGTAACCCTTGAACCTGGCCATGTACCTGAACTAGTGGCTTCCCCTGTTATTGGCAGACTCTGGTGGTTTAGGCTGCCGACCATGGGTTCCCTTATACACATGTGCAGCACTGGGTATCTCCTTCCTGTGAAGTGATGCCCTACTTGCTAGGTATAGGTGTCCTTTTTTCCCCAACTCATCTGCAGTATTGTATTCCCTATCTGCCAACCAAATTCTCATGTCCTCAGGTAAAATGCTAGGGGGTTGCTCCCTCACCAAAAGGTCTCCGGCCCTTTAAAAGTGGTGACCTGACACCCACTCAGCCACCTATGAAAATAAGTGCTTAACTCAGCAATATAATCACATACACTTTCATCTGCCTTGGATCTATGCTCACAAAACCTTTCTATAAGCTTCAGGTGTTAACTTAAAGCATTCTAATAAACAATTTTAACTGTATTATAATTTAATCAATCAGTATCAGACAATTTAGAAACAGCAGTTACATCTTTATCACGAGTAAGGGGGTCAGGAATCATAACGAGAGCCCTTGGTCAACATCATACTGTTTACATACCCTTTCAAATATATGAATAAAACTATCAAAATTATAATTACTCTGTATATTGTGGAAGAAATTTACTGACCTTTATTGCTTCTGGGTTTTCGTTATTCCCTTCCCCATTACCTCCATGACTGTGGTGAAGAGTCAGCATCTCTTTTCATGTTGCCTTTGCCTCTCATTTTCTTCAGGCTCCAGACATCTCAGTCTCTCTGCTGATTCAAATTCCACCTGATTTTCCTTTTCTTTGGCCTCCAAATGCCACAGTCTCTCTACTGATTCTAATTCCAAATGTTTGTCCTCCAGTTCAAGTATCTAGCTCCATAGAGATTTTGAAGTCTTCTGAGGCAAAGTTGAACTGCCCATTTTCAAAGAGTTCTACATCCCCAGGCCAGTATGGTTGTCTTACAAGCTGCTTGTCAGGCTAGCATGCACCAGTCCTTTCTCTTGGCACATTTCAGCCAAATGGCTCCATGTCAGCTTGCAAAAATCCTCTGCTGACATGCTTGCCTGCTCTCCCTGACTAACTAGGCAAACAAAAAAATAAACTATTATGATATGAAACTGAATATCTACCATGTGGCTGCTTCAGACTGCAAACACCTTCTTTAGTGACCATTGTTTACAGGCTATAGAAGTTCAATATCCACACCACTCTTCACCAATATGTGATGTGGTGATCCCACCACTGCCGCCAATATGTGATGTGGATTTTTCACCTCTGGACCAGTAATCAAGGAGCCTCAATCCTCATCAGTGGCACCTGTGGGGGGACGTTCACTGGGACATCAGGTACACACAGTATTTCCAGAAGCAGCTCTCTGCATCAAGTGCAATTTCCCTTAAGAGCACACAGAGACCACAGCCAGTCCAGTGCTGGTTCCTCCTTCTCCCTCCAGATCCCCCCCAATAAGACTCCCCACTGGCACAAGTTTAGAGTTGAGTCTTTAGTCAGGATTCAAAGCCAAGTCCTCCAACACTCACTCTGTCTAACCAGTGATTCATGTTCCTGCCCAAGTAGCTGACACACACACGCTTGGAGATTTGATTTTTGCAGTCACATACACCCCCCACACACACACACACACACACACACACACACACACACACACACACACACACACACACACACACACACACACACACACACACACACACACACACACACCTCTGGGAAAGGCTGGCACAGGTTTTCTAACTATGGCCTCTTCTGCCCAGACTATGAAAGGTTTAAATATATTTAATAATAAATAATAAAAAAACAAAAAAATACTAAGTATATATTCACAGTGACATCAGAGTTCAAATTCACAGGAAATATTTAAAACAACATTGAAAGACAATCTCAAACAAATAAAGAAAAACAGTATCTAAACTAAGATTCACTATATTCCTAACTGAATCTAAGGGAATTACTAAACCCTAATAACATACTTAACAGAGCAAGGCAGATGATGTGGTGAATGGTTCTTGTTGTCAGCTCCAAGACAGAATACAGAATGCTCTGTCTCACCAAGAGATTTCTCAAAATAATATCTAAAATATTACGGCTGGGATAGCTTGCAGAATGACATCATTTCTGGTCATCTGACTTCTAGTTCCCATGCAAAATCCCCATTGCCGAAAGTTGGCATGACTTAGCACCTACTTGTAAAAATACACACACAAGGGCTTTGCTCAGATCTGTTGAGCTTTTGGAGGTCGTAAAACAACTAAATACCTCCACTCTTCGTGACTGGCAATTAGTTTACCCCAAAGGCAATACAGAAAACTTCCTAGTACAGACTTTGTGTCCGTGGCTGCCTTGAAACCTGTGATATAGCATCTTTATGGCCTAGCCTATAAAGTGATGTAATTTCAGATATATTTCTAAAGTCTGCTGGACTGAGGTTAACTCTCTAGTTTCCTTTGTTAAAACATATACATTTAAACAGTTTCAATAGTGCTTGTACTCTATTCTCTGCAGAATGGACACTGTGGATACAATCCAAACAAAAGCACTTTACAAAATACCTTTTCAACAGACACATCTGTACAAATCGGTTTGAAATACACAACATACAATTCTAATACATTTGTAACACTGGCATCTCTTACAAAACAGTTCAATATTCACAAATTATTTATAAAATTCCAGCTAGCTGTGCTGGCAGTACCTCCTTTCGTCAGGGTCGGTATAACAAAAGGTAATAACCTTAGACAACAATTTGGAAATTATCTGTTTTGATACAGGTTGTTCCTTCTTACTTCACTAGAAATAAACAACTGATGTGAAGATCTGAAAGATTTAGTTTTTTCAAGATAGTACAAGAAATATCTGTGGACATCCAAGGTATGCCATATCCTTTCGTCCTCACGTTTAGATTCAGGAAAGAAAACAGAGAAGGATAATTTGGCTTCAAGTAAACTCAGATATCACTTTAGGCATAAAAGGAGGATTAATCCCCAAAGAAACCCTGTCCCTAAGGAAAATGAAACAGGTTAACTCTCTATAATAGCTTGCAACTCAAGATACCCTTCTTGTAGAGGTTAGAGCAATCGTTAAAACTTTTTTCCATGTTAGGAACCTCAAGTCAGACAAATTACCTGGTTCAAATGAAGCAAGTATTAAGATTCTCTAACACAAAGTTAAGTTCCAAAAGGGGAGAGGGGACACAGGTTTTCCTGGAGACCTCTTATATTAAAACCCCTTTCAAGAACATCTTAATGTGAGACTACATTGAAAGAGGAGAATCCATGGGCAGATGTGCTTAAATGGCCAATAAATGAAACCTGATACAGGAATCAGAAAGCTCGCACAAAATACTGTAGAACCAAAAAACAATTAGCACTGAATGGGTGCTGGTTACGTTGCTGGTACCAACTCTTCCATTTACTAATAAATGCTTTTCTAGTAGCAGGCTTTCTTGCCTTCATTAGTACCTGTTGCACATCCTCAGTAAACAGGTGCCTAAAAGGAATTAAGCCCCTATCATCAACGCAGTCAACTGAAGTTGACTGATGTTGGGGTACATCAAACATCCCTGTTCCTATGTGAGTAGATCCAGTCTGGGAGGAAGCTTGTAACTGCATGACCATTTTCAAAGGAAGGGTGAACCACAGTTGCCTGAGCCAGAAGGGAATCACCACATTGATCTTGGGGGATTTCTTCTAAATTTTTGTAAGAACCGTGGATATTAGTGGAAAGGGTGGAAAAGCATGCAACATCATTCCTGTCCAAAGAAAAGAAAAGGCTTCTGTCTTGCAGACCTTCTTGCATGCAAACCTGGAACAGAATCTTGTCAGTTGATTGTTCAGACATAAGGCCAGAAAGGCTACTTGAGGAACTCACCACAGATGGACCAAATCCTGGAAGACCCCACCCCCCCAATCTAGCTTCCATTTGTGAGGGTCTGCCCAGGTCCTGCTCAGCTTGTTTGTCACACAGTTCTGCTCTGACAGAATGTAGGATACATGTACAGTGAAATTATGCAGTGAGGCTATATCCTATGCCAACATGACTAGTCTGTAAAGGGGGAATGACCCGGTTCCCCCTTACTTGCTGATGTACCAGATGGATTGTGAAGAGGTCCTGGGAACAAAAGATGGTTCAGAGAGTTGAGTGCCTTGATCAGGGCAAACACCTCATTGATATTTATGTGCTTGCATTGTCCTTGATGTTCCACACGTTCTTCACTTTTATCCCTCCTGAAACTGTTCCCGAGTCAAAGTCTGAAGCAACTGTTGTGATGGGCTGCTCTGGAGCAAGGAAGGAGAACCCGGATATAAGGACATTTGTCGTCTTCACACCAGCACTGGGATTAGAAAAGATAAATGGGGTTGATGATGGGACCAAAATGAGTTCAGATGCCACTGTAACATTCTCATGTGAAGTCTTGCCAGGGGTATCATGAGAATCACAGATGCCATGAGACCCAAAATCTTGAGGTATTCCCTCGCAGTGACTGAAGTCTGGGTTAGAAATATAGCTAGATAAAGATCTATATTTCCCTGTGGAAAAAAGGTCTTTGGACAGAGGTCTCTAACTGACATCCCAAGAACACAATCCTGTTTGACGTCATGAAAAACCTTTAAATGTTCTTTTAGAATCCCAACTTGTGTATGAGAGCTCTCACACAACTAAAAGATTCCTGATGCTTTGAAAAAGACTCAAAGATAAGCAAGTTGTCTAAATATGGAAAAATGTGGATACCCTGTAGCCTGCAATGACCTACAAATGAGCTAGACACTTTATAAACACTCTTGGCATAGTGGATAGTCCAAAGGGTAAGGCGGAGAAGAGATAATGTGATCTAGACTCACAAAACTTTAAGAAACATCTGAAGTCTGGAAGAAAAGCGATGTGATAAGCATCTTTTAAGTCTAGTGTTGCTAGAAAACTTGAAACAGGAAAAAGAGGCAACATATTGTGAAGGGACATCATTCTGAATTTGGGCTCTATCACTAACAGATTTAAGAAAGAAAGATCCAGAACTGGTCTCAAAGAATTTTCTTTCTTTGGCACTAAGAACATCTTTGAATAAAACCCTTCTCCTATGGATGAGGAACTGGTTCTATCACTCCTTGCAACAACATGTGATGAGGAACAGGTGGAGGCAAGAGTCTGATCCACAGGATGAGGAATGACCCCCTAGAAAGGACAAATTTCCTCCCACTGCCATCTGTAAACAGGATGCATGACTTTCAGAAGCCATCTGTCTGAAACTATCTGTTGTAAAGAGAAAAAAAATGGAGATTCAGACTTTCAGGAAGAAAAAAACGGGCCAGAGTTGGAGGGGATCACAAGGTCTCTTGAAGAGTCATTCAGATTTCTTGGACTGTCCTTGATTTTGGGAGGTTTGAGACTTCTTTTTGGAACCCCCTTGCCATTACTTCTTAAACTTTATTTACCTGTATTTTGTTAAGACTGTTTATTCCATTTTTAGCCAAAACTGGATGATGAGATAGAAAATGCCTTGTGAAATCTGGAAAAGGGGGCTGAAAAAATCTTGAGATTCCCTGGATAAGCCTGTCCTTTCATCACACATTTTGATTACCTCTGCAGTAGAGGTGCTAAACACTAAATCTTTATTTAAGGGATAATTTAAAATATCATCATCATCATCTGGGAGCTTCTGAGAATGCAGCCATTAAAACTTCCTCAAATCAGTACCAGTGGCCACAGCACTGGAAGAAGTACTGACAGAGTCATACACACACTGCAAGCAATGAGTAGTGACCTGTGAAATAGAAACTAAGCAGATATTTCCACAGAAGAAAAAAAAACTTCAGCTAAAACATTTCTCACACTTACCCAATTTGCCAGAACTAACATATGAGCCTGATAACTCAAAATTCTGAAACTCAGAGCTGCAGAAGTATACAACCTTTTCCCATAACCATCAATAATTTTACCATCCTTATCAGAAAGAGCAGGATTAGAATTAACTAAGGCTTAGCAGCAGTGGGATCAACTAAGTTGGGTCAGATTTTGGAAAAGCAAGTTTATATATCCTATCTGCTTTTTTAGGGCCAGATGGCTGACTGTCAGGAAAACCGAAGGCAGTAACATTCACACCCTTTAAATCAGACAGAACAGGAGGAATGGGTGTAGGTTCTGGAAAATCCTTTTGTAACCACTCATATGATTTTCAGAGGGACTGAGAAAAACAGAAATTATGTACTTACCATAACGTTCCATGTGAGTTGTTTAGCTCGCCTTTATTCTCACTGATGGTTTCGGAGTCGATCCTCGGCTCCGACACGGCCGATAGCAAAGCTCAAGGTTTGCCAGTAGCTCGAGACCAAGCCCCTTATCCCACAATGCACTGCTGGAATTACCTCAGATCTTGAACACTTTCCAAAGGGGAAGAAGAAATATTGAATAACCAGGATGGTACTAGCCCCTCAACAGTCAGCCAGGAGAGGGGAGGAGAGAGGGACGTGAGAATAAAGGCGAGATAAACAACTCACATGGAACATTATGGTAAGTACATAACTTCTATTAAATCTCGCTGTTTATTCTCACTGATGAGTAGCGTCCCTAGCACCCTGAATCCTGGGTGGCTCATGGGGGTATGTTCTTCAGTAGCGTAGAACCACAGGAAGACTTGTCCCTTGAAGCCTTATCCACTTTGTAATGCGTGATAAAAGTATGAGGCTTAGAGCAAGTGGCTGCAGTGCAAATATTGTCAAGGGGCAATTTAGCTCGAAAAGCAGAAGACATAGAGACGGCTCTGGTAGAATGATCCTTACGTTTGTGTGTTAATGGCATGCTCGCATTTTCATAAACAAAGGATATGCAATCAGATAACCATTTAGATAAGATTGTTCTAGCCAATGGATTGCCTTTTCTTGCTTCTGAGAAGGATACAAAAAGTTGATCTGATTTTCTAATATCCTTAGTTCTGTCAAGATAAAATCTGAGCTGTCTGTGAGCATCAAGTTTGTGCAGCATGTATTCCAATTTGCTAGAGTGGTTGGGAAAAAAAGACTGGCAGCTCAATGACCTGATTGATATTTGATTCAGAACAGACTTTAGGTAAAAATGAAGGGTTTGTTCTGAGAGATACACTATCAGCATGGAAAATCATGTAAGGTGGTCTGATAGATAATGCTTGAAGTTGACACTCTGTGGGCAGAAGTAATGGCCACAAGAAATATTGTTTTCCAGGATAAAAATTTGAGATCACAAGAAGATGCTGGCTCAAAAAGGAGAAAGAATAATTTGAGACAGCATAAGGTTTAAATTCCAGTGAGAATAGGGAATTTTGATCGGAGGTCTCGTATGAAGAACACCTTATGAAAAGTCTTAGATAATTTATGGCCCATAACATTTGAGCCACGAAAACCAAGGTGAAAATTTGAGATGGCAGCTAACTGAACTCGAACTGTAGCAGCTGCTGCTCCTTCCTTAAAAATTTTTGTCAAAAAATCTAAAATAGAAGATAGTGGAGCTCGGAAAGGGTCAATGTTCTGTGTGTTAGCCCAAATTGAGAACCTTTTCCATTTACTGCCGTATAATTTCCTGGTAGATGCCTTGTGAGAAGACAAGAGAATTTGTCTTGTATCTTCTGAAATTGAATGAAGCCTGGCAATTAGGGGAAGTGGATTAGCCAAGCAGTCAGTTTCAGGGACAGAACTGGGTCCAGGATCCATGGACCTTGCAACAGATGGTGGAAAAATGGAAACCAAATCTGTCGAGGCCAGTAGGGGGCTATGAATATAACAGTCCTTCCCAGCGATTTAGCTTTCCGTAAAAATCTGGGTATTAATGGGAAGGGTGGAAATGCATAAAAGGGGCCAATTGTGTAGAAGTGCATCTCTCAGGGGATGACCGGGAGGTGGTATTAGGGCAAAGTAGCTTCTGCATTTTGAATTGATATGGCTGACAAAAAGATCGCAGCAAGGCTGGCCCCATTTGCAGAAAATCAACTTCGCAACCTGTTGTTTGAGAGACCACTTGTGAGGGAGCAATATCGCCCTGCTTAGCTTGTCCGCTAGCACGTTGGATTTCCCGGGGATTTGCGTTGCTAATAGAAAACGCTGGGATGACACAGCCCATTGCCAGACCCTGAGGGCTTCTTGACAAAAGGAGTAAGACTTGGTTCCGCCTTGTTTGTTCAAGTACCAGACTACTGACATGTTATCCGTCTGAATTGCAATAGTTCCTAGAGGAAGAGAGTCCTGAAAGTTCTGCAACGCCAGAAGTACCACTCTCAACTCTAGAACGTTGATGTGCAGATGTGATTCTTGATCTGTCCATGTGCCTTGGGCAGACATTCCCTGAAAATGCCCCCCCCACCCTATCATGGAAGCATCCGTGGTCACAGTGGCTACTGGGGCGGGGGACAAAGGGTCTTCTGATTCTGACATGAAGAGACATCAACCACCACCGAAGGTCTGTCCTGCAAGAATCCGTGATGAGAATCATGTGGTGCATTGGTAGTTTCTGGTAAGACCACTGAGCAAATAGGAGCCATTGAAGAATTTGCATATGCATCCCTGCAAGTGGTATAGCCAGGATTGCTGCCACCATCAAACCTAGTACTTTCAATACCTCTGTTGCTGTAGCTCTGTTCTTTGACACCAGTAAGCTGACGTTTTGGTGGAGAAGAGAGACTCTTTCGACAGGGAGATGTAGAGTGGTAGTTGAGGTATCTAATTCTGCTCCTATAAAAACTGTATGCTGCGATGGTGATAAGGCAGACTTTTCAAAGTTGATTGTAATGCCCAACTGATGGCAGAGTGTTAGAGTGTATTGTGTTGCCTGAGTCAACTGATGCCTGGTGGCAGTGGTTAGGAGCCAATCGTCTAGGTATGGAAACACCTGGAATCCTAGACGTCTCAGGTGAGCCATGACCACTGCCATGCATTTGGTGAACACTCTGGGGGCTGTGGTGAGACTAAAGGGCAGGGCTCGAAACTAGTAATGATTGGCTCCCAGCCAGAAGTGTAGATAATCTCTGGAGCATCTGTTCATCTTTATGTGATAGTACATGTCCTTGAGATCTATGGAGCACATCCAATCGCCTTTCCCTAAAAAGGGAAGAATGGACTGAAGCCTGACCATTCGGAACTTCTCTTTCTTTACGAAGTGGTTGAGTCTGCTGAGGTCCAAGATAGGTCTCCAGTCCCCTGTTTTCTATGGTACCAAAAAGAATCGTGAGTAAGTTCCGAATTCAACTTGGTCTGCTGGGACTGGTTGGATGACTCTTTTTCTAGCAATCTGTGGACCTCTACGATTGCTTGTTCCCTGAGATTGGGTGGAACATCTGGGATTCTCTTTACAGGAATGGGAG
This sequence comes from Protopterus annectens, assembly GCF_019279795.1. Classification (NCBI taxonomy): domain Eukaryota; kingdom Metazoa; phylum Chordata; order Ceratodontiformes; family Protopteridae; genus Protopterus; species Protopterus annectens. Next base: position 842,822,810 of record NC_056728.1, on the reverse strand, counting down.
GGGAAGAGAATGGAATGAAATATTCTCTGGAAATGATGCTTTGTACCCAAGTATCTGATGTTAAGTTTAGCCAGGCTTCTGGGTACAAAGACAAGCGATCTCCGACTGCCTCCAAAGCCGAACAGTCGGGCCCCCTTTCAGGGGAGCTGGTAGGGCTGACCGGAGAACTGACCCCTGTCACCCTGTCGCTGCGGACCCCCCTCTGCCGTGGGGGCGGTGTCTTTCATTATAACCCCCTCCTCTGCCTCTAGAGGAGGTTTCTCCACGTGTGTCCTGAAAGGCTGCCTGTCCTTTTCGGAACCGCATTTTCCCTCCCCTATGGCCCTTGGGGTAGGGCAGAGTAGGGGTCAAAAAACGGACTCCAACGACAGATAAGGTCTTGCTGCTCACACCTGGTTAAAGTTTCCTTTACTTTGGGCCCAAACAGTGATGAGCCATCGAATGAGGTATTAATAAAAGAAGACTTAAAGGGTTCCACAAAGGAACAGAGACGCATCCAGGCTTTTCTTCGAAGAGCAATGCCCGAACTAGCGGCTCTACTCAAACCATCAGCTGCATAGGATATGAGATGCCTGGACGAGTTTACCACTGAGTTTAGGGTAGCGAGCTGGGCGTTGACTTTGTCAGCCACCCCTGTAGCTACCGTACCCTGAAGAGTATCTCCTAGCTCTTTCAGGAGATCTCTATGTAGTCTCGTAAAATGGGTTAAGTAGTTCAGTGATCACAGAGAAAAAGTCGCTGAACTAAACATGCGCTTCCCATATCTATCCATGACCCTAAAATCTCTGTTAGGGGGATGGATAGAGGTGGATATCTCAGATACTTCCTTTTTGGTGGCTGCAGCTACCATCATGGCATCATCAGGCACTCCCTTTGTCAAAAATGGCTTCTCCACTGGGGCAGATATCATTTTGTTGGGTTTACAAGAAACATGTTCCATGGTCTCTTGTGACTCCCACTCCTTACGAGAAATCAGTTCCAAGAGCTCGTCGTAAGGCGGAGACACCCAAGAAGTGGAAGGTTGAGACCAAAAAGCCTTCAAGAGCATGGACTCATCCTCAGTAGGGGGTCTTGGACTGCCAATCGCCCCTCTGACTAAGGATCTCTAGTATCTCTGCAAAGAAGATATTCTCAGAGGGGGATCGAGGGGATCCTTCTGACTCATCTAAGTCCGTGTCAGATGTCAAGGACTCCTGTGGGGAGTCTAAGTGCCTCCTCTTGCACAATCTCTTCCTGGGCACCTCCTCAGTGGTGGGATCTGGGGAGGTCTCAGAAGAGTAGGGGATGCCCTGTGGGGGTACTTGTGGTTCAGGGTCTCTACGTTTAGAGGGACCGGTAGATGAAGAAGCAGACACAGGAGTTTGAGGGGAGAGGGAAAGCTGAACTGATGCTGACTTTGTCGTTGGAGACAAAACTCTCCTCATAGCATCGAAGGCACCATGGCTCCGACGATAAGGAGTGGACGGACCCTAGAGTACCGTCCGATCCTCCCGCACAGAGACCCTGGACTCCGAGCCCGAGGTAGGAGCCGAGCTCATCCAAGCCGAAGCCCCGAGAGGAAGAGTCGGCATGGACAAATCGGTTTGACTATCCTCCCCGGACCCGACGGGAGAGCGTCAGCTCCTAGAGTCCTCAGTCGGCGCTGAGGACATCTGAGTACATGAGGGCCAATAGCACCGGTGCGGGTATCGGCTCCAAGGGTTTGACCATCATCGGTTCAATTTCCTTGGGCTCCGAGAGTCCAGTACGGCTCGGAGGAGGAGTAGACAAATCCGGTTCCATGGTCTTCGGTACCGACGAGCTGGTCGGGGCTGACAACAATTTGGCAAGTCCTGGTGCCTGTAAAAGCTTCTGCACTAGCCGATTGTCCAAATCTGAAAGGCTGACTGAGGACTTAGCTGAATGCCCCGAAGGTGCTGACTAGAGCAGAGGTGAAGAAGGAACTTCAGAGACCGGCTCCAAAACCTTGAGCTGGTTCCGAATCAAAGGTACACTCGGTTCCGATGCCTTTTTCGTGACTTATTTCACAGCTAATAGATCCAAGCTCCTAGCTCCTCCCCCTTACCCATAACCCCCTGCTAACCCTGACTGACCTCAGATCAAGTCTGCCATATATAAGCAGCTAACAGGCTAGATACGTCCCGAAGGAACTAAAGAAGGGACATCCAGAACTAAAATTTGAAGGTCAGAGGGAAGGATGGGGGGATGGTTGCAGACAAATGAAGACACCTACTCAGATGGAACGTTATGGTGAGTACATAACCTCTTTATCTGAAGTAGGAACTTCATTGGTCAGCAACCTTTGGGACAGAGTCCCCAGCTACCTAGATCTTGGGCGGCCTTCATGGAAGGATGTTCTGGAGCACTGCAGAGCCAAAGGATGCTCTCCCTCTGGAGATAACATCCAGCTTATAATGGTTGATAAAAGTATGGGATGAGGACCAAGTGGCTGCAGAGCAAATATCATCCAATGATACTCTAGACCTAAAGGCAACAGAGGTAGATATAGAACGAGTAGAATGCACACGTACTGCCTGAGGTGTGGGCCTTCCAGAACTTTCGTAGGCCAAGAGAATGCACTGTGATCCATTGTGACAGAGTGACTTTAGAAACAGATTTGCCTAAGTTAAATTTGGCAAAGGAGATGAACAACTGGTCAGATTGTCTATGACCAGCCGTCCTATGAATGTAGAAGCTCAGTTGTCTGTGCACATCTAAAGAATGCAATTTGTATTTTCCTTTGTTTTGATACTTAGGAAAGAAGACAGGCAGGTTAATAGATTGATTGATATTCGCCTCTGAGGCCACATTAGGAAGAAATGAGGGATTGGTCCTGAGGTATACTCTATCCTGGTGGAAGGCCAAGTACAGGGGATTTACACAAAGGGCCTGAAGCTCGGAAACTCTTTTCACTGAAGTAATAGCGACCAGGAACGCCGTTTTCCAGGATAAGATCAACCGAAGCGGCATGTTCAAAAGGGAGAGCTGTCAAGGCCTGTAAGACTAGTAATAAATCCCAAGGGGGTACAATGTCTTTGATAGGGGGTCTGAGCAAGAAAGTACCCTTGAGAAAGGTTTTGCACAACTTTGCCGTGATCAAAGGCCCTGATTCATGTCCCACATGGTAATGAGAAATAGCTGCTAGTTGAACCTTGACCGTTGAGCAGCTAGCCCCCTGATGAAAAAGACCTGTAAGGAACTCCAACACAGTCGGCAACGGTGCAGTGAAGGGTTCTAAATTATGATGCTCCGCCCAGATGGAGAAACGCTTCCATTTACTGCGATAGACCCTTCTAGTGGAAGGTTTGTGTGCTGCTACTAGTATGGCTTTAACTGGGGAAGAGATACCAGGAGTCCTGACTAGGAGTGGAACTGGAGCAGCCAAGCTATCAGCTTTAGGCTGTCCAGATTCGGGGTCGGAAGACCTAGTGGGTGAGATATTAGATCCGGTAGGGGATCCAGATTCCAAGGAGGATTCACCAGGTGAGACCACAGGTAAGGGAACCATGTTTGATGAGGCCAGAATGGGGCAATGAGGATCATTCTGCTCCCCAACCGACTGGCTTTCTGTATGAGTTTCAGCATCAGGGGTAGAGGAGGATACGCATAAAGCAGACCGGGAGGCCAAGCATGCACCAGAGCGTCTCTTGGGGATTCCACGAAGGGGGGGGGGGATTAGAGCGAAGTAGCTGTTGCATTTCGTATTTGAGGGAGAGGCGAAGAGATCGCAACAGGGTTTCCCCCACACGGCAAAAATCCGCTTCGCTACCTGGGGATTGAGAGACCACTTGTAAGGTGAAAGGATGGTGCGGCTGAGTCTGTCCGCTAGTATGTTGGACCATCCCGGAATGTGCGTTGCAATAAGAAAGCATTGGTGGAGATCACCCATTCCCACACTCTCATGGCCTCTCGACAGAGAGGATAGGACCTGGTTCCCCCCTGTTTGTTGATGTACCAGACAACTGACATGTTGTCTGTCTGTATCGCAATAGTTCCTACAGGAAGAAGGTTGTGAAGTGCCTGCAACGCCAAGAGCACCGCCCCCATCTCCAGAACATTGATATGCAAAGAGGTCTCTGTGTCGTTCCACGTGCCTTGGACCGTCCTGCCTGAGCAATGCCCCCCCCACCCGAGGCGAGAGGCGTCTGTGGTCACCGTGGTGAGGGGGAGAGGCGTGGAGAAGGGATGTCCCGTATGGAGGTCTGGGGAGTGGAGCCACTACAAGAGAGCCCTCCTGCAATCCCTGTTGAGGGGAATAGGATGGCTTGGGGGAAGTGTAAAATGGACAGCTGGACTTGAAGGGTCCACTGCAGGACCCTCATGTTGAGACGAGCCAACGGCAAAAGAATGATTGCCACCGCCATGGAGCCTAGAGCCCTCAGGACTAACTCCGCCGGTGGAGCTTCTAATTGGAGGATGGCCCACACATGAAGCCTCAGGCTTTGCAGTCGTTCCGCAGTCAGGAATGCTAGAGGGTACCTCGTGTCTACTTTGGCCTCTATGAACTCTATCACCTGGGTCGGCGCAAGAGAGGTCTTGTCCATGTTGATAGTGATGCCCAGCTGGGGGGCAAGTCAAAGGAAGTAGTCCCTGGCTGAGCAGAGTAGATGCCTTGTTGGGGCGGTCAGGAGCCAGTCGTCCAGGTATGGAAAAACCTGTATTCCCTGGAGTCTCAGGTGGGCCGCTATCACTGATAATACTTTGGTAAACACCCTGGGGGCTGTGGTGTGACCAAAGGGAAGGACCCTGAACTGGTAGTGACTGGCTCCCAGCCGGAAGCAGAGAAACCTCCTGGATCATCTGTCCATCTGAATGTGGTAGTATGCATCCTTGAGGTCTATTGAGCACATCCAGTCATTCTCCCGCAGAAGGGGAGGATGGACTGGTTCAAAGAAGAAAGGTCGAGAAATGGCCTTAAGTCCCCCGTCTTTTTTGGCACCAAAAAGAACCTGGAGTAAAACCCTAATCCGAACTGGCCTGGGGGGGACGGGTTGGATGGCTCTTTTTTCTAGGAGCTTCTGAATCTCTGCAGCTGCTACCTCCCTCTGATCGGGTGGTACATCGGGGAGGTTTCTGATTTTGGGGATGTGATACAGGGGAATGTGGTAACCTCTGGATATGATACGAAGCACCCAGCAATCCGTTGTGATGGACTCCCAATCTGCCAGGTGCCTCGAGAAACGCCCCCGACTGCCTCCAGAGTGGAGCAGTCGGGCCACCCCTCAGGGTTGCTGCGTGGGCCCCCTCTGCCTCTAGGGCAGCGTCCTCCCTGTCCTTCTCTGCCACGGGAGGACTGGTTGCCCGGAGCAGGTTGGGAATGTTGCGATTTCCGGAACCACATCTTCTTCTGTCCCTTTTGGTTCTTGGAGAAGGACCTCTGGGGAGCAGAGAAGCGGACTCCGACGGCAGACAACGTCTTCCCGTCCTTTTCGCTCTGGACTAAAGTCTCGCGAACGGTCTTGCCAAATAAGGCAAAACCATCAAAAGGGGCATTCGCAAATGATGCCTTGAAGGGTTCCGCAAAGTCACAGTGTCAGAGCCAGGCCTGACGTCTCATGACTAGGCCTGCTCCGCTGGCTCTAGCGGCTCCCTCTGTGGCATGGGATAAAAGCCGAATAGAGGTATTCGATACTGATCTTAGAGTGGCCATGCGAGTGGAATACAACTGCTTGTCTTCCGCCGACATGGAACATGGACTCCGGGGGGGGGAAGCAGCGTACTCTTTTATAAGGTCTCGCTGCATCCTAATGACATGTGCCATGTAGTTCAGGGACCTTACTGAGAAGGTCGCTGAACTAAAGACCCACTTCCCTAGGCGATCCATCGAGCGGGACTCTTTGCTCGGTGGATGCACAGAGGGGCTCTCCTGAGCTAATTCCCTCTTGGTGGCTGCCGCCACCAACATGGCATCTATGGGGGGACCCTTGCTCCAGTGGGACCTCTCCGAAGGAGGGCTCAGAATCTTATCAGGGCGTTTGGGAACTGGCTCCACAGTGTCCGGCTCCTTCCACGCCCTGGTGGTAATCAGGTCCACCAGGGGGTCGGCCGGAGGGGACACCCAAGAGGTAGACGGGCCTGCTTCGAACGCCTCCAGGAACATGAATTTGTCAGAGGAAGCCTTGGGGGAAGACCACCCCCCCCCCCGATCCTAAGCATTTCCATGATGTCTCCGAAGGAGACATCCTCGGGGGGTGATCTTGGGGAGCCTTCCCCGCCATCCAAATCTGTATCTTCTGTTAAGGACTCGGGGGAGTCCACGTGCCTCCTCTTACACTTCTGCTTGTGAGGAACATCCTCGGGGGGGCTGTCCGAGGAGGACTCACCAGCAACATCCTGTTCCAGTGGAACGACCTGAGATGTCAAAGCAGGCTGTCCCTGAGGCCGAGTGACGGAAGCCTGACCCAAACGAGAGGGAGTGCGGGATGGAGCCGTAGCAGGGAGCGGGGGCCTGGATGCCCTCAACACTGCCCTCTCCATCACCTCGAATGCCGAAGGAGAGCCGCTCTAAGTGGGATCCGAGAGCCGACCCTTGCCCGGATCTGAAGGGCGGATCGGAGCCGGCGCTGAGACCAACGGATCCGAGAGGCCAGTGGTGCTCTGACCTGGACGGAGCCGAAGGCACACTAAACCCCCCGGATCCGAAGCTCAGAGCACGGCTCCGAGAGCTCGGATCCGACAAGGATGGATCCGGCAAGCTCGAGGGGAGAGTGGGTGCCGAAGTACCAGATACTGTCGGCGCCGACCCGACCCCAGCTCCGACGCTGCCCGGCTCCGAACGCTCCGAACCCAGGAAGCGGGTCAGAGAAGGAGCTATCAGGGCAAAATAGGGTGTTGAGCTCCCCCCTGGAGGGGGGGGAGAGGCAAGAGCACTCCCATCTGCATTTGGGCCTGGATGAACCTTCTCATCACACGGTCCAAATCGGCTTCCGACAGGCTGCGTGTTGATCTCGACGAGGCCACAGAGGCAGGTCGGGAGTGCCACCTCGATGACCTCGATGGAGATCGGGTCTCCCCCTCCTCGGGACCCGGTGAAAAGCATGGAGACCGGGTCCGAGAAGGAGGAGACCTAGACCTGGAAGACCTAGAGGGAGAAGCCCGCTTAGCTGGGGGGGGCTGACGCGGAGGCCTCGGCCCTCCGCTTGTGGTACTTCTCCTTCTTCTTTTCTTTCCTGGCCTCCCCCTCCTCCGGAAAGAAGCGGGAGTTTGAGTCCCGGCCGGGGGGAGAGAGGCAGGAGTAGCCACCACCAAGGCCTGGGAGGAGGCCACAGAAGTACCAGAGGCCGAAGCCAAATCCAGGGGCAAAAGTCCCACCAGGATCAGCTTCGACCTCCGGTCCTTCAGTGCCCTGGGGTTGAACGCAGCGCAAATCGTGCAACCAGAGGATAGGTGTTCAACCCCAAGCACCGGACACACTGAGTGTGGCCATCCTCCGGTGAGAGCTTATGGCCACACTCGGTGCACTTGGAGAAAATCAATTTTGGGGCCTTAGACAATTTTTTTTTTTTTTTTTTTTTTTTTGACTACAAAAAAAAAAAAACATACTCACACGTAAGGCCCCAACTTACAAGTGCACACTCACACTACGAACCAGCGAAGACAGGGGAGGAGAACACAAATTTACCACAAAAAATAATTAAATATAGGATTTTTAACACTAAGGAACCTAACCACACACACTTTAAGTAGATTTATATGTAAAAGGTAATCAAAACCACTTTTCTGAGCAGGAGCTCTTAACCTAGCTGCTGAGTCTAAGTGTGGCAAACTAGATCTGGGGTCAGTCAGGGTTAGCAGGGGGTTATGGGTAAGGGGAGTAGCTAGGAGCTTGCATCTATTAGCTGTGAAATAAGTTACCGGCTCGGATCCGATACCCAAAGGTTGCTGACAAATGAAGTTCCTACTTCAGATTACATTTTTCTAATATCTTGGAGGAGGGGGGGCAGAATGGCAATGGGTCGGTAGTTTGAGGGGTCAGTGGAGTGGAGTTTTATGAAGAGGGATAGTGAAGAAAGATTTCCAAAGGATGGGGACAGTTGATTCCAGAATAGATCGATTAATTAATATAAAGGATAGGCAATTGAGTCAGCAGCAAGTTTGAGGAATGTAGGAGATAGAATGTCAGTGGAAGGAGAGCAAGGTTTTAGCTTGAGGAGTAGAGATTTGATGTAAGTAATGGGAACTGGCTCAAAAGAAAACAAAGTTGTGTTAGTGGGACTTGGAGGGGTGGGTGTCGAAGTAGAGTTTGGCTTAGAGGTTACCAGATTTTGGATGGAAGAGATAAAGTGTTTATTCAGGATGGTAGCTGTTTCCTGAAAGGAAGAGTTAGGGTATGGGGAGGGATTAGTGGGCTTTCCAGGATAGAGGATGTTGTTGAGAGTTGACCAAAATTTTCAAGGATTGGATTTGTTGTTAAGCTGAGCAGAGCTACAGTATAACTTTTTGTCATTAGTAGTATGTTTTTTTGCCAGGTTCCTCAGTTGCCTGTATTTTTGAAGAAAAGGTGGTGGTTTAGTTTTAGTCCAGGTTTTCCACGCACAATCTCTGTTTCATAAGGGACCTAGTCTCTTTGGAGAGCCAGGGAGCATGGTTTGATTTTACTCTGATCTTCCTAGAGGGAGCTAAGGAGTTTAGAGTATTCATGAAGATGCTATTGAAAGTGCTTATAGCATCGTTTAGGGGGAGGTGTTTTAGGATGGACCAATCTATGTTGTGGAGAATGGAGCTAAATTGGAATGAATTGAAAGTCAAAAGTTCTGAACAGTCTTTGATACGGTGGGGTTTATGAATATGGGAGTAGTGTCTTAAGATGGTGATAGGGAGATGACCATTGCGGGAGTCAGGTAAGGTGGTGGGATTGTGGTATTGGTGGGGGGAAATGGTAAGGATCCAGTCTATGATGGAGCTGGAAGTGGAATTTTCATGGAAGCGAGTGGGGGATGTTATAAGTTGGTGGAAGCCGTGTAGGTGGATACTGAGTTGGGGGGAGTCAGTTGTGAGTTTGGACCAATCAATGTTGGCATCACCAAGGATAAGTGTTTTTTGTGGGGATTCAGATGGCAGTTAAGGATGATGACTTCAGTTGGGAGGAAGTCAGGAATTGGGGAAGGGTATGGTGAGAGGTTAAGGTTGTTTGAGTAGAGGATGGCCAATGGCACCACCTTTTTTTACAGGTCTATCAGATCGGAAAATATTATAACCTGGTGGGAGTATTTCACTATTTGAGATTTGTGGCTTGAGCCAGGTTTCAGATAGGGAAAGGATGTGAGGGGTATTGAGAGCTATCCATGAGTGCAGCTCAGTGACTATTTGCTAGACTCTAAATATTCAATGAGTAAATAGTTAAGTATTTGGATGGAGATCATTGTTGTGACTGAGGTTGGTGACTGTTAGAGGAGTAAAATGGGAGCAGTGTAGAGATAGTTTTGGGGAGAGAAGAGGGGCCAGGGTTGGGATGGATATCTCAAGAACAAAGTAGGTTTTTAGTCAGGAGAGAGTGTGTAGTAGATGCTACATGGAGTTTGTATAGTTTTGACTTAGCTTTGTGGGAAGGTTTAAAAACCTGTATTATGGATAGTTTTTATAGACTTGAGGTAGAGGTAGTAAAGAGATTAGGGGAGATGGTAAAAGATGAAGAAGCTGGATATATGTTTTATGAGTGAGAAGTTGGTAAACATAGGAGTGGGTCAGAGAGCCTGGAGTGGTAAGAGGGGGAGACAGAGAGAATAAGGTGTAGTGTAGAAGATATTAGAAAATAATATATGTTGGAATAAAATATGGTCAGATATAGTAGGTAGAGACAGTAGAAAAGAGGAAGTGGAGTTGACCAGATTGACAGATAGGTAAGGTGGTTGTGGCAATAGGAAGGAAGTGGAATTGTAGTGGCTAGTGGGACAGGAAGGGGAGGGATAGTTAGGTATAAAGGTAACTGTAATGGGGTGGGTGGGAATGGGGGTAGGGAAGCGAAGTGAGCCCGAGCGGGGCTAGCACCCTGGTCAAGATGAAGTCATAGAAACAATCAGAAAATGTGAAAAACTAGCTTGAGAGACAAGGATATAAAGTTTCTAAAGGTATAGTCACCAGAAATAAAATAAAAAGAAATAAAATCTGAACAGAAGTAAGCTTACAAAAGGACACTGGCCTCAAGCTACACAAGTAGATTTACTTGAAGCAAACCCAGTGCTGTATGGTTAAAATAAGCTACAATAGAGAGGGGCTTTGGAGGGGAAAGAGAGATATTACTAGCAGCTAAAAACAGGGCAAAAAATAAAAAAAAAACCTTAATATGTAAGAGTCTGAAGACAGTAAAATAGGGCAGGTGCACTAGGAAAGGCAGTTATGAGTGAGGCTAAAAATGAATTCAGGGAAGGGTAAAGTACAGAACAGGAAAATATACACAGAAACAGTATGAGGATAGTGGGTAACCAAAGAGAAAGGATAGGAGCTGCTGGTGTCTGCTTTTTGTGGCGACTAGCAAAAAATAAACACTGTAAATTCTTGTTGTGCTTACAAAGTCTGGCATTAATTAAAAGATTAGCTTATGTAGTAGTTATTTACTGGGACACATACTTCAGTGGTATTATTTTAAGCTTAAAATGGTGGCTTCCGGACTGATAGAGTTGCAGGGTATCTGTTAAGGTCCTCAAACCTGTGTTGCCTTTACTGTGGCCAGGAGAAAACCACAGGGAAAAATCCACTAGGGGTATAAAAACAGAGAGGCGGAGATTAGTTATGAGCAAGTAATTCAGGAAAACAGCGAGAGACAAAAATACCATAGGTAGAGAGAAAAAAGTAATACAGGTAGGCAGAGCCAGTATACCTAGCATTAATTTCCATTGTATGAGTGTCTTACACACATAGCTAGCTAAGAACACAGCAGTGTTTACACCTATGCATAAAGTAATGCAGAACAACAGTAGTTAACAACAGCACAGTGTAGACATACACAAGGCAATAATTCACAAAGCAGGAAAACAGAAATTCAAGATACTGAGGACAAGAACAATTGGTACACTTTCAGGCAATAGTTCTTCCTTTTACTTTAGTACTACACCAAGAAATTACAGTGAAAATACTACAGCTACATCTAAATGTGAAGTTAAGGTGCTGGTGGTCCTTGCAAAAAAGTAACTTAGTTGGTAAATATTCACATTTACAGTTTTCTTTCATTAAAAAAACACGAAATAAGAAGAGTACAATTCAAATGCTAAGCTACCCGTGGTCATAAGGTGCTGGAGCTCCTTGCGACAGGGAAAACAGACTTTAAATATTCACAAAACTAGAGTCGTGAGAAAAAGTACACCAGAGACTGCATATTCAAGCAATAGTCATCTCAGTTAAATATAAGTAGGTTTCTATGTCAATACCAGGCTTTAAATCCAGAGGACTATTAGTAACCTAGCCATAATATACCAAATTCTAGGTACCCAATAGCACAACGAACTTCTACCTAGTTTTATTATCAATAAGGGCTTAAGGGGCAAGTCCTGGGGTGTATTTATGAATGCCCATCCATTCGTCCAGGTTACGCTTAAACAGGGTAAGGAAGATGCATAAAAATGGGATTCTCTAGGGTATATCCATATATCTTGCTGGCAGATCATGTTTATGTTTTTGTGGTAGTTAAGATCTCATGAGTAGGTGTTCGGGGTGCTGCTAGTTTTGTGGATGTGCAGGAGGATGCATAGGACTGGACTCAGACTTTGCAGGCTAAACATAGGTCATCTCTCAAGAGTCTGTAAGAAACAGGAAAGAGAGAGTGCTTTAGAGCAGTCTGAGTAGCACAGGGAAAACATGCCCTGGATTATTTTTGTCAGAAAGTTTTGCAGTCTCTCAATCTGGGTCATACACTTAAGCAAGTACATACCAAAGGGATCATTACACTCTATTATGGGTCTGCTGAGGGAGGATCAGACAAGGATGATAACTTCCTCAGATTTGGAAGAAACACCCCTGGTGATTAGTCTAGCAAGCTAAAAGGATTTCCTGATAACACTGGAGTTTTGCTAAAAGAAACAATGCTGTATTTCTTGGCATTTAGCTTTAGAATTTGGTCCAGGCACCACATACCAGTTCACATTTGTCCCTTCTGAAGAATGTGGAAATAAGATGGGGAGTTGATGACAACTGTGTCTGCAGTCCTTGATGTCAGCCTTAACAGCAGAAAAGTAATCACAGAAGAGAAGTGGTTCTAGGATCAATGCCTGTAGGGCTACTAATGGCAGCTACTCATTTTGAAGACAGCATGCCTCCCAAATTAACAGAATGGCCCTGTCAGGTAGGCAGTTTGCCAGTGGGTAACACAGAGGTTTACATTTAGCTTGATTAGATTGTTGACAATGACAGAATATGGGATTGTATCAAAGGCTTTGGTCAAGTCAAAGTACACAGTGCAAACAAATTTAGCAGAGTCTAATGCATCAGTGACATGTCCAAAGAAGCCCAATGGGTTTATGAGGTAGGATCTGCCTTTAATGAACCCAATTTGGCTTGGGTCCATGGCTTACAGACTTCTTATGTCCTTGTTAATAAAGTCCATAATGAGATGTTTCACTGCTTTACAGATAAGCTTGGTGAGTCTTACAGGTGTCTAGTTTTCTGCATCAGTACTGGATCCCCCATTTTGTATGCGTTCATAGGTGTTTAACAGGCTAACGAACAAAAGGGTCTTTTTAAGCCTAGCCATGCATCCCAAATTTCTTAAAAGCTCTTGTACCTTTGATAAGTGTAAGCAGGGACTTCAGAGATGAGACATTTACAAGCAGTAGCCTGGAATATCAACCATCTACAGGCTGCCTGGGTCCATAGAGACACAGGTGCCAAACAAAGGATGAATTTCATGTTCCCCATCCACGTGTCCAAGTTACACTTGAACAGGGTTAGGGAGGGGCTCTGCTTCACATGGATGGGGAGACTGATGCAGAGAAGGGGTAGTCTCTGGGATACATACCTGCCTCTCTAGCAGGTCGTATTTACAGGATCACAGGAGATTACTAGGTTATAGACCCAGAGATCATTTCAAGCCTAGCCATTTTATCCTAATGTAATACCATAGAAATGTTAGTTAATACCAAAGATTGCATTCAGTAATGGCTGCCCATGTCCAGAGGGGGTGAAGGTGCTATTCCTGGTATGAATTGTAGGTGCCCCATCCACTTGTCCAGGTTCCTCTTGAACAGTGTCTTAGAGATGCTCTGTTTCACATGAACAGTTTGCCTATTCCAAAGATGCAGCAGTTGCTGTGAGATAAATCTGTCCCTCCAGCATGTTCTATTTAAGTCGCAGATTATATTTAGGTCCCTAGAACATGCAAGCCCTACTCCCATTTGATTTATGGATATGCAGCAAGTTCATTAGGTTTGGGTCTGAGCTTGCTCTGTAAGCCAGGCATAAGTCTCCCCTAAGAAGTCTCTACGATACATAGTATAGTGACAGGGACTTTAGTTGGTATGTGTACAGCAGATGCTGGAGTTCCTTGATCTTCTTAGAAACCTCTGAGGTGTCTCCAGTTGGTGCAGGTGCTTTGTAAGGTACGTGCCAAAAGGGGCGTTATACTCAATTATGGGCTGAATGAGTAACAACTATAGAGGGGTTACAATCTCTTTTGCTCTCAAGGCGATGCCTTTACTAACCACGTACGCTACTTAGAAAGCCTTCCTTACTACTGTAGACACATGGTGGTTGAAGTTAAGGTCCAGTCAACTTGTGATATCAGGTCCCTTTCCACTTCGTGGGCACTTAGGCTATTGTTGTTGATTTGAGTGGGAAGGGATATTGTTTGTGCTATAGGGAATGACAGCTTTCTTTGTATTCAGTTTGAGACTATGACTAGGACACCAGTTGTCAGTTTGCGCAAGACCCTCCTGGACTACACTGACATCATTTGAGGATTCAATAACTGCAACCAGTTTGACTTCATCTACAAACCTGGTCAGCCACAACCCCTTAGTTTTGACCTGAACTTCTGAGAAGTATATACCAAACAGTAGGGGGGCCAGCACTGACCATACCTCTCAACCTGGAAAAATCAAAAATCTGGACAAGGCCCATGAAAAATAAGTACAAATATGTATGCTGATTAACATAAAATGTGCACATATAATTCCGTGACCCCACCCACTCCAATGGAATTATGGGATACTAGCTTTCAAATGCAAACTGAAAACAGACAACCAAAATATGGCACCAGAGTACCCCTGCAGCCATTCCAATGTCCTATTACCTGGCTAATTTGCCCCATTTACCGTAAACACTAATGTACATACTGCTTTACTTCTACAATCATTATTTGGATTTTATATTTACATTTTACAGCATAATGCACAAACACTAATAGACATCGGCTAAACAAAGCAATACTGTCTCACAATGAAAACAAACAGCATTAAAACGCCTCTGCTCTTGAAACTCACATTCAATGAAACCCACACCACATCCAAAGAAATTGCATCTGGCCAGTGGTGGATAAAGATTACCTTTGGGCTGTTTTAAAATCATAGGCCCCTTGCACACTAAACAAAAAACATGCTAGTTTTTCACTATCTTTTCTGATTGTTTCTATGACTTCATCTTAACCAGGGTGCTAGCCCAGCCCAGTATTAGTCATTACCCCTCCCCCTCACCTCACTTCCTCTTCCTAGTCTTCATAGGTGTCTCACAACAAAAGGAACCATTTTGAAACCTTCTTTCCTCTTCATGCTGCTGAGCATCTGCTGCTCTGTGTAAGGTAACATTTTGATTCTTTGACATTAACTGTTTTGTGATATCTTTTCTGTTGCCTTAACTGCTTTAAATCTTACAATATTTGGTGATTATTCTGTTGTTTTATCTGCTTTAGGTCATATAGTATTTTTTGATTATATTGAGATGAATACTGCTTGAATATGCAGTTTCTGGTGTACTTTTTCTCGCGACTCTAGTTTTGTGAATATTTAAAGTCTATTTTCCCTGTCGCAAGGAGCTCCAGCACCTTATGATCACGGGTAGCTTAGCGTTTGAATTGTACTCATCTTATTTCTTGTTTTTTAATGAAAGAAAACTGTAAATGTGAATATTTACCAAGTTTCTTGTTGCAAGGAGCACCAGCAGCTTAACTTCACATTTAGATGTATCTGTAGTATTTTCACTGTAATTTCTGGTGTAGCACTAAAGTAAAAGGAAGAAGTATTGCCTGAAACTGTACCAATTGTTGTTGTCCTCAGTATCCTGGATTTCTGTTTTCCTGCTTTGTGAATTATTGTCAGTTAACTACTGTTCTGCATTACTTTATGCATAGGTGTAAACACTGCTGTGTTCTTAGCTAGCTATCTGTGTAAGACACTCCTACAATGGAAATTAATGCTAGGTATACTGTCTCTGCCTACCCATATTCATTTTTTTCTCTCTACCCATGGTACTTTTGTCTCTCGCTCTTTTCCTGAATTACTTGCTCATAACTAATCTCCCTAATCTCTGTTTTTATAGCCCTAGTGGATATTTCCCTGCGGTCTTCTCCTGGCCACAGTAAAGGCAACACAGGTTTGAGGACCTTAACAGATATCCTGCAACTCTATCTGTCCGGAAGCCACCATTTTAAGCTTAAAATAATACCACTGAAGTATGTGTCCCAGTAAATAACTACTACATAAGCTAACCTTTTAATTAATGCTAGACTTTATAAGCACAACAAGAATTTACAGTGTATTTTTTTGCTAGTCACCATGAAAAGCAGACACCAGCAGCTCCTATCCTTTCTCTTTGGTTACCCACTATCCTCATACTGTTTCTGTGTATATTCTCCTGTTCTGCACTTCATCCTTCCCTGAATTCATTTCTAGCCTCACTCATAATTGCCTTTCCTAGTGCACCTGCCCTATTTTACTGTCTTCAGACTCTTACATATTAATATTTTTTTTATGTTTTGCCCTGCCTTTAGCTGCTAGTAATACCTCGCTCTCCCCCCTGCAAAGCCCCTCTCTATTGTAGCTTATTTTAACAATACAGCACTGGGTTTGCTTCAAGTAAATCTACTTGTGTAGCTTGAGGCCAGTGTTCTTTTGTAAGCTTAATTCTGCTCATATTTTATTTCTTTTTATTTTATTTCTGGTGACTATACCTTTAGAAACTTTATATCCTTGTCTCTCAAGCTAGTTTTTCACTATCTTTTCTGATTGTTTCTATGACTTCATCTTGACCAGGGTGCTAGCCCCGCTCCGTTCGCCCTTGCTACACTCGGGCTCACTTCGCTCCCCTACCCTACCCCCATTCACACCCACCCCATTACAATTACCTTTATACCTAACTATCCCTCCCCTTCCCATCCCACTAGCCACTACAATTCCACTTCCTGCCTATTGCCACAACCACCTTATTAATCTGTCAATCTTGTCAACACCACTTCCTCTATACCACTGTCTCTCTACCTACTCTATCTGACCATATTTTATTCAGTGTATTATTTTCTAATATCTTCTACACTACTACTTATTCTCTCTATCTCAACCTGTTAACACTCCAGTCTCTCTGACCCACTCCTATGTTCACCAACTTCTCACTCATACAACATATATCCAACTACTTCATCTTTTACTATCTCCCTTAGTCTCTTTGCTACCTCTATTTGAAGTCTATATGAACTATCCATAATACAGGTTTTTAAACCTTCCCACAAAGCTAAGTCAAAACTATACAAACTCCATCTAGCATCTACTACACACTCTCTCCTCACTAAAAACCTACTTTGTTCTGGAGATATCCATCCCAACCCTCGCCCCTCTTCTCTCCCTAAAACAACCTCTACACTGCCCCAATCTTACTCCTCTAACAGTCACCAACCTCAGTCACAACTATCATCTCCATCCAAATACTTAACTATTTACTCATTGACTATTCAGAGTCTAGCAAATAAAGTCACTGAGCTGCACTCATGGATAGCTCTCAATACCCCTCACATCCTCTCCCTAACTGAAACCTGGTTCAAGCCACAAATCCAAATAGTGAAATACTCCCACCAGGTTATAATATCTTCCGATCTGATAGACCTGTAAAAAAAGGTGGTGGGTGGCCATCCTCTACTCAAACATTCCTAACCTCTCACCATACCCTTCCCCAATTCCTGACTTCCTCCCAGCTGAAATCATCATCCTTAACTGCCATCTGAATCCCCACAAAAAACTTGCAATTGCCTCTATCTACCTTCCTCCTGGTAACAATCTGCCCATTCTTGAAAACATCCTATCCTGGTTCTCCCACAACATACCATATGAGACACTTATCCTTGGTGATGTCAACAATGATTGGTCCAAACTCACAACTAACTCCCCCCAACTCAGTATCCACCTACACGGCTTCTACCAACTTATAACATTCTCCCACTCGCTTCCATAAAAATTCCACTTCCAGCTCCATCATAGATTGGATCCTTACCAATTCCCCCCACCAATACCACAATCCCACCACCTTAACTGACTCCCTCAGTGATCATCTCCCTACCAACATCTTAAGACACTATTCCCATATTCCTAAATCCCACCTTATCAAAGATTGTCGAAAACTACCGACTTTCAATTCATCCCAATTTAACTCCAATCTCCACAACATAGATTGGTCCATTCTAAAACACCTCCCCCTAAATGATGCTGTAAGCACTTTCAATAGCATCTTCATGAATACTCTAAACTCCTTAGCTCCCTCTAGGAAGATCAGAGTAAAATCAAACCATGCTCCCTTGCTCTCCAAAGAGACTAGGTCCCTTATGAAACAAAGAGATCATGCTTGGAAAACCTGGACTAAAACTAAACAACCACCTTTTCTTCAAAAATACAGGCAACTGAGGAACCTTGCAAAAAACATACAACTAATGACAAAAAGTTATACTATAGCTCTGCTCAGCTTAATAACAAATCCAATCCTCGAAAATTTTGGTCAACTCTCAACAACATCCTCTATCCTGGAAAGCCCTATAATCCCTCCCCATACCCTAACTCTTCCTCTCAGGAAACAGCTACCCTCCTAAATAAACACTATCTCTTCCATCCAAAATCTGGTAACCTCTAAGCCAAACCCTACTTCGACACCCACCTCTCCAAGTCCCACTAACACAACTTTGTTTTCTTTTGAGCCAGTTGCCATTACTTACATCAAATCTCTACTACTCAAGCTAAAACCTTGCTCTCCTTCCACTGACAATCTATCTCCTACATTCCTCAAACTTGCTGCTGACTCAATTGTCTATCTTGTATCTATACTAATCAACCGATCTATTCTGGAATCAACTGTCCCCACCCTTTGGAAATCTTTCTTCACTATCCCTCTTCTTAAAGGTGGAAACTCCACTGACCCCTCAAACTACCGTCCCATTGCCATTCTGTCCCCCTCTCCAAGATATTAGAAAAATGTATTCACTCACAGCTTCTCAATCACCTCCTCACACACCACTTACTTACTCCTACCCAATATGGATTTCCTCCTCACCATAGCACCACCACTCCCTCCTCTCCTTCACTCATATCATTGCAGAGGCCCTAGACAACAATAAACTCATTTCCTGTCTCTTCCTAGATCTCTCCAAAGCTTTTGATACTGTCTCTCATCCTCTACTACTATCCAAACTCGCAAATCTCCACCTATCCCCCACCGCACTTGCCCGGTTTAATAGTTAACTATCTGTCAGGGAACAACCTGTCAAATGGGTCTCATCCTCCTCACCTTTCCTTCCCATCTCCACTGGTGATCCCCAAGACTCCATCTTGGGACCGCTTTTAACATCTTCACCAATGATCTTTACACCTCAAGCTAAACGCCAAAAAGTGTATAGTCATCCCCTTTGGCAAAAACAAAGTGCCCACAAATTACCACATAGGTGGTAATCCATTAAGTATGGAAGAAGTAATTAGGGACCTGGGGACCCAAGTTGATAGCAATCTCTCATTCGACAACCACGTGGCCAAAGTGCTTAGAAAAACATTTTATATAACCCACCTAATCATGAAGGGATTCACATCTAGATCAGGGGAGGTCATCGTGCCTCTTTACTCATCCCTCTTCAGGCCCATAATTGAGTACAATGCCCCTTTTGGGATGTACCTTACCAGACACCTGCAACTGGAAAGACCCCAAAAGTACCTCACCAAGAGGATCAAAGGGCTCAAACAGATGCCATATGCTGCCCGGTTAAAGAAACTCCAGCTCTACTCAGTGGCATACCGCCTGCTCAGAGGCAATCTGTGCCTGACGTATAAAGCCATGTCCAACCCGGAATTAATGGACATCCTGCACCTCAGAAAATCCAAATCCCATCGAGCTACATGCTCGAGACTTGAACCTCAGCACTGAAATAAATAGGACATGCTGGAGGGACAGTTTCATAACCCAGAGGCTCCCTTCACTCTGGAATAAAATCCCAGTCCAGGTTAGGCAGAGCCCCTCATTGACTCTCTACAAGAGGAATCTTGATGAGTGGATGGGAGATCGTAGGTTTACCCTGGGTATCACTTCTGTGTCACTGTTAGACAGAGGCACAGTATACTAACCTCGAAAAAGGGCATAGCAAAATTAATTTAAAATGGGTGGCGAAAGCCAAACACACTCTGGCTAGGCTTATAAATGCCCTAGGGCAGATAGCCTAGTATGAACCTATGAACCTATAAGTGGTGGTGGATAGGGACGTTAGGCTCTTCCTACTTGTACCCAAGGTATAGGGTTTGAGCCTGAGTACCTCTATGCACCAGGTATATACACCTGGGGCATTTTATATACACACACACGCACACACACACACGCACCACGCTTCTAGACTCTAAAACCAACTCTGCAGACACACAGCACACTTCTAGCCTCAGAAACTAACTCTGCAGACACAGCACGCTTCTAGCCTTGGAAACTAACTCTGCAGACACACAGCATGCTTTTAGCCTCTGAAACTACCTCTGCAGACACACACACACACAGCACGCTTCTAGCCTTAGAAAGTAACTCTGTAGACAAACACACACAGAGCACGCTTCTAGCCTCAGAAACTAACTCTGCAGACAGACGCACCACACACACACACACCAAGCTTCTAGCCTCAGAAACTACTTAACTCTGCAGCAGGATTACACACACAGTTTCTAATTATAATTACCTCGCCAGCTATACATTCTAGCCTTGTTCTGTTCTTGGAAACCAATTAGCTCTGCAGCTGTCCATTGCAGCGTCGCTCTGTTCTCTGCAGCACAGCAGCTAGGAGTTCTTTCCATTCCCTCAGCTTGTTCTGTCCTTGGAGTTCCATTCCCTCGCAGCTGACTGGAAATGAATGCACGCATGTTATTGTTTGAAGTCCAACAGGCTGGCAGGCCATTTCACGTAGCTGACTCCATCGCGCATGTGATGATGTCAGCTCAAAAAGCCGGAAAAAAATTTCAAATAAAACAGCTGGGAAATTCGGAAATTAAAGGGTGCCACTCAGGAATTGTGGCACCCCATTATTTGGACCCCAAAACTCGGTAAAAACCAAGTAATTCGGTATGGATGGGAGGTATGGCACTGACCCCTGTGGCACCCTGCTGGTAACAGGTCTGCTAGTTGATGTGGAGTCACCCACTTTGATACAGTCATTTGATTTGTGAGCCAGTTGGCAACCCATCTTACAACGAACGGGTTTACATTCAATGTGCTAAGTTTACTGGTAATGCCTGTGTGTGGGATTGTGTCGAAAGCCTTTGCCAAGTCGAGGTATGCTGTGTGCACAGATTTGCCCTCAATGGCCCTGGTCACATTTTTGAAAAAAATCTACCAGATTTAACAGGCAGGATCTGCTATTGACGAAGCCAAAGTGGGTGGGATCCAGGGTTTGGAGATCACCTTTGTCTTTATTTATGAGGTTCATAATGACACGTTCCATGGCCTTACAGTTGAGGTTGGTCAGGGTTATGGGTCTGTTGCTAGGCCACCTATGTGGAGGAAAATAACTGTTGCTGTTCTCCATTTTGCAGAAACAAAGCTTGTGATTACAGTATGATTGAAAAGGGTACTTAATGGTGATGCTAGTTCATATTTTAGCTTGTTTAGAAGACAGCTTGGGATGCGGTCTGTTCCCATCGAGGCTGTGTTTTTTTGCCTTGGACAAGGCTTTGATGACTTGTTCTTCAGATATGTGGGGTGGGGGTGTTTGGGGGAAGGTTTGTGATTGGTCTGGAGGGAATAAGAGAGTGAAAATTTGTCAAACCTATCCGTTAACAGGTTTGCTATCTCTGAGGGGGGTCAGTGTATGTGATACTGCTGTCCACTAGTTCTGCATATGCTTGGTCCCTAACTTTTAGGCTATGGATATAGCTGTAAAAGGCTTTATGGTTATCCTTGGCATTGCTTGCTAAATTTTTCTCAAAGAAGCCCTTAGAGAATTTGACATGTCGACTTACTTGCCTGTTAAAGCTGAGGAGGGTGCTTTTCCATTTTTGGGGTTTTGCCTTTGTTTTCTTGGACAGCAACTTTCTGCATTTATTGTAAAGTTTGTTGATGCTGAACGTCCACCATGGCGGCCTGTTTTTACTTGAGGCTCTGGCTTTGATTCTTTCTGGTACAGCCAAGTCTATACACTTATGCAAGTGATTGTACAGGGCTGTAATGTAAGCTGTGGTATAGTTACCATTTCCAGCTGGGGGTGGGGCTCGGAATGCATTTATACCTTCACATAGGAGGGTATAGTTTGCCTTAGTGAAGTTTTTTGGTCTGATTTTGCCCACTGTGAGTTCTGGTGTGTCAGCTTGAAGGTGACTGGTTTGTGGCCAGATTTAACTAATGAGGGTCTGACAGTTGCAGTAGTGCATCTGTTTGACATGTTAGCGAGCAGCAAATCTAGTATGTTTGTTCCTGCTGTCAGGATATGAAAAATTTGTTCCACGGCATTTGAGTTAACAAAGTCATGGAACTTTTGCAATAGAGAGTTAGGGCTAATGGAGATTTCCCAGTTGATGGTGGGAGACAAGAGCTACTCAATGCTAGAAGTCTAAACCTCAAAATGCACTCACTCGAGGCACTCCTTAAAATGGAGAACATTGACATCTGTGCAGTGACAGAGACCTGGTTCAAAGCTCCAGAGAGCACCCCTGCATTACCAGGCTTCAATTCATACCACACCTTTCGGCCACCTATCCCAGAAAGAAGCACTAAAGGCAGAGGCGTGTCCATATTCATTAAGGATATCCACACCTCCAGGCTAGTTGCACAGCATAATGCATCCGAGATTATCCAAGTGCAACTAGCTCTGGGCAGGACCGCAATCCAAATTGTAGCTTGCTACAGACCCCCCACCATGCCCCAGGATTCACACTCCTCATTTCTTGATACACTGGAAAGTATTAGGGTACAACCCAACACCCTAATAATGGGCGATTTCAACTACCCCACCATTAACTGGGAAAACTACTCATGTACAAACTCTTTTGCTCAACGTTTTCTAGAATTCATAAATTCCAACACCTTGGATCAACTTATTCACACCCCCACCAGGGGCAGCAATATCCTAGACCTGGTCATTACCAACATGGGAAACCGGTGTCCCACACCAGAGGTCAATTCCTCGTTGGTCAGATCCGACCACAAGCTAATCAGCCTAGACATCCACATCCCACCCCCAGCCCCAATTAGGGAAACCATCATAAAAACTTCTCAAAAGCCAACTTCACACTTCTTAAGACAGAACTGGCATATTTCATGACTTCCATGCAGACGGACAATAGAGGTATGACTGCCTAGATCCTACACAAATGCACTTTATAAGCACTTACACAAGTGCATGGATCATGCTATACCTAATAGAACGAAGATGTTATCTTCCAAATAGGAAGCCAATCTGGTGGTCCTCTGCCATAAACAAACTCTACAAAAGAAGAAAGAAACTGTTGCAAAAAAGAGTAAAATCCCATGACTGGAGGAACTCCCTGGTCAACCTCAGTAAGAAGCTGAGATCCCTCATAAAATCCTCCAAAGCTAGTTACGAAAACAAAATTGCCACTGACTCTAAAGACAACCACAAAGCATTCTATAGCTATGTCAAGAATCTAAATGGGAACACTCAGATCTGCTCTGAGTTACAGCATAATGGCACTAAATATACAGAACCAACTGACATTGCCAACATCCTAGCAGATAGGTTCAGTGCTAACTTTACCCACCTCTCACCCCCTAGAGGGCCCATCTCTATACCGGACGAATGCAAAGTTCCTATAATCACAGCTGCACAGGTAAAAAACACACTATCCAAAGCCAAGAACACAGCATCCATGGGACCTGACAATATCCCAGGCTGCGTTCTACACGAACTACAGAATGAACTGGCAGCCTACCTAAGTACCGTGTTCAGTCATAGCCTCACCTCAGGCTTTGTACCCACTGAATGGCGCACCGTGACAGTTATCCCACTCCACAAAGGGGGAGCCACGAGGGACCCCGGGAACTACCGCCCCAGTAGCCTGACGAGCCTGGTCTGCAAGGCCATGGAACGTATCATTGTGGAACTCATAAACAAAGACATTGGTAATCTCCAAACTCTGGACTCTACTCAGTTTGGATTTGTAAAAGGCAGATCAGGTCTCCTAAACCTGATTGACTTCTTTGAAGCAGTCACCAAAGCCATAGATGAGGGTAAAATGGTTCACACAGCTTATCTAGATCTCGCCAAGGCATTCGACACCATCCCCCACTCTGGAATTATAGATAAGCTCACTAAACTAGGTATAAATCCCTATGTCACAAGATGGGTTGCCAACTGGCTCACGGACAGAACCCACACTGTGAAAGTAGCGGATTCCAAATCCGACATCAGACCAGTGACAAGTGGAGTACCACAGGGTTCAGTCCTGGGTCCTCTCCTGTTTGGTATCTACTTCTCTGAAGTGCAGGCCAACACAAAAGGTCTTTGGCTAACAAAGTTTGCAGATGACTGCAAACTAGGAGCCATAATCAAAACTCCTAACGATGTGGACAAACTACAAAAAGGCCTCACTGAGACAGATACCTGGTGTCAGAGCCATGGCCTGAAGCTCAATGCCAAAAAGTGTATTGTCATCCCCTTTGGTAAAAACTCTGTACCCATGAACTACCACAGAGCTGGTAGTCTACTTAATGCCGAAAATGTGATGAGACCTTGGGACACAGGTGGACAGTAGTCTCTCCTTTGATAATCACATTGCCACAGTGGTCAGGAAATCCTTCTACGTGGCTCATCTCATCACAAAAGGATTCTCATCCAGAAAAAAAGAGGTTATTGTTCCCCTCTACTCATCACTCATTAGACCCATTATAGAGTACAACGCCCCTTTTGGTATGTACCTCACAAGACATCTACAACAACTGGAAAGACCACAGAAATACCTCACAAAGAGGATTACTGGCCTCAAACAGATGCCCTATGCAGACCGTATCAAAAAACTACAGCTTTACTCCATTGCATATCGCCTACTCAGGGACGATCTCTGCCTAACATACAAAGCTATGTCAAACTCAGAGCTGTTGGACATGCTCCACTTAAAGAAATCCCAATCCCTCTGAGCTACACGCTCTAGGGACCTTAATCTTGTCACCACAATAAACAGAACATGCTGAAGGGATAGATTCCTGTCCCAGATACTTCCCATACTCTGGAACAGACTACCTATGTCAAACAGAGCTCCTCATTAGCACTCTTCAAGAAAAATCTTGATGATTGGATGGGAAATGGGAAATTCACCCCGGGGATCACTTCTGTGGCTCTGCTCGACAGGGGCACAGGAAAATAATTTTCTTGGGTGGCGAAAGCCAGGGTACATTTTTTGGCTAGGCTTGTATGGGCCCTAGGGCCGATAGCCTAGTACCTACCTATGATAATTGAAATTCCCCACAACCAGAGTGTTCAGTAATGACTGTCTCCAGTTTGGTCAAGTAGGCTTCATGCGCGTCATGGCCCATGAAGGGGGATCTATAACTGGTTATGACTTGAATGGGGGGGTCTTACCCACCGTAACCTGAACTTGGAGCAACTCCATGGAGTTGTCCAGTCTAACTAGACGGGAGGTGAATTTATCTTTAACACAGACAAAAACACCACCTCCCTTTGGTTCTCACACATTCATTTTGCGGTCTGAAGCCACTGTAGCCTTACAAGGCCAGGGTGCCCTCTGAGGACTTGAACCACGTTTCTGTGACTGCACAGACATCTATATCTTCTAGTGATACGAGTGCTTCAAGGGTGTGTAGTTTTCGTTTAAGGTCCTAGTGTTTAACAGCATGAACCTGTTTGTTTTCGACACCTTGCTTAATAAAGGCACTATGGGGGAAACAAGAGCCTTTGCCACCAGCCAAAAGTCTAAAGGTGCCAGGTGCAAACTGTCTCTGGCAAAGCAGTGAGCTTTGTCGACCATGGCTTCCCAGGCTGACAGGAACTGGATCCCCTTTGAATGACCCGAAAAACTAAGCCAATTATTGAAATCAATCATTTTTTGTTTACACGGTGGAATCATTCTAGGTGAGAGTAATATGCTGCTCCAGGTTAGGGACACACCTGCCTGGGACAAAACTCAAGAGAGCTCAATCATATCTCTCTTCATATAGTCCAGTGAGGTATGTCTCAGGTCGTTCACACCAACAGGAACTATGACAGAGCCATAATGATACTTGTTGCTGAGACACCTGAGTGCATGCGTAATCTGACGAATCCTGGCACCAGACAGGCAGCTGACTATGACTTTCTCATTGTCCAACTTGGTGAGTTTCCAATGACTACAAAATTAGTTTTTTGGAGTGTTGTGCCTTACGGGCTTGGTAGGTGAGACACTGGTGTTGCTATGTGTCATGGATGCTGTGGGAAGTGTGTCAGTTATAGCAGTCTTGTGTTTTGGAGGTCTCTGATGGCTCTGTAGTTTTGTTTTTGAGAGAACCTCCAAGTATGTTGATTTTTGTCTTAGATGTCTACTGTGTATATGAA
Source organism: Protopterus annectens (assembly GCF_019279795.1). Taxonomy (NCBI): domain Eukaryota; kingdom Metazoa; phylum Chordata; order Ceratodontiformes; family Protopteridae; genus Protopterus; species Protopterus annectens. Next base: position 842,796,895 of record NC_056728.1, on the reverse strand, counting down.
TATTGGTACTATGTGCATGTTTATGGTGGATGGGTTGACAACCGCTTCCGTGTTACTGTTATGAGTGTGAGAGAGCATGGATTCAAGATTCTTGGTGTAGATACATCTCTCACACTATACTTGAGTGAGTTATTATTAGAGGGTTGTCTTAGAGTACATGAGACAGTTGCTACACGGCCTGAAGAGACCCAAGTCAACAAGGTTGGCAGGAGAAGCAAGGATGGTCTAACTGTCCATTGTGCTAGGTTGAAGCCTTTTATCACTAAGGGGGGCTTTTCAGGATCGATCAAGAAGGAGCTCGGTGGATGGATATTTCTGCCTGGGCTTTTTTGTTGGTAGTTTAATAGGTTTCAGCTCACTAGCAGTACTTCTTTGACAGGGAATATATTAAGGACGACGGCTACACTAATGTGCTACAGCTGTATCTAAGGAAAAAACTGTTGAATTAATCTGTCTGGCTAAGGCCCACAACTGTGAGGCAGTGGGCGGTGCTGCAAGCAGGCTTAAAAGCACTGCTTAAATGCCAGAAGTTAAAAACTAGAAAAAAAACGTAAAAAAAGAAAGGCTCAAAATGACCAATGAGAATGCTTACTCTAAGCCCTAGACAAACCACCCTTCACCAGACAGGTTCCAATCAGCACAATCCTCTTACTAGAGTGCAGAAAGGCCCCTTCCAATTCAAGATGGCCTGTAAAACAAGCTCAGAACAAACAGTCACTATAAACAGACTCAGATGCAGCAAACTTGTATCTGGACTATGCTACAGCTACTAGCTACCCTAGTTTCGGTGGGAACTGCTACAGAATATTTAACACAGTAGAAAAATAGCAGTGAGACACTAAAAAAAATGTTTAAAACAGCAGAAAATCAGCAAGGAGACTCTAAAGAATATTTAAACACCTTACAAGTCAGTTATTTTAACATTGAAAACCAGAACAAGCAGAACAAATTGCTATGCAACAGCAAAAAATACCAACAAATACTTAAACAGCAAAAAGAGCTTTGTAAACAGTGAAAACAGCAGTAAAATCTTATTTAACAGGCACAGTAAGGCAGACAATTGCAGTACAACAGTATAGCTTAGTAAATATATTACAAGAAAGATTTAAGTCTTTAGAGCAGGTAATTCTGGTGAGTTCTGTTTTGTGGATATGCAGGAGGTCCATCACGGTGGGGTCTGACATTGCCTTGTATACCAGGTAAAGATTTCCCCTGAAAAGCCTTCAGGGATGGGGCCTTGAAGCGATCTGCATAGTACATATGTGCAGCTGGATGACTACCACATCAGTTCTCCACTTCACTAGCAAAAATTCAGTGGACAGGCTTAGTTAGGATAAATAGACTTATTATTGTAGTCTTCCACACAGCATCTGGTGCTAACAAGAAGACAGATCATCAGGACCCGTGAAGCAAATGATTTTTGGCCTTGGTGACAGCATTCAGAACTTGCTTGGAGGTGATCAGAGGAGGTGGTGTGCGTGTGCTATAAAGTTGGGGAAATTAGCAAGAGATAGGGGAATAAAGTTAGAGCTGAATTTGTCTGCTAACTCACTGACGACATCCTCAGGGGATGAGTAAGTGCTGCTACGTATTGACTCTGAGCATTGCCAGGCATTACCTCTAAGGTTTTAAATATAGATGAAGTTGTTGCTGTTGTGGTAGTGCACAGAAGAGGTAGCAATTCTCAATTATTTCTTACTTTTGGAGGATTTGATTTTGTTTTGGAGTTCTTTATTGATCAGTCTGAGTTCAACTGTAGTTAATGGGTTATTGCATTTGGTTTTACAGTCTATGAGTTTCTTTTTCTGTAATTTGTTTATACTAAACCATATGGTTTACTCCTGAATTTGACACTGTATTTATGTCTTATGGGGGCAGATGCCCTCATTCATACTTTGAGCCGAGTGTAGAAATTATCCAAAACATGGCAGCATGCAAAAGTGTCATCAAGGTGAGGATAGGGTCATCAGTTAGGTTTGCCTTAGAACGATCTCCAAAGGCAGAAGGGTTTTGTGGTAGGTCAGGTTTTGCTCTCATAGTGAGTGAGTGTTAACCAAACGGTAGTCAGATTTGACCAGTAACATGGTAAGTGTAGGTGATGAGCATAGGATGGCAATATTGGTGAGAATTCAGTCCACTATTTTTCAACCCCCAGTTGGGACTTCAACAAGTTGGTCTAGGGACCTAGTAATAATGACATCCACAAATGGTGCAGGTTTCCCCAGTTAGTGGAGGGATTTATTTCAGTTTTTATTTATTTGTTAACTGAGGGAAGAGCACTGATCTCCACAAACCTTTTTTAGTCTCTGCTCAGGAGCACAATCTAGTTAAGTGACTTGCTCCGAGTCCCAAAGTTAGGTAATGTAGGCTGAGAGAATCAAAGTCTGGACCACTGGATCTGAGGACACAGCTCTTTAACAGCACACTAATCCTCTACACCAACTGCCAGGACCACTAGATCTAAGAACACAGCTCTTTAACAGCAGGACCACTGGATCTAAGAACACAGCTCTTTAACAGCTCCCTAATCCTCTACATCAACTTCCAGACTGGAAGTCTTCTAAGAGACTAGAGTTAGGCTTGACAGACAGAGATGCCAGTTTGTTTAGATATGTCTCATGGGCTGCAGGCGACATGCAGAGGGTACAGCAGTTGGCAATGATAATGGTACAGAGTTCTCTTTAGTATGAAAAGAGAATTTCAAGGTTGTCCTGGCTTAAGAGTACATTATCTCCCTAAGCTCAAACCCAGTAGTGCATGACTTGGGAACACAAGATGACAGCAGTCGAAACATTGATCACCACATGTCCACACCAGCAAGGAAAGCTTTTTATACTGCACACCTTATAAGTAAAGGCACCGCGTCCAAGAACAAGGATGTTACAACTCCTCTGTATTCCACCCTCAATACACCACTAACAGAGTTCAGTGCACCCTTTTGCATGTATCTCACCAGACACCTACAGCAGCTGGACAGACCACAGAGGTTCCTGACCAACAGAATTCAGGGACTCCACAACATGACCTACACGGAAAGACTGACAGCCCTGTCACACTACACTGTGTCCTACAGGCTGCTGAGAGGTGACCTATGCCTGGCCTACAGAACAATCTTTAAACCTTGCCCTAATGGAAATGCTGCACGCCTGCAAATCAAATGGGACAACAGTCACTTGCTCCAGAGATTTCAACCTAGCTTGTGACTTAAACAAAACATGCCAGAGAGACAGATATGTCTCCCAGAGACTGCTGCTACTCTGGAATAAACTCCCACTTCACGTTAAGCAGAGTTCCTCAATGATCCTATTTAAGCACAACCTGGAAAACTGGATGTGAGACTGTAAATTCACCCCTGGGGTGGCACCTATATCTCTCATGGACAGGGGTAGCCGGTGCTGATCACAGACTCGCTCTGCAAATAATCAAACCATCAAACAATGGTCAATGAGGGAACATGAGTATTACAAGGCTAGGCTTGTAAAGACCTTAGGGCCATTAATCTAGAAACCACCTATAAACCTATGAGTTTGGAGGTGAGACAGGTTCTTGTGAATAAAGTCGCACTCCTACCAATAGCACTGTTTCTTGCACTGGGTCTGAAACAGTGTTTGGCACTGAAATTCTGCACTGTGGGGGTATTATCACTATTCTGAAACCATGTTTCAGTAACTATGCAGCTATATTTACAAGAGTTAGGAATACCTGTAAGGAGTGCAACTTCTTGTTCAGGCTGCTAGCGCTGAGCATTGTTTTTACATGGTTTTGATTTTGATTGTCCAAGTAAACAATTTGAGAAAAGTGACCTTGCCGAAAAAGGCACTAAGGGAAGGAAAAGGTCCTGACATATATATGGAGCCATGAGGACAGAGGTGCAGCCAATCTCTATTAAAACTCATCTCCTTCCAGCTGGATATCCATCGGATCTACTTAGAATGACACCAACAGCTAAGACAACAACTGGTCCAATAATCTTTTGTTTGTACTATGGCATCATTGTTGGTAATGTTAAGATACTGCTCAACACTAGTTTTAGATATTTGTTTCTGAGAGCTATCATGTCTTTCTTTACATGAAATGAGGGTGTGTGTCTCAAATCATTCACTCCCACAAGTGGAATGACCATGTCATATATGTACTCTGAGTGAAAGGACCTGGGGACCCTTAGTGACAATGCGTATCTTGGCACATGAGAGACTTTTGCTTGATCTTTACTCAGCCTGAACAGTAGTACATCTGTGTCTGACTATGGGGTCACCTAAGACTGAGATGCAACCAGATGTATTGACTAGGTCTAGTTATGTTAAGGGCTTTGGCCTGCTAGTTCAGTGACTCTTTTCACAGGCAAAAGTTCAAAACTCAGGATAAACAGACCAAACTAATCACACATTCTTAAAAATTATGATTCTGCTGATGATGTCTCCAAACCTACTGCTACTAGTTTGGTTATGAGATGTGTTTGGTTACATTCTCAAAACCTGTTACACCTGAGATTGGGGATTTTCCCAGGACAGAGATGTGCTTATATGGGCCCTCTGTTGCTAAGGTCCTTTGGTTACCTGAAAAGCAGACACAATTAAAGAATTTAAAGTTTTAACCTCACAAGTAGGAAGGTTAAGAATTTACTTTTGCATGTTCTCAAAAAAGCCAGTAAAGATTTTAACACTGTGAACCTAATAATTCAAAATTCTGAAAGTTATGGTAGCAGAATAAACTCTTCCCAAATAAATCTGTTAAAAGTTTTCCGATCCTTGTCATAAGGAATGGGGTTAGCAATCACAATATGCTTATCACTGCTGAACCTGATCTGGGGATAATGAACAAGAATTTGTGTGTCTGGGGTACTTTATGTAACAGGTCAGACTTTTTGGGGACGAGGCTGACTGACAGGCATAATGCAAACTGTTAAAAAACATTCTCAAAGGCATACAACAGAAAAGAAACAGCTACATGATGAAGAAACTCCAGCTGTAACAAATCATAACACTTCTGCTTGGATAAGGGATTTCATTCTGTTCCTACTGAAATAATTCTCAAGTTTTGTCAGTAGTATCAGGGAAAATGATTATTTTGAAGGGCAATCTGAAAAAAAAAACATTCCTCAGAACTGGACAATTCAGCTTGAGGAGAATTAAGATCAAACTGGAAATCATTATCAGACTGTGAGGGAAATGTTTCTTCTTTTTCTATCAGAATGTAGCGAGGAAAAGAATTTAACACATTAATAGAGGAGAGAAATTCACTTAGCAGGTCTCGGCAAATCTTCACTTTTCCATAATTACAGAAACAGACAAAAACATTTTCAAGTTTCTGATCTGTCTTCCTGCGTGATACCCTGGCAAAGGTCAGGTACTTGCCAGCACCACTAGTCCAAGAATCAGACACCTTGCCCTGGCTAAGCAGTAAACCTTCACCAATTCCTTTTCCTGAGCAAGACAAGAGTAGTTCGACCTTGCTTGATGACCGCAACCCTACAGCCACAGAAGATGTGACAATCTCCCAGTCTCCGGTAGCTCCCTGAGGAGCTACACCAAAGTGACCAGGAGCAAAAGATAGCTAGTCCGAGGAAGCAGGTCTGGCCACAGAAGAGTCACCCAACAACAGCTGACAGATTGATGGAGCTGACCAGACACCCAAAGACTCTCGAACAACTTTCTTCTTGCATAAGGAGGAAGCAAGAAACAGAGAGACCAACAACTATTTGATATTCCAGCCAGGAAGGAGATCTCACAAGTAGGTAGTGGAGCCTGAATGAATCTGTAATCCTTCTGACAGGAAAATGAGGGTCATGAATTCCACAAAAGCACCGAATCCTGCCCCCCACATACTAACTATGCAAATATGTAAACCGTTTAAATAAAAGTACAGTTTTGTACCTACCATAAATGTAGATGTCCGAGAGGTATGCATCTGCAGTCCTAACATATGGGTTGTCCTGCCTCAGGCAGCCCTTCGGTCGGCCGGATTCCAAAGTCTGGGTCTGGCCTCGGCTGATGTCGCACTTCACCCGACGTCATAGCTGCTGTGAATTGGGTATAAAGGTATCAGCCGACGCCATTTTCCTCAGTGTTTCTTGCCCCAGATGCCAGGTGCCCTCTAGGAAGGCTAAATTTGGATAAATGCAAATTATTCCAAACAGTAGAGAGCCAACAAAAATAAACATGTATATACATATATACAAACAAATACACCATAATAGATTCCCCAGCTAGCTACAAGATGGGCAAATACCCTAGGAGTACCACAGAGGAAGGAGGGTGGGTAATCCTGACTGCAGATGCATACCTCTCGGACATCTACATTTATGGTAGGTACAAAACTGTACTATGTCCTTCAAGGATGCATCTGCAGTCCTAACATATGGGTAGAATACCATAGCCAAACTGGGGAGGAGGCACTAAGATGATTATGGTGTAGTTAAGATCCCTTGCAAAACAGCAGTTGCAAAACCTGCTCGGGATCTGGAGTATAAAGGTAGATTATAATGCTTGGCAAATGTATGCACGGAGCTCCAAGTAGCAGCTTCTAAAATGTCTTTGGTAGCCACTCCTCGTAAGAAAGCTGTAGTAGTGGCTGTAGCCCTTGTGGAGTGAGGTCTGATGTTTTCTGGAGTTGTCTTTCCATGAAAAGAGTAACAAAATCTAATGCAATTTCCTATCCATTTTGAGATTGTCTGTTTTGAAATTGCTTTTCCTTCCATTCCTGTTGCATATGCTACCAGAAGCTGGCCAGTTTTTCTATTGTTCTTGGTTCTGTCCAGATAGTAGCGCAATTGCCTGTGCACATCCAAGGTATGCAGTAGTCTTTCCCCCTTGTTCTGTGGGTTGGGGAAGAATGTTGGTAGGTGGATTGTTTGGTTCAATGACACCCTGGAGACCACCTTTGGCATAAAAGTAGGGTTAGTTCTCAAGGACACTCTATCCCGATGGAAGATAAGGAAGGGCTGTACTGCCATTAATGCCTGTAATTCAGAAACCCTTCTTGCTGAAGTGATTGCAAGCAGGAAAGCAGTTTTCCAAGATAAGAACTGTAATTCTGCTGTTGCTGCTGGTTCGAAAGGGGAAGTGTTAACTTTTCTAGCACAAAGTTAAGGTCCCATGTAGGCAAAGGTGGCTTCCTTGGAGGCTTTACATTTTTAATTCCTCTCAGAAACTGCCTGAGTAGAGGATGAGAGAAGACTGGAGGATCCATGTTGTATTCTGCTGAAATTGCTGATGCATGAATCTTAATGGAGGAGTAAGACAGGCCCTTGTGGAAAAGTTCTGCTAAATATTCCAGGATGTTAGCTATGTTTGCTAATGATACATTTTCTCCTTTTGCTGCACTCCAAATGAGGTATCTTTTCCATTTGGCTGAATAAGTCTTCCTTGTGGAGGGTCTGCGAGCCTCCAGGATAATGTCTTTAACCCTCTGGGATAAATCTGGGTTATTTTGTTTTATGCAATATTCCAAGCAGCTAGCAGCAGTGTTTTCAAGTTTGGATGTAGGATCTTGAAGTTGTTCTGTGTTAGCAGTAAAGGAACTAGAGGTAGAGGCCATGCGTGTGTCCGAGACATACTCCTCAGTAGCGGTACCAATGCTGCCTCGGCCAGTCTGGAGCTATCAGGATGATCCTTGGGTGATCTTCTTTGATCTTCAGTAGCACTTTGTGCATCAAAGGAAGAGGTGGGAATGCATATGCTGTCAGGTTTTCCCAACTGAAGGATAGGAGTCCACCTTCCAAGCAAGTGGGTGGTATGTCCTTGTGCAGAATTTCCTTAATTGGTGGTTGTGTGGGGATGCGAACAGGTCTATTTCTGGTAGTCCCCATTTCTTTGTAATGGATTTGAAGATGTCTGGATGCAGCATCCATTCGTGGGCATCCGTGGTAGTTCTGCTTAAGGTGTCTGCTAGTATATTTTCTTTTCCTGGCACAAATATGGCCTGGAGCTGAATGTTGAGGTTCAGGGCCACATTCCACAGGTCCATTGCCATCCGGCATAGAGGATATCAGTGTGTGCCTCCCTGTTTGTTGATATACCACATGACTGTGGTGCTGTCCGTCCTTATCAGCAAATGACCCTGTTGAAGAAACGGTCTGAATGTCTGAATTGCCTGTTTCACTGCCAGCATCTCTTTTTGATTTATGTGTAGGTTCAGCTGGTCCTGTGTCCATAGGCCTTGTATACACTTATCCACCATGTGTGCCCCCCAGCCTAGGTCTGAGGCGTCCGTGGTGATAGTCTGGCTTGGGCGAGGTTTGTGGAAAGGCAGTCCTCTGTTCAACTGACAGGCCTGAGCCCACCACAGGAATTCTTGTTTCAGGCATGGAATTATTGGAATCTGGGCTTCTAGACTGTGCTTGTGTTGAGACCATATATTCCTTAGGTACCATTGCAACTTCCTCATATGCAGCCTGGCATGTGGAATCAATATTATGCAGGATGCCATGTAACCCAGGGCTTGCAGGACTTTCCTTGCTGTAAGCTGGTTCTGTGTTGTTAATGCCATGAAATAAAGTGGTAGTTGCTTTTGCTTTTCTGCTGTGAGAAATGCCATCTGATTTGAAGTGTCCAGTTCTGCACCCAAGAATGTTATCCTTTGGGATGGTACCAGCCTTGACTTTTTCATGTTGACTGTGTATCCCAGGGCTTGCAGTAGTTGTATAACCTTTTCCAAATCTTTTGTTAATTTGGTCTTGTTGTCTGCTTGTATTAGGCAGTCGTCCAGGTATGGATAAATCTGAATTCCCTGAAGCCTGCAATGAGCAATTACTGATGCCAGGCATTTCGTGAATACTCTGGGCGCAGTAGATAAGCCAAAGGGCAATGCTGAGAATTGATAATGCTCTGATCCTGCAAGAAATCTGAGGTATCTTCTGCAATCTGGTCGTATAGGGACGTGCAGGTATGCCTCCTTGAGATCTAGAGTCACCAGCCAAGACTCCTTGCCCAGCATGGGAAGAAGTTGCTGTAGGGTCAGCATTTTGAATTTTGGAACAATGAGGTATGTGTTCAGAGCGGACAGGTCGAGAATAGGCCTCCATTGGTTTTCTTTCCTTGGTACCAGGAAAAGTCTGGAGTAAAATCCTTGTCCTTGTTCCACAGGCGGTACCTTTTCTATAGCTCTCATCCTTAGTAAGTGGTTGATTTGTCCTAGAGCGTTTGTTTTTTGATTTGATGGTAGGTTTGGCATTCCTCTCTTTTTTGGTAGAGTGTGGAAGTGAAACCTGTAGCTTTTGTCTATTGTCTGTAAAATCCATTTGTCTCCTGTAATGTAATGCCAGTTTACTGAAAATAAGGCTAGCTTTCCGCCTAAAGGTGCTTCCAGTTGTTCCCTGGTAGGCGGTATCAGAGTCAAGTCATTGTGTCTGTCTTGTGGAAGTGGTAGTAGCTGGATCTGTGGCAGTAGTTCTCTGGTTGTTAGTCTGCCACTGACGTTCCCTGTAGGCACCTCTGGATTGACCTCTGCCTCTTGGGCGCCTATTTCTACCTCTCTGTGCTCTGGAGGTGTCTGGAAAGGACCAATTCTTCGAAGGCCAATTTCTACTCTACCTCGGAGGCTGGACCTGTAAGAAATCCTTGACTGTTTGGACAGATTTTGCTTTTTCTTCCACCTTCTTCAGCACTTGCTGTGCAGGGGAGCCAAACAAACTTTGTTTCTCCATGGGAGCATCTAGGAGCTTTGACTTTACATGGTCTGGTAAGGATTGCTCTTTTAACCATGCATGCCTTCTGATCACTGTTCCAGTCATAGCTGATCTAAAGGAAGCCTCCAGTGCATCATAGCCGCATTTTAAGGAATGACTACTGACCTGCTGAGTGTTATGTACCAAATCCTGAAGGGACTTACGGTCTATAGGCTCAGGAGAGGACAGTTTTTTATTTAGCTGGTCTAACAAAAATTCCTGATACTGAATCATGTGGAATTGACAGTTTAAGGCCCTAGCCGAAGAGTAGCAGAAGTATAAACTTTTTTACCCCATCTCTCTAATGCTCTAGATTCTCTTTCAGAGGGGAGGGGGTTTTTGGCAGAGGCAGCTGCTGCAGCTTTGGGGCCCTGTGAAATGGTTTCAGGATCTGCAATAGGAGCCTTATACAAGTGAAAGTGTGTCCGGGACCGTGTAAGATCTGTCAGGCTTAGCAGGGCCGGGGAAGAGAGTCAGGGCAGTACAGGCATCATTAAATGCATCATCCACAACTGTTAGTACTGGAGGAATGGCTAAAGGCCTATGCTGTGGTAAATGCAAAAAGGTCCTTAGCCTTTTCCTTGAATCTGAAAAATCCTGGCCCTGCCATTGAAATTGCTCTCTCATAGCATGTAAGGTTTCCCCAAAAGAAAATTCCTCAGGAGGAGAGGCAGAAGGAATGGAGTCTTCTGCATCAGAATCCTCATATGGAGAATAAGGGCCCTCTGGAGGATTTGAGTTTTCTGAATCATCCGAGGAATAGTCTGTAGAAACTGGATCCGGGGGCTCTGCTCTAGGCCTCTTCTCTGGAGGGGGTTGAGAGGCCCTGTCTGGGTGAGGTTGGGATCCCCTGATCAAAGAAATGAGATCCTCAGCCAGGCTGAGCATTTGGGAACTAGAGGTAGGCCTGTGTGAGGGGGTTTTAGCAGGCAAGGCCTTAGAAGATTTAGCTGCTTTAGCCCTAGAAAAAGCCTTGATAGACATAGATGCAGGAGGCCTAGCAGCTCCATGTGCAGGAGTAGATATGTCTAAAGGAATAGTATCTGATAAATCCTGGGTGCCTGCTACAGCAGGAGAAATTTCAGTAGCAGATTCAGCCATGCTGTGTGAGGCCTCGGCTATCGGAGGCAAGCCGGCCGAAGGAAGAACCGAGGACTCGGTTTCAGCCGAAACCGAGACACTCACGGTTGGCTTAACCGTGGTTTCGGCCGAAACTGCGGACCGCGAGTGTCGGTCCTTTTCCTTACGCTTTTTAGCTAATTGTGAAGTCGGAGTCTCCGACGGCATTTTGTAAGCAAAAGCGGGACCAAAAAACTCCTCTGCAAACTCCGACCAACGTCTAAGTGTCCGTCGGTTGAAGGAAGCACAGGCTAGACAAGCTGATACGTCGTGGTCTGGGCCTAAGCAAGGAAGGCAGTAAGAGTGGAAATCCTTATGAGGTATTTGTTTCCCACAAGTTAAACAATTATTTACTTTTTCTGACATCGGCTGAGGCAAGAAAGAGTCCCCAACGGGGTACTTAGCTTTTTAGAAGTCTTCGGTAGTAGAAATCTGTGGATCTGACCGACCGGCACTTGCGAACAGCTTCTGCTTCGGGCACCACGCGGCAAGAAAGACTGAGGAAAATGGCGTCGGCTGATACCTTTATACCCAATTCACAGCAGCTATGACATCGGGTGAAGTGCGACATCAGCCGAGGCCAGACCCAGACTTTGGAATCCCGATCAAGGGCTGCCTGAGGCAGGACAACCCATATGTTAGGACTGCAGATGCATCCTTGAAGGACATCATAGATTTTTAAAGAGTTTTGTCATATAAACATTAAACACAAATCCCTCTCAGCTACATGGAAGTCCCACAAAAAAAATTTCCTAGCATAAAATAATGTCATTCACAGAAAAAACCCACAAAGTTATCACATACATAAGTAGTAGTGGAAGGCTTTTTCCGCAAGGGGACATATCCACCCATCCTTGAAAAGATCGCTACCTGAGTGTCAGATCCGCGAAGCACTTCGGCAGCAAAAAAGCTCTGAAGCTTTTGGCACTCTAGCTGCCTCTTGCATGTCTCTGTTTAAGGTAATAGCAGTCTGGGCATGTGGAAGATGCCCTATAGGTTTGAAAGTTGGACGGATATAACCCATATAAGCTGATGTTACTACAACAGTAATATAAATGTTAAACATCACCACTACTGTTAGGTCTTGATGCAGAGAAAGGAAATTATATGAGTCAAATGGAATTCTAAGTAGAGAAATAACAGCATTTGTACAGGCTGATAGAATAACAAGAGTTATTAAGGTGAACATATAAAGGGTCAGAGGTAAGATTTTTAGGTAGAAGGGCTCCTCTCTGAGAAGCTGCAATTTAACAGAGGAACTAAGCAGTGATGTTTTTTTTTTCCCCTTTATTTGTTTTACATTGAGCACCACTAATAAATAAAATAAGGGACTCTCAAATTCAAGGACATAACTGGTATGATAATTAAAGTACAGCTGTGTACCTACCATAAATGTAGATGTTCGAGTGTATTCACTGTTGCAGTCATTACTCTTGGGTAGCATCCCAAAGCTGAGGATGGGTGGCTGGGCTAAATAGGATTAGGAGAGGCTATGAGGCCCTGCAGAACTGCAGTGGCGAAGCCTGCTCTGGACGTAGAGTAGAGAGGCAAGCGGTAGTGCTTTGTAAAGGTGTGCACTGAACTCCAAGTTGCAGCCTCTAAGATATCTTTGGTTGGCACTCCTCTGACGAAGGCTGCTGAAGTGGCTGCTGCTCTGGTAGAATGAGGCCTAATGCCCTTCGGCACTGATTTGCCATGTTGAAGATAACAAAAACGATGCAATCCATTTAGAAATAGTCTGTTTTGAGATAGCCTTTCCTTGTGATCCTGCTGCATATGACACTAAAAGCCGCTCAGGCTTTCTGAAAGCTTTAGTTCTGTCCAAGTAGAAGCACAACTGCCTGTGTATGTCCAAAGAATGCAGAACTTTCTTACCCTTGTTCTGTGGATTAGGGTAAAAGGTAGGCAAGTGAATGGTTTGGTTGAGGGCCACACTGGACACCACCTTAGACATAAATGTAGGGTTTGTCCTCAGAGAAACACAGTCTGGATGGAAAATTATGAAAGGTTCCACAGCCATGAGTGCTTGTAACTCCGAGACTTGCCTTGCAGAGGTTATTGCTAGGAGCAGAGCTGTTTTCCAGGATAAGAATTTTATATATGCTGTTGATGCTGGCTCGAAAGGAGGCAGTGTGAGTTTTTCCAAAACATAATTGAGGTCCCAGGCTGGAATTGGTGCTCTCCTTGGAGGCCTAATGTTTTTGGACCCTCTGAGGTACTGCCTTATTAAAGGATGAGAAAAGATAGGTGGTTCCATATTGTAATGTACAGATAAATCAATTCATAATAATTTGATAAATATAAAATAATAAAATGAAAATAACATTATGTCAACACATGTGTCTATACAAAAATATATATGTGTGTATAAAAAGTTGTGTGTATAAAAAATATATATATAAAATATATATATATATATATATATATATATATATATATATATATACACATATATATATATATATATGTATACCGTTATGCATATATATATATATTTCCTGTAATAATGTATAATATAAATAGATGTAAACAAAATTAAACAAATATTAAATTTAATTTTAACTTTGTTTACTGTTTTCTGTATTTATTAATTTATTGTTAATATTAGTTGTTAATTTTAATTTTATCGGTGATGCTAACCTGAAAAGCCACAGTCACATAAAATTCTTAAAAATGTGTATGTATATATATATATATATATATATATATATATATATATATATATTCATATTATATTGACTAATAATTTAACAAACTGCAACAATACTTGCCCTTAAGACTATTAAGTCTTAAAATAGGCTTAATGCTGCAGTATTCATTTAAGCCAGGTCGATTGTGGGCGTTCAACAAAATTTGCATTCTCAGTTCTTGTGCATCTAAATCAGGACTACTGTTTATGATTTAGATGCACAAGAACTGAGAATGCAAATTTTGTTGAACGCCCACAATCAACCTGTTTTAATTGTTGCAGTTTGTTAAATTATTAGTCAATATAATATGAATATATATATATATATATATATATATATATATATATATATATATATATTATATACATACACATTTTTAAGAATTTTATGTGACTGTGGGCTTTTCAGGTTAGCATCACCGATAAAATTAAAATTAACAACTAATATTAACAATAAATTAATAAATACAAAAAACAGTAAAAGTTAAAATTAAAATTAAATTTAATATTTGTTTAATTTTGTTTACATCTATTTATATTATACATTATTACAGGAAATATATATATATATATGCATAACGTTATACATATATATATATATATATATATATTTTATATATTTTTTTTTTTATACACACAACTTTTTCATACACACATATATATATTTTTGTATAGACATACATGTGTTGACATAATGTTATTTTCATTTTATTATTTTATATTTATCAAATTTACATATTTTAAACTTACTGCTAGGGTCAGTTGACATTACACATATACATTTTATGGTATATTTGGAATTATTGTATTTAAATTGTATTTAATGCATTTAGTATTCAATTAATTATTATGAATTGATTGAATAATTAGATAATGGTTTTGAGTGATACTATTTAAGTGGCTTAGTTATCTATTGCTGTATTCTGATGAAGTCTGTGGAGACGGACGAAACCTAGGTCAAATGCTTTCAGTGTACAGTTTTGCATTTGGTTGAAGAAATAAACGGTGTTTGCAGTATTCGGTTTACCTTTTGGGAGCAGTTTGTTCAACGTTTTTGTGGCAGTTGTGTTCTTGTTGGATATACTATCACGTTGGACATATTTATCGTGTTCATTCTTTTGATCATCTTACTTGGATTTTTTTGCTATTCAACCCACTACATTGACAGTGTTACCCACTCCACCGGAGTGGTTGTGGTCCATTATTGTAATGTGCTGAAATGGCAGAGGTATGAATCTTAATTGATGAGAAAGAAAGGCCTTTGTTCAGCATCTCAGTTAGGTATTGGAAAATCTGAGGAATATTTGGTACAGATGTGTCAATGCCTTGTTCCTGGTTCCAAGCACAGAATCTCTTCCATTTTTCTGCATAAGATTTTCTGGTACTGGGCCTCCTGGCCTCCAAGATAACATCCATAACAGCTTTTGAAAGAGGAGTGCTCTGAATGGCTACATTATCTGCCATGCTGCCAGATTTAAGGCCCTAAGTTGGCTGTGCAGGATCTGATTGTTTTGTTGGGTCAGCAAGTGAGAAGTTTGAGGCAATATCCATGCTGGACCTTGAGACAAGCTTTTTAGAATTGGGTACCAGTGTTGGCGTGGCCAGTCTGGCGCAATCAGTATCATTTTTGGCTTCTCTTGTCTGACCTTTAGGAGTACTCTGGGAAGGAGAGGCAGTGGGGGAAAAGCATATACTGTTAGATGTTTCCAGCTGAATGATAGGGCGTCCACTTTCCATGCTTGCTTGTGATAAATCCTTGTGCAAAATCTCTGCAATTGACAGTTCTGAGGGGAGGCAAACAGATCTATGTTTGGGCATCCCCATTTCCTTATTATCATGCTGAAGACTTGTGGATCCAGTTTCCATTCGTGGGGATCCATGAAGTTTCTGCTTAGTTCGTCTGCCAGAGTATTTGTTTTTCCTGGCAGGAAATGTGCTTGCAGGTGAACTTGAAAAGCCAATGCTGTGTCCCATAAGGTCACTGCTTGTCTGCAGAGGGGGTAGGAATGTGTACCTCCCTGCTTGTTTATGTACCACATGACCGTAGTGTTGTCTGTCTTTATCAGTAACTGTCCTGGATGAAGCAGGTCCTTGAAAGCTGTCAGGGCATTTTGAACAGGTATCATCTCTTTTTGATTGATGTGAAGATGCATTTGGTTTGCAGGCCATGTGCCCTGAATACATTTTCCTGCCATATGGGCCCCCTGGCATAATCTGATGCATCTGTTGTCAGTGTTTGTCTGGCTGTGGGTAAACTGAATGGCAGACCCTTGTTATGGTGACAGGCTTCTGCCCACCATCGAAACTCCTGTTGTAGGCAGGGAATGAGTGCAATTACTGTCTCCAGGCTGTGGCAATGCTGAGTCCAAACACTTTTCAAATAACACTGTAGTTTCCTCATATGCAGTTTGGTACATGGAATTAGTAGAATGCAGGATGCCATGAAACCCAAGGCCTGCAGGATTTTCCTTGCAGATAAGTGGGTTTTTGTTGCCAATTTCTTGAAGTAAGTAGTCAGTTGTTTTTGCTTGTCTGGCGTGAGATAAGCCATCTGGGCAGTTGTATTTAAGCTTGCGCCCAGGAATATTATCTCTTGAGAGGGCATTACCTTTGATTTCTTTTCGTTTACTGTGTATCCTAGGCCACTTAGTAATCTTTTTACAAACGCCAGATGCTTTAGAAGAGTGTCTTTGTTCTTTGCTTGAATTAGGCAGTCATCCAAGTAGGGATATATTTGAATTTCTTTTTGTCTGTAAAACGCAATTACTGGTGCCAGGCATTTTGTGAAGACCCTGGTAGATAAGCCAAAGGGTAGCGCAAAGAATTGGTAATGCATTGAGCCAGCTATGAATCTGAGGTATCTTCTGCACGACTGTCTGATTGGGACATGCAGGTATGCCTCTTTTAGGTCCAAAGTTAGGAGCCAAGCCCTCTTGCCCAGCATGGGCAGTAGCTGCTGTAGAGTCAACATCTTTAATTTTGGAACTTCCAGAAACGTATTTAGTATAGACAGGTCCAGAACTGGTCTCCAGGTTTTGGTACTAGGAAAAGTCTGGAGTAAAATCCTTGCCCCTGCTCTTGTTGTGGTACTTGCTGAATGGCCCTCATGTCCATGAGGGCTGTAATTTGCTTTTGTGCCTAAGCCCATTGATTGTGTGGCAGGTCTGGCATGCCCTTTGACCTTGGTAGAGTGTGAAAATGGAACCTGTAGCCTTGGGACACTATGTTCATGGCCCATTTTTGTCTTGGGTATCCATTTGCCAATTTGATGAAAAAAAGTGTTATTTTTCCCCCTAAGGGGGCTGTCAAAAGAAAATTGCTTGGAACTGGTACAGGAAAGTCATTGGGACTGATTCCTGTAAGGTCGTGATTTGCCTTCTCCGCTTTTGGAGGTAGGAGCACCCCATTGTTTAGGCCTATATGAGCTTTGGGGCTGAGATCTGCCTCTGGGATGCCTGTATCTGCCTCTTTGTGGTCTGTCTGAGACTGGAAAGGACCAGTTTTTAGAAGGCCAGTTCCTGCTAAACCTGGGTGGCTGTACCTGTAAGAAATCTTTGACAGTCTGCATGGATTTTGCTTTATCCTCCATTTTTTTCAACACCTCTTCTGCTTCAGTACCAAAGTATCATGCTGTAATGGTGCATCTAATAATTTTGCTTTAACATGATCAGCCAGATTCTGTTCCTTTAACCAAGCATGCCTTCTAATAACAGAACCTGTAACAGCGGCCCTGCAAGAGGCCTCCAGTGAATCATAACCACATTGCAAAGTATGATTTCCTACTTGTTCAGTTGCATGCAATAAATCCTGCAATTCCTTGTTCTCTGAACATTCAGTATTTTCTGTTTAAGTAGTGACATTAAATATTGCTGATATTTAAGCATATGAAACTGACAATTTAAAGCCCTTACAGCCAGGGTGGCAGAAGTGTAAACTTTTTCCCCCATCTGTCTAGAGACCTAGAATCCCTATCAGAGGGGACAGGGTTTTTTGCAGTGGAAGCTTTAACCCCCTTGGGACCCTGAGATATAGTACCTGGGTCAGCAGCGGGGTTTTTATATAGGAATTTATGAGAATCCAGGACCCTGTAGTATCGGTCTGGCTTAGCAGGTGCAGGGGGTAAAGAGTCAGGGGACAGACTGGACTCTGAAAATACATCATCTACAATGTCTAGAACAGGTGGAATAGCAAGGGGTCTGTGCTGAGGAAGAAGCAGAAAGTCTCTGAGCCTTTTCTTAGATTCAGAATAATCTTGGCTCTCCCAGTGGAAATGCTCCCTCATAGTATGCAGTGTTTCCCCAAAAGAGTAATCCTCAAGAGGAGAGGCTGAAGGAATGGATTCTTCAGTATCAGAATCTTCATAGGGAAGCATGGAGTAATCCTGTTAAGAAGAGGAATCAGAGGAAAAAGATACCTGATCAGAAGAATCATAGTCTCTTGCCTAGGATTCTTATCAGGAGGGGGATGGGAGCCCCTGATCAAAGTAATTGGGTCTTCGGCCATTTTGAGCATCTGTTTTTTAGGCATGGAAGTCTGAGTAGGAGAATGCTGTACTTGTTTCTTTGTCTTTAGAGCTGCTTTAGTCTTTGAAGCTGAAGATGGCTTAATATATAGTTGTGTAGGTCTGAAGACACCGTCAGAAGCCGATGCCTGCTCAGCGGCTCCGGACCCATCTGAGGGAGTGATTTCCGAGTGTCCAATACCTCGGGTATCTAGAGGCCCAGTCGGCTCCACATGGGAGTCGGTAGCGGGCACCAGGGGCTGCGAAAGCGTCTCACTGAGAACCGGCGAACCGGCGACTGGCCTAGTAAAGGCTTCATCGTTGGTTTTGGACCTTGGATGCCTATCCTTGTCCTTGCGTTTTTTTGTAAACTCCGGTTGTCGGCTGTTCCGACGGCATTATATAAATAAATCTTCGGCCAAAGTAATGAAATGCAAAATCGAACCAACGCTTGATAGTGCGTTGTTTAAATCTAGCACAAAACCGACAGCTAGCAACGTTGTGATCAGGGCCTAGGCAAGGAATACAGTAAGAGTGAAAATCCTTATGAGGTATTTGCTTCCCACAAGAAATGCAATTGTTAACTTTTTCTGACATCGGTCTGGAGCAAGAAAAAAGTTTCCCCAACGGGGTACTTAGCTTTAATGAAGACGTCGGTTCTGAAATTCAGATTTGAAAATCTCAGGAGTCGGCCAACCGGCACTTGCAAACTGCTTTTGCTTTGGGAACCGCGCGGCAAGAAAGACTGAAGAAAATGGCGTCGGCTGCATCTTTTATACCCCTGGTGCACTGAAGTTAGGGAAGAGGCGACAGCAACCGACGCCGGTCCTAGACTTTGGAATTCTGGCCTATTGAGGGTAGCCTGCCAGCAGGATAACCCAAGGGTAATGACTGCAACAGTGAAACACGATGAACATCAAAAGTTAGCTTATTTGTACATTATAGTATTTTGTACTTTATTTCCCCATACAAGGCAATTTTGGTATTGTGGAATATTTTTGGAGAGACAAGTATTTTTGGGATATACAACAAAGATGAATCAAAAGCTATAGCAATAACCTATGTACCCATGCATGAAAAGGTTTAACAATATGCATTGCTATGGGAATTTAATTGGCTGAAGTATTTAGGTGTATGGCTTATGATGGATTTTGTAATGGCAGATAAGGATATGTGGGAAGAAACTCAACAAGAGATAAAATAAAAATTGAGAAACTAGAATCTCTTGATTATTGACACAGACAGCAAGAAGCAAGCAGTAAAATGTTTTAGACCCTTTAGTCTGATACACAGGCCATGCATATTTTTATCAACCTGAGGAGAATTGGATGACAAAGTTGAGGGGAACATGGCAAGAGTTAAATGGGATAAAATGATTTCCCAATACTCGTAAACAGTTAAGGCTTACATAAATAACTGCAGTAGAAGGTTATAAATCTAAGTGGAAAAAGCTAATGATTAAACAGAAGGGGGTCTGACAGGCTATGACTTTGGATTAAAGTCCTTAAGGAGACCAAACTTTTGGCTTCAACTCCTTAAGGAGTAGCAGAAAATATTCTAAGAACTTAGCCAACACAGGAATTGAGAAAGGTGTTTTTCCTCGGGTAGATAGTAAATTTTAGAGAGGCAATTTTGAAGTTGCAGGATTTGAAAAAAATTCCTTACATACGAATTTGACAAACAGTTTGGGAGAATTCATGGTGGTAAGAGAGGAAATATTTTTTTTCTGACCTGAGGTTTTTCTCTGAATTGCCTAGTTATAATAATGTCTTTCTACGTTTAATCCTACTGGAGGCCAAAAAAGCAACTGCCAGAAAATGGGAATTAAAATCTAAACAGACCACAATCAATGGATGTTTTAAGTATCGTAAAGGAAATAAAAGAACTGGATGAGAGATCCTTAGAAAAAAGTAGGAGCAAATTTCACACCAGTAAATGGAATTTGTAGGAACACAGCATGCAGAACAATGGTCCAGCAGATGAATGAATTTCAAAACAAGGCAAGACTCGAGCACTTGGGTAATGTTGGGAGTGAGTGAAAATTGTTAAAATGAAAACACATAAATTAATAATAATTGAAACTGTTACTATAGTTTGTTTTCTTTTTATTAATGCATGTGAATTCATGTTACAACTTAAAATGTGATTAATAAATATGTTTTAAAAAAAATCCAGATTTCCTCTGCTCAGAAATGCTGTAGTAGATGAACATAGATCATGAAGACTTGCCATTATGAAGTACATAATTTTCATATTTTAACTGATCCAGTCCATCTACTTCAACATCATGACAGAACACTTCGGATGAGTGTGGTGACAGTAGCACCTGCAGATAACATCCAGCTTTAAAGAATCTTGTGAAACTACAGAAAGAAGCCCATATGGCAGCTACCCAATTGTCATCTACTGACACATTTCTGAAAAATGCTTCAGAAATAGCTGCTAAGAGTAGAATGTCCTTCTGCTTGCTGGGCAATTTTCTTACTTTATTTTTGAAAAAAGAACACAGTATGTTCAGAAAACCAGCAATATAACATAACATTAAATACTTTCCAGGTTTCTCTACCAGCAACATAAGACATAATAGCCTGTTCAATTTTTTTCTGATATCTTTAGTTTTGTTGAAATAGAAACAACTGCCAGTGGATATCCAAACAGTGAAGAAAGTGTTCCCTTTTGCTAAAGTACTGAGTGCAGGCAAATTAACAGACTGATTTAATGTCTATGGCTAACATAGGCATACATGATGGGTTAATTTTAAAAGAAGCACTCTCTTTACAAAATATGAGATAAGGAGGCTTAAAACAAGGCTTGAAGCATGAAAACCCTTCAAGCCAGATTGACTGCCATGGAAAATGAGGTTTTCCAGGCCAATTTCAAGAATGTCCCAAAAGCTGGCTCAAAAGATGGCAAGGCTATTTTTTCCAACCTCTCTCAAAAAAAGTCTTGAAATTGCTTAAGAAAGCCAACAAAGTATGACTTAGACCTTACACTGTTAAAATCTAGACAGGGCTGCTACATTACTTTAAGGTATGACTGATTCATTCCAGAGTTGAAAATCTATCATAAATACTTAAGAACTGCTGGAATTAGGGCAGAAAAGAAATCAGTCCCTGAGAAGCTGCCTGAAATGAAAACCTTATTCTTTTGCTTCTACATGTTAATTTGGTTTAAAAGCTTCTGGGCAGAAGACGACTACCCTTTTCTGTGTGTGTCGGCATGGGGGGGTTTGTGGGTAACTGGTCATCCAGGGAAATTAAAAAAAAAATGTAATTAGGTGATAAGAATAAAGGTCCAAGTAACGTTTGCTGCACATGTATATCAGGAAATTCAAAAGGTAAAGCCACAGCAGATGGGATCCATACTTGCTGAGGCCAAGCCAGGGCTATAAGGATGACTTTGGCCTTGCTCTCCATGGCTTTCTTCAGCAACTTCTAAATAATGGAAATCTGTGGAAAGGCATCAAGGAGACCAGCATGCCATTCCTCATATAGAACATGCCTAGTCATCTGTCTCTGTGAAAAAACTAGGGAGAAAAAGCTGCCATATTTAAAGTTGGTCAAGGAATCAAATAGGTCATACAAAAACTTGTCCAAACAGCAGAAGACAGACCACTGCTGAAAACCTAGGAATCACTTATGGAGCAACAAGCAATATCTGAACCCCCTTGTAACATAACTAGCCCATCTAGGAATGTGTGCTGGTTAACTCATTCACTCCAACGGAGCTCATGAAGCTTGCACTGTAACTTCCATTGGGCAGAGCCTAAGCCTTTTGTCAGAATCAAATTATGTCCGCTAATTTCAAACAAATGTTATATCATATCTCTGGAACTATAGGGGTTATGAAAGAAGTATAAATGACAAACTCTTCAGCACAAACTATTTTTATAGTGATAGCATTCTTTAGGTTCTAGGTCTTAAAATGAATTATATAACTCACAGCAAACACGGTAAATATTACATTTGTAATATTTTGTTAGCAGCTTACATCATCTCAGCAACCACTCACGTTACACACATATTGTCAGCAGCATTTCATTTTATTCATCTAAGTAACAGCTTTCATATAAGGCTAAAGAGTTATACCTGTTACTTGGTTGAGATATTTACAAACATGTGAACATTATATCTATATAAAATTAATATCATATAAGCAATAGTAAATATCCATTTACCTGCACTAAACAGAGATCAAATATTAATGCAATTGAGTTTTCTATAGTGTAAGCTTATCAATGACCCTAGACCAAGTACCAGAACAGGAGGTCTAGCCTTGATACTAAAATAAACAGTACTGTTTATGTGGTTGTTGCCTCCAAAAAAAATCAGGTGCTACAGATGATAAAAACACAAACTGGGTACTATGTCATATCACCTTAGGAGGACATGGTCCAACCAATTAATTGGTTCAGTACACATCCCCCTTTGGTGACATCTATTCAAACAGGTTTCATAGGTAGGTACTAGGCTATCGGCCCTAGGGCCTATACAAGCCTAGCCAGAAAGGTACCCTGGCTTTCACCACCCAAGAAAATTATTTTCCTGTGCCCCTGTCGAGCAGAGCCACAGAGGTGATCCCCAGGGTGAATTTCCTATTTCCCATCCAATCAAGATTTTTCTTGAAGAGTGCTAATGAGGAGCTTTGTTTGATATAGATAGGTAGTTTATTCCAGAGTATGGGAAGTCTCTGGGACAGGAATCTATCCCTCCAGCATGTTCTGTTTATTGTGGTGACAATGTTTAGGTCCCTAGAGCATGTAGCTCAGAGGAATTGGGATTTCTTTAAGTGGAACATGTCCAACAGCTCTGGGTTTGACACAGTTTTGTATGTTAGGCAGAGATCGCCTCTGAGTAGGCAATAATCGATGGAGTAAAGTTGGAGTTTTTTGAGACAGTCTGCGTACGGCATCTGTTTGAGGCAGGTAATCCTCTTTGTGAGGTATTTCTGCTGCCTTTCCAGTTGTTACAGATGTCTTGTGAGGTACACACCAAAAGGGGCACTGTACTCTAATGGGTCTAATGAGTGACAAGTAGAGGGGAACAATGACCTCTTTTTTCCTGGATGAGAAATCTTTTGTGATGAGGTGTGCCACGTAGAAGGATTTCCTGACTACTGTGGCGATGGGATTATCAAAGAAGAGACTACTGTCCACCTGTGTCCCAAGGTCTCTTATTACACTTTTAGTGTTAAGTAGACTACCACCTATATACAGAGTTTTTACCAAAGGGAATGATAATACACTTTTTGCCGTTGAGCTTGAGGCCATGGCTTTGACACCAGGCATCTGTCTCAGTGAGGCCCTTTTGTAGGATTTCCACATCATTAAGAGTTTCAATCATGGCTCCTGGTTTGCAGTCATCTGAGAATTTAGTTAGCCAAAGACCTTCTGTGTTAGCCTGTACTTCAGAAAAGTAGACACCAAACAGCAGAGGACCCAGGACTGAACCCTGTGTTACTCTACTTGTCACTGGTCTGAAGTTGGATTTGGAGTCTGCTACTTTCACAGTGTGGGTTCTGTCAGTGACCCAGTTGGCAACCCATCTTGTGACATAGGGATTTATACCTAGTTCAGTGAGTTTATCTGTAATTCCAGAGTGGGGGATGGTGTCAAAAGCCTTGGCGAGATCTAGATAGGCTGTGTGAACCACCTTACCCTCATCTACGGCTTTGGTGATTGCTTCACAGAAGTCAATTAGGTTTAGGAGACATGATCTGCCTTTTACAAACCTGAACTGGGTGGGGTCCAGAGTTTGGAGATTACCAGAGTTTGGAGATTACCAATGTCTTTGTTTTTAAGTTCCATGATGATACATTCCATGGCCTTGCAGACCAGGCTCGTTAGGCTAATGGGGCAGTAGTTCCCGAGGTCCGAAATGGCTCCCCCTTTGTTGAGTGGGATAACTGTTGCTGTGCACCATTCAGCGGGCACAAAGACTGAGGTGAGGCTATGATTGAACATGGTGCTTAGGTGGGGTGCCAGTTCATTCTGTAGTTCATGTAGAACGCAGCCTGGGATATTGTCAGGTCTCATGGATGCTGTGTTCTTGGCTTTGGAGAGTGTGGTTTTTCCCTGTGCAGTCATGATTACAGGAACTTTGCATTCTTCCGGTATAGAGATGGGCCCTTTAGGGGGTTAAAGTTAGCACTGAACCTATCTGCCAGGATGTTGGCAATATCAGTTGGTTCTGTAAATTTAGTGCCATTGTGCTGTAACTCAGAGCAGATCTGAGTGTTGCCATTGAGATTCCTGACATAACTATAGAATGCTTTGTGGTTGTCTTTAGAATCAGTGGCAATTTTGTTTTCATAACTAGCTTTGGAAGATTTTATGAGGGATCTTAGCTTCTTACTAAGGCTGACCAGGGAGTTCTTCCAGCCATGGGATTTTACTCTTTTTTGCAACAGTTTCTTTCTTCTGTTGTAGAGTTTGTTTATGGCAGGGGATAACCAGATTGGCTTCCTTTTTCTGGAGAATAGCATCTTGGTTCTGTTAGGGATAGCACGATCCATGCACTCATGTAAGTGCTTATAAAGTGCATTTGTGTAGGATTCAGCAGTCATATCTCTACTGTCCATCTGCATGGGTGTCGTGAAGTTTGCCACTTCTGTCTTAAGAGGCGTGAAGTTGGCTTTGGAGAATTATTTTACGGTGGTTTCCCTAATGGAGGGTGGGGTTGGGATGTGGATGTCTAGACTGATTAGCTTGTGGTCGGATCTGACCAATGAGGAATTGCCCTCTGGTGTGGAACACCGGTTTCCCATGTTGGTAATGACCAGGTCTAGGATACTGCTGTCCCTGGTGGGGGTGTAGATAAGTTGATCCAAGGCATTGGAACTTATGAATTCCAGAAAACGTTGAGCAAAACAGTTGGTACATGAGTAGTTTTCTCAGTTAATGGTGGGTTAGTTGAAATTGCCCATTATTAGGGTGTTGGGTTGTACCCTAACATTTTCCAATGTACCAAGAAATGAGGATTGGGAATCCTGGGCATAGTGGGGGATCTGTAGCAAGTTGCAATTTGGATTGCTGTCTTGCCCAGAGTTAGTTGCACTTGGATAATCTTGGATGCATTATGCTGAGCAACTAGCCTGGAGGTATGGATATCCTTAATGAATATGGACACGACTCCACCTTTAGTGTTTCGGTCCAGGTTAGGTGGCCGAAAGGTGTGGTATTAATTATAGCCTGGTAATGCAGGGGTGCTCTCTGAAGCCTTGAACCAGGTCTCTGTCACTGCACATATGTGGATGTTCTCCATTTTAAGGAGTGCCTCGAGTGAATGCATTTTGACGTTTAGACTTCTAGCATTGAGTAGCATTACCCTCAGATTTTGCTTGCTTGTACCTGTTACTGTGGTGAATTTGTCATTTGAACCTTGCCTGAAAAAGGCACTATAGGGGTGGCAAGAGCCTTAGCCAGTATCCGGAATCCCAAGGGCGACAGGTGCAGGCCACCTCTGTCAAAACACCGTGGTCTATCGATCATGTCATCACAGGCAGACAGATACTGGATCCCCTTAGAATGACACAAGAAGCTTAGCCAATTGCTGAAGTCAATCATTTTATCTTTGTACAGTGGTATCATTCTGGGTGATGGCAGGATGCTAATCAGGGCTAGGGTCATACCTGCCTGGGCTACAAGATCGGAGAGCTCCTCCATGTCTCTTCATGTAGTCCAGGGAGGTACGTCTCAGGTCATTCACACCAACATGGACAATGACAGAGTCATATTTGTACTTATTGTGGAGTGACCTGAGTGCATGCATTATGTGGCGGATCCTGGCACCCAAGAGGCAGCTGACAGTAACTATTTTCCCTGTTAAGCCTGGTGAGTGAAACATCAGTGTGCCTGACTATAGAGTCACCTAGGACTAGAGTGTTGGGTACGTTGTCATGTCTTATGGGCTGTGGTTGAGTGGCACACTGAGTTTGTGGGCTGTGTCATTTGGGCTGTATTGGGGGCTGGAGGTTGCATGCGTTTCTGCTTTGGAGGTCTCTGTTGCTTGAGCAGATTTTTATTGAGAGCCTCCGCGAATGTAGGTGTGTGTTTTGTGTTGCTATGTGTGTGTTTTGGTGGTGTAGGCTTGGGGGCTATGTGATGAGTGTGGTGTGGTGCAATTGTACACCTTCTCCTCTTGACGGTCTAGTCCAGTCTTGGGTGAAGAGAGCTTTGCTTCCAGTTTGGCTATATAAGTGCATCTCTCACAGGTTGTAGTGTTGGGTGGTAGGAGGAGAGGGTTGTCTGTGTACATGAGACAATTGCTGCATTGCCCCAAGGTGCCCAGATTCATCAAGTAGACAGGAGAAATCACCGGGAGCTGACCCTTAGATATGCCTAGATAGGTGCTTATTTATCAAGTACTAAAAACTGTTTTCCTCTAGACAAGTGAGGAAAGTTGAGTGCTGTAGTACTTTGTAGCATATTTAGTGCTTACGAGTTCTGAACAAGTGCTGAGCTCAAAGAAACAGATCTGAGTGCTAAAACTAAAAAAATAGCTTGTTCTAAGGGAAAATTTGAACAGCAGACTTTATGGCGCCATGAATAGTTTAATCCTAGCTAAGTGGCGATTCATAAAGCGTATTTTTTTTTAAATATAACAGTAGCAAATGAGCAAACGGATTTAAACAAATTAACCAAAAAACGTTAAAAACTAAGACACGTTCCAGAAGTCTTCGATCAGACAAGTTCTAACTGCACACTCCTGCCACTAGGGTGCAGGGGAATCTTCTCCAAAAAAAGATGGTCTGGATTAGTGCTCAAGTTATACAAACAAATCTAGATTCAGCATGTCTGAATTTAGTATATGCTACAGCAAACAATGCATACCAATTTCAGAAAGAACCAGTTCAAATAAGCAGGCACAATAAGCCTTTAACCAGAAACTCCCAGCTCAGAAGGGCAGAATCTACCCTCTCCTCCCACAAGAGTGCAGACCACACCTTCTTAATGTAAAGTAACTGGTCTGAAGCCCAAGTGCTTTAACCAAAGGCTTAGAATAACAGATGCAATTTAATCAGGTTACTAACGAGCAGTAATAAATGCAGCAGAATAACTGCAGCAGAATAAATGCAATAAAGTAGGAAGAAACACAAACACAGTAAAGGCAGATAAATAAAGTGCAATTTTTTTTATATAACAATAGAAAACGAGCAAACATATTTAAATAAATTACCCAATTAACCAGTAAAAAAGCTCAAAACTGAGCCCTGGTCCAGCAGTCTTCAATCAGACAAGTTCTAACTGCACACTCCTGCCACTAGGGTGCAGGGGAACCTTCTCCAAAAAAGATGGCCTGGATTAGTGCTCAAGTTATACAAACAAAGCTGGATTCAGCATGCCTGAATCTAGTCTATGCTACAGCAAACAAGGTGCACCAATTTCAGAAAGAAACAGTTCAAATAAGCAGGCACAATAATCCTTTAACCAGAAATTCCCAACTCAGAAGGGAAGAATCTAACATCTCCTCCAACAAGAGTGCAGACCACAAACATTCTTAATGTAAAATAACTGGCCTGAAGCCCAAGTGCTTAAACCAGAACTAATACACTTTTAGAATAACAGACACTGAGCCTTCAATCAGCAATTCCCAATTTAGAAGGATGTAAGCTACCTGTCCTGCCACAACAGTGCAGACCACAAACCTTCCTAATGTAAAACAACTGGTCTGAAGCCCAAGTGCTTAAACTGAAAGGCTTAGAATAACAGTTACAATTTAATCAGGCTACTACCAGGCAGTAATGAATGCAGCAGAATAAATACAATTGAGTACTTTTAAGAGGAGGCAAAAGCAAAATAATGTGCAATTTTTTTTTTTTTTTTTTTAGTAAATTGCAAGGAGAGAGGAAGGAGGAGCAGAAGTTAAGAACCTAAGTAGGTTGGCCTTCTCAAATGTTCTCTCTGCATTAAGTAGAGTGAACACCAGACTGGGAGGGGTGTTCCACATCAAATTTACAGTAGGGGTGGGCAACTGCATAGCCACCAACTATAACAACTCTAAAAGAATAGGGTAGGAGGGAGGGAAAACAAACTGTTTCAGGACAGATGAGAAACATAAAACAATGCCAGAAAATATATAAAATAATTCAGTCAGGCAAACAATAATTCAGTCAGGCAAAATTAAGACAATGCAGAACTCTGAAAGGTTAAAGTGCCAAGAAATATACTTATCAATCAGCGATATATTTCCAGATTGTTTGAGAATCACACCAGCTAGAACACCAGGAGTTTCCAACAGTGTATGATAAAAATTATTTTCTGAAGGGGTTCCCAAGAGCACCATAGTTCTTGGTGATTTCAATATTAATACTTCATGGTCAGATTCTTTCCAGCTAAACAAAAAGCTACAACACAAATCTGGAACAATTACTTAGAAAAGACCAAACCCAAATAAAGGCACCAACTCAGCTCCAGAGCTTCTTGTTACTAATATCCAACGCAGATGTTTACAGATGGACATCCTTCCAAATAATCTAAGTGAAAATTGCCTTTTGCTATCCACTTGGTCTTTCAGAATAATCAAGAGCCCTCCACAGATTACTACTGATAGATCTTTCCCAAAATATAAACCAAATGCTTCTTAATTCCTACCTGATTACTTTTGACTGTTCCATCCTACACAGTACTTCAGACTCCTCTACTGCTCTTTTCCACTTTACTGACACCCGTGACCCCTTTTAGGATATTCTTTACCTGGTCACCAGGAGGAGACAGACATATCAAAGTCCAAATTACCTCTAAAGATTATACCTGGAAAACCTGGAAACAAGACCCATCTAATGTACAACTTTATCAAACTTTCCTTAACCTAAGGAAATCTAAAACAATAGCTATACAAACTGCAAAGGCCTTGCATCTTACACATACTGTACTAAACCAAAGCTTTTGGAAAGAAATAAAATAATGGAGAGGTGTCACTACCAATTCCCCATCCAATAATAATATTAGTAATACTAACTAAAACTTATTAAAGTATACTGGCATTTTCTTCTGTCTATTTTACAGGATCTTACTGATAGATTTATTTTCAGGCTCACCATCCATGTTGTCAGTCACACAAGATTATCTCTCCCACACAGCATTACCTCCTACTATAATTTCTGCCATCTTACACTTTCCTTACATCTCAGTCAAAATTAAAGTACTCTTACTACTAGAGCTGAACTCCTCAGAGTCTAAGTTCAGTAAGCTCCATTAAATGTACCTCACACTAGCATCAAAGAAAATAATTAAACTCTTCATGCGTATCTTTAATCTTTCACTCACAAATGGCAAAGTTAATTTGTCTTTTTAAATATGTCATATGTCATAGTAATCCCAGTCCTAAGAATGACCTCCTCACTAACCTTAAGGACTACCAACCAAATCAAACCTCTTCCCTAATAAAAAAAAATTTGTGAAAAATTACTATAGCTACAACGTTTTAAATACAAACAGTTATGGCCATCTCTGAAACAAAAAAATGTTTTTTTTACAACTTATTTAGCACCCTGACAGCACTTTTCACTTCCACTGACTCAATTTACAAGAACATGAACAATGGCCTCATTACTTAATCTATTTGTTAATACAACCAGAGTTTCAGAAAGTGTTAATCATGAGATCCTGTTTTATAAACATAAAGACAAAAATAAATACATTTTAGGGAAATACAATAGCATGGTTCCAAAGTGACCTAAATGCTACAACTTTTCAAATTTATCACAATAATGCATTCCCTGCTCTTGCAACATTTGGAGTCCCCTGGGGCAAAGTACTAGGCCCCCTGACTCTCATCTCTCTCCCTTTCAATGAGCTTCCACTTGAAGTTCTGCATCTCACCACTGTGATGTACTCTGATGATACTCCTCTTACTGAATCTAGCAAAACACATTCTGACCTTCAGACTGAATTACAAAACTTCACCAACCTCCATAGATATACTTTTAATATACACCAAGAAAACCAATGCAATAGTCTTTTGAGCTACTCAGAAAATTATTTCAACCTTCATACCTCTTACTGAAAGGCAACATCATTCCCAGTGTCTCAGAGCAGAAATACATTGGACTAACACATGGCTTATCACTTCCTTTTACACACACACACACACACACACACACACACACACACACACACACACACACACACACACACACACACACACACACAGACAAAGTCACCAGTAAAGTTTTAGAGCAACTAAAACTCTGCCAAAGAATCAAATACCTTCTTTCACCTATTGCCCCAAATGCCACTGTCAAAGTGTTCTACTTTCAAAAAAACACTCCTGTTTAGGTACCAAAACCATAAACAAGAGAAGCTCTCAAAATGACTTTGCTCTCTCTCACTGTTCTACTCTTAAAAAAAATTGCTAGTGATGAAAGAGCATTCCCTACACATCTGGCCATTTGGCATCACTTCCCAACAGAAGTAAAAACCCAGGATTTACTTGAGTCTTTGAACATGCTCTATAACAATTCAAGTTAGCATTACTGGACATAATGTTTTCACCCAAATCCTTACATGATACCAAATATTACCTGATGTGTTTCCTTACTGTACTTGACTCTTATTTATAGCTGCTGTTCTTTTGCAAATGTAATAGTACCTGTTGATAACCCTTGTTTATTGCCAATGTACTAGTAATTATGCATTTCTTTCTACGATTATTTAGTATTTGATAATATATGCATGCTGCTATTTACTAACCCTGGGTCGTAAGTATAAATGGTCAATGGGCCAGCCCACCTACCTGATGAGCAAAGAATAAGTAAAATATGTGATGGTTGTTACATCAGTAAATGCATGCTGAACCTAATTGTGTGTGTCATAGAATTTAGCTTGTTGACAGAAAGGAAAAAAAAGATGAAGGACACATATATGCACTTGCTAAAACAATCCACTGCTCTAGAGTCCTTATTTGACAAACAGACAATCTCAGAAAATTCTCTATTCACAGCCACTGTCACCACTAGGGAGTTAACCACACAATTTTTCACCCAATATTCCCAATCCTTGGGAAGTCACAGAACCTTGTCAAGTCTACTGGAATAGGTGCTACGGCATCTCTTTCTTGCCAGGTCTTCTGCATTATAAATGTAACAATTCTGTTTGTTGTAGGATTTCTTCCAAAAAAAAAACCTAACTAGTCAAACCCCTTCTGCTGTACAGCTTTGAGGATTTCTCTAAATTCATAAGTCTTTAGAGCAGATACTGGAGAATTTTCCCCATTACTGTTCTCAGTATCTATAGGAAGGACACAATAGGAGAGTGTCAGTGTTTTCTCTTGTATCCTTTCTTTCTCCTACAACTTAGATGCAAACTGAATAGATAAAAGGAATTATACTTGATACCTAGTGCTTATCTCTACATCAGCTTTCTCCTCCTCTGCCTCTCTATTGAGATGACTGCAGACTTGAAAGTCCAGAGCTATGGGTGTCAGACGATGAGACCAAATCCACTGCAGAATCTGGGTAATGGTCAGTCAGTGGCAGGTGTTGCACTGAATTCCTGTCTGCACATGCAATGTCAAGATGCCCAGTGACAAGATGACTGATGCAAGAGAGACAATTGGTGCACAGAAACTTGACATGGCATATTCCACTACTGTCCAAATTATGTTAATCCCAAAACAAATGGCTTTGAGTTTCAGACAGTGAATGCTGAGAATAGCAATACCTTAAATGGCTCTGATGGTATCACTGTTGATATTAGGACATACACCTTCACACTGACAACCTCATTTGTAGAAATGTTCAACAATGAGGTAACAGATATTGACAAAGCTACAGCTGTCAAAGTGACAAGGGAAAAATATATGAACAGTAGAAACTGCAGCAAGAAACAGGTCTAGAGCCTAGTTGTGCTGAGCACAAGACAGGTGAAGAGGGATGGGAAGGGGGACCAGAACCTTCACTTGCCATCCTAGGAACGGTGGAAAAAAGGACTTTTACTCATGCTTTCATTATGTTTGCCCAGTCCAAGCTCACCAACATGGGGAATGGAAGACCGAGTGAAAGAGGGAGTAAATGAGTAAAAAGACTGCACTGATGTCTGAAGGGTGGAGGAAGCACAACATTTACACAATGCCAGTTCTGAAACAAAAGGCAGACTACACTAAAATTTTTCCTTTGGAGGGAATAATAGTTACCTCAGTTTGAAAAACTCTTGACCATGAAGGGTTTTTAGAGTACCTGAGAATGTCTTAAGGAAGGCAGAATAAATGGTTTCCATTCAAAGTGTTTCTGGAAGGGGTGGGAGATGTCCTAGAAAAAGACCTGGAAGATCCTTCCTCATCAACCTTATATTTCATCCTATTATAAAAAAAAAAAAAAAAAAAAACAAACCTCTTGAGGATAGCACTCTAGGAAACAAACCATTTAGAATCAATTTGTTTTTGTACTCAATAGTTTTTTTGTTCAAAATGATCACAACTGGAAGTTTTTTAAGTGATCACTGATCAACCCTAGATAAGTCTTGTGTCTACACTTTGAACACTTCATAAATGCTGAATGCTAAACCTGTTTAGTCATAACTGCAAAAAAAAGTCAGTCACTAACCACAAAATTAAACTGCCATACAGACATTAAACCAAGCAAAAATTATTTTAACCAAATGGCTAACTATAAGATATTTGCCTAGTACCCTTCAAGAACATTGAAGGGAAAGTTAAGCAACTTTTGACTTTGACAAACAATACCTAACCTGCAAAAAAGGAGAGATCAACAAAAAAATCTAAAATACACAAGAAAAACAGCAAAATTCTGAATACACACACAGTGACAAAAAAGTGCAAAATACAGGCTGAGGCCATTTCTCCAATGTCAGCTATTCAGCAGCGAATGAAATTTGAAGGGTAGAGGAAAAAAAAAACATTATGTGATCTGGAGGAAGCATCAGTATCTGGGAAAGATTTGAAGGTAATGAGCTAGAATAGTGACTACCAGCTTTAGACTATCTGTTGAAGTGGATGGAATAGCTCACATCAGATCAGGTACTGAATTCAGTCAACACAGATCTTTCAAATTTTTGCTAACCATGTTGTTACCAATTTATATAGAAATGGTCTAAAAGCCCCTGTCTCTTACGTAACTTGCACTTCATGATTATCACCCATAGGAGATGGTTTCTCTAACTCTATGTGAAATCTCATTGCATAATTTAGACCCCGGTGCATGGAAAATCCACTAGATAAATCTATGATACACTGACTCTCAATACCACAATGAAAAACAAACTACTACTCGATATTCAGACATAAAATTTAAACATCTAGCAAAATAATAAATAATGGCAAGAATTTTACTTCACCTTCCAGATATATCAACTATAATCATTCCAGTGAGCAACAAACAGAATATGAATTAATTCCATTACTTGCAAATCTCTTCAAATGAAATTGTTTTTTCATTTAACATACTTGAATTTACTATCTACTCCACGTTTCTGTAACTTGATTGGTCATACATTGTTTTATATAACGCTTATAAGCATAGAAAGAGTGCTTACATCACTGTTTTTTATGCCTGTAAAAGTTCTCACATCCCTTTTCCTCCGTTTTTATTACTTTTTAAAGTGTGACTACAATTATCAAATGCTTCTATTTCAACTGTGGTGAAGTAATTTCACTCACTTTGCACACATCATCTTCAAATATTTAATATTAAATATGAGCATCTCATAATCTGCCCCCTGGACGATTATTTCTGATGCAACATTATTATTCTGTGTCAAAGTGATAAATCACATAATTCAGAAAATTCACAGTAATTTAGAGATGACACTTTAGTTACAAGACCACTAATTACAAAAATGAAAAAAAAAAAAAAAAACATTTTTGTCAACTTATCTTGATGTACTATGTTACAGTGGTGTCTTACAATGCTATAAGCAGTCACTGCCAATTTATTTTCTAACCCAAAATGCTTTGATGGCAGCAGACAAACATTGTTTTTCAGGTAGCTTTTTCCTCTTCATAACATGGACAGGAAGAAATGGAAACAGTTGATCTGCTGTAGCGACCCCTAACGGGAGCAGCCAAAAGAAGAAGAAGAAGAACACACTCAAGGTCTTCAGAAGATAAGATAAATTTGCATGACTTTCATATGTCAAATATTTTTTGCATTTGCTTAGGATGGCAAAACTCAGCACCCCTTATTCATTCTGAAATTCCCTGCACAGAGTATTTTAATGTTTCTTCAACAAGGACAGTCTGCTTTGGGTTCTTTGTAACAGTCCAATAAAATAAGCATTTTTTTGCCACTAAAAAATAGTGCTTAAATTAGATAAGAATCACTTAGTTCCTCGGGTCTATTTGCATCTGTTATGATCCTTTACAGTGAAAAATACAACGGCTGTGGAATTTGGAACTGTTTATTAGGTTTATGGCCCTAAGGGAGGGAAAGAAAACAACTGTAAATGACAATACAGAGTATAACAGTTTATCTGTCTGAGTTAGCTGGAATAAAAAAAGATTCAAGCTGAGATAAACCAAGACTGTGCTGCAATAGAAAGACCGTTTTCATACAGAATGGAAATGAACATCCTAGAAAAAGTACAGTTTTGTACCTACCATAAATGTAGATGTCCGAGAGGAATGCATCTGCAGTCCTAACAAATGGGTTGTCCTGCCTCAGGCAGCCCTTTTCCAAAGTCTGGGTCTGGCCTTGGCTGATGTCGCACTTCACCCGACGTCACTGCTACTGTCGAATGGGTATAAAGGCATCAGCCAACGCCATTTTCCTCAGTGTTTCTTGCCCCAGATGCCAGGAGCCCTCTAGGAAGGCTAAATTTGGATAAATGCAAATGATTCCAAATAGTAGAGAGCAAACAACAAATAAACATGTATGTACATATATACAAACAAATACACCATAATAGATTCCCCAGCTAGCTACAAGATGGGCAAATACCCTAGGAGTACCACAGAGGGAAGGAGGGTAATCCTGACTGCAGATGCATTCCTCTCGGACATCTACATTTATGGTAGGTACAAAACTGTACTATGTCCTTCAAGGATGCATCTGCAGTCCTAACAAATGGGTAGAATACCATAGCCAAACTGGGGGAGGAGGCACTAAGAAGATTATGGTGTAGTTAAGATCCCTTGCAAAACAGCAGTGGCAAAACCTGCTCGGGATCTGGAGTATAAAGGCAGATTATAATGCTTGGCAAATCGGAGCTCCAAGTAGCAGCCTCTAAAATGTCTTTGGTAGCCACTCCTCGTAAGAAAGCTGTAGTAGTGGCTGTAGCCCTTGTGGAGTGAGGTCTGATGTTTTCTGGAGTTGTCTTCCCATGAAAGGAGTAACAAAATCTAATGCAATTTCCTATCCATTTTGAGATTGTCTGTTTTGAAATTGCTTTTCCTTCCATTCCTGCTGCATATGCTACCAGAAGCTGGTCAGTTTTTCTATTGCTCTTGGTTTTGTCCAGGTAGTAGCGCAATTGTCTGTGTACATCCAAGGTGTGCAGCAGTCTTTCCCCCCTGTTCTGTGGGTTGGGGAAGAATGTTGGTAGGTGGATAGCTTGGTTCAATGATACCCTGGAGACCACCTTTGGCATAAAAGTAGGGTTAGTTCTCAAGGACACTCTATCCTGATGGAAGATAAGGAAGGGCTGTACTGCCATTAATGCCTGTAATTCAGAAACCCTTCTTGCTGAAGTGATTGCAAGCAGGAAAGCAGTTTTCCAAGATAAGAGCTGAATTCTGCTGTTGCTGCTGGTTCAAAAGGGGGAAGTGTTAACTTTTCCAGCACAAAGTTCAGGTCCCATGTAGGCAGAGGTGGCTTCCTTGGAGGCTTTACATTTTTAATTCCTCTCAGAAACTGCCTGAGTAGAGGATGAGAGAAGACTGGAGGATCCATGTTGTATTCTGCTGAAATTGCTGATGCATGAATCTTGATGGAGGAGTAAGACAGGCCACTGTGGAAAAGTTCTGCTAAATATTCCAGGATGTTAGCTATGTTTGCCAATGATACATTTTCTCCTTTTGCTGCACTCCAAATGAGGTATCTTTTCCATTTTGCTGAGTAAGTCTTCCTTGTGGAGGGTCTGCGAGCCTCCAGGATAATGTCTTTAACCCTCTGAGATAGTTCTGGGTTATTTTGTTTCATGTAAGATTCCAAGCAGCTAGCTGCAGTGTTTTCAAGTTTGGATGCAGGATCTTGAAGTTGTTCTGTGTTAGCAGCAGAGGAACTAGAGGTAGAGGCCATGCCTGTGTCCGAGACATACTTCTCAGAAGCGGGTACCAATGCTGCCTCGGCCAGTCTGGAGCTATCAGTATGATCCTTGGGTGCTCTTCTTTGATCTTCAGTAGCACTTTGTGCATCAAAGGTAGAGGTGGGAATGCATATGCTGTTAGGTTTTCCCAACTGAAGGATAGGAGTCCACCTTCCATGCAAGTGGGTGGTATGTCCTTGTGCAGAATTTTCTCAATTGGTGGTTGTGTGGTGATGCGAACAGGTCTATTTCTGGTAGCCCCCATTTCTCTGTAATGGTTCGGAAGATGTCCGGATGCAGCATCCATTCGTGGGCATCCGTGGTAGTTCTGCTTAATGTGTCTGCTAATATATTTTCTTTTTCTGGCACGAATAAGGCCTGGAGCTGAATGTTGAGGTTCAGGGCCACATTCCACAGGTCCATTGCCATCCGGCATAGAGGATATGAATGTGTGCCTCCCTGCTTGTTGATATACCACATAACTGTGGTGTTGTCCGTCCTTATCAGCAAATGACCCTGTTGAAGAAACGGTCTGAATGTCTGAATTGCCTGTTTCACTGCCAGCATCTCTTTTTGATTTATGTGTAGGTTGAGCTGGTCTTGTGTCCATAGGCCTTGTATGCACTTGTCTGCCATGTGTGCCCCCCAGCCGAGGTCCGAGGCGTCCGTGGTGATAGTCTGGCTTGGGTGAGGGCTGTGGAAAGGCAGTCCTTTGTTCAACTGACAGGCCTGAGCCCACCACAGGAATTCCTGTTTCAGGCATGGAATTATTGGGATTTGGGTTTCTAGGCTGTGCTTGTGCTGAGACCATAAATTCCTTAGGTACCATTGCAACTTCCTCATATGCAGTCTGGCATGTGGGATCAATATTATGCAGGATGCCATGTAACCCAGGGCTTGCAGGACTTTCCTTGCTGTAAGCTGGTTCTGTGTTGTTAATGCCATGAAATAAAGTGGTAGCTGCTTTTGCTTTTCTGCTGTGAGAAATGCCATTTGATTTGATGTGTCCAGTTCTGCACCCAAGAATGTGATCCTTTGGGATGGTACCAGCCTTGACTTTTTTATGTTGACTGTGTATCCCAAGGCCTGCAGTAGGTGAATAACCTTTTCCAAATCTTTTGTTAATTTGATCTTGTTGTCCGCTTGTAGCAGGCAGTCGTCCAGGTATGGATAAATTTGAATTCCCTGAAGCCTGCAATGAGCAATTACTGATGCCAGGCATTTCGTGAATACTCTGGGCAGTAGATAAGCCAAAGGGCAATGCTGAGAATTGATAATGCTCTGATCCTGCAAGAAATCTGAGGTATCTTCTGCAATCTGGTCGAATAGGGACGTGCAGGTATGCCTCCTTGAGATCTAGAGTCACCAGCCAAGCCTCCTTGCCCAGCATGGGAAGAAGGTGCTGTAGGGTCAGCATTTTGAATTTTGGAACAATGAGATATGTGTTGAGAGCGGACAGGTCGAGAATAGGCCTCCATTGATTTTCTTTTCTTGGAACCAGGAAAAGTCTGGAATAAAATCCTTGCCCTTGTTCCATAGCCGGTACCTTTTCTATGGCTCTCATCCTTAGTAAGTGTTTGATTTGTCCTAGAGCGTTTGTCTTTTGGTTTGGTGGTAGGTTTGGCATTCCTCTCTTCCTTGGTAGAGTATGGAAGTGAAACCTGTAACCTTTGTCTATTGTCTGTAAAATCCATTTGTCTCCTGTAATGTAATGCCAGTTTACTAAAAATAAGACTAGCTTTCTGCCTAAGGGTGCTTCCAGTTGTTCCCTGGTAGGCGGTATCAGAGGCAAGTCACTGTGACTGTCCTGTGGAAGTGGTAGTAGCCGGATCTGCGGGAGTACTTCTCTGGTTGTTAGGCTGCCACTGACGTCCCCTGTTGGAACCTCTGGATTGACCTCTGCCTCTTGAGCACCTATTTCTGCCTCTCTGTGCTCTGGTGTCTGGAAAGGACCAATTCTTCGAAGGCCAATTTCTACAAAACCTAGGAGGCTGGACCTGGGAGAAGTCCTTGACTGTTTGGACAGATTTTGCTTTTTCCTCCACCTTCTTTAATACTTGCTGTGCAGGGGAACCAAACAAACTGTGCTTCTCCATGGGAGCATCTAGGAGCTTTGACTTTACATGGTCTGGTAAGGATTGCTCTTTTAACCATGCATGCCTTCTGATCACTGTACCAGTCATAGCTGATCTAAAGGAAGCCTCCAGTGCATCATAGCCGCATTTCAAGGAATGATTACTGACCTACTGAGTGTTATGTACCAAATCCTGCAGGACTTACGGTCTATAGGTTCAGGAGAGGATAGTTTTTTATTTAACTGATCTAACAAAAATTCCTGATACTGAATCATGTGGAATTGACAGTTTAAAGCCCTAGCCGAAAGAGTAGCAGAAGTATAAACTTTTTTACCCCATCTCTCTAATGCTCTAGATTCTCTTTCAGAGGGGAGGGGGTTTTTGGCAGTTGCTACAGCTTTGGGGCCCTGAGAAATAGTCTCTGGATCTGCAATAGGAGCCTTATACAGGTGATAATGTGTGTCCGGGACCCTGTAGTATCTGTCGGGCTTAGCAGGGGCCGGAGGAAGAGAGTCGGGGCAGTACAAGCATCATTGAATGCATCATCCACAACTGTTAGTACTGGAGGAATGGCTAAAGGCCTATGCTGTGGCAAATGCAAAAAGGTCCTGAGCCGTTTCCTAGAATCTGAGAAATCCTGGCCCTGCCATTGAAATTGTTCCCTCATAGCATGCAAGGTTTGCCCAAAAGAAAATTCCTCAGGAGGAGAGGCAGAAGGAATGGAGTCTTCTCGTCAGAATCCTCATATGGAGAATAAGGGCCTTCTGGAGGATTTGAGTTGTCTGAATCATCCAAGAATAATCTGTAGAAACTGGTTCAGGGGCTCTGCTCTAGGCCTCTTCTCTGGAGGGATGAGAGACCCTGTCAGGGTGAGGTTGGGATCCCTGATCAAAGAAATGAGATCCTCTGCCAGGCTTAGCATTTGGGTACTAGTGCTAGGCCTGTGTGTTGGGGTTTTAGAAGGCAAGGCCTTAGCAGATTTTGCTGCTTTAGCCCTAGAAAGCCTTGATAGACATGGATGCAGGGGCCTAGCAGCTCCATGTGCAGGAGTGGATATGTCTAAAGGAATAGTATCCGATAAATCCTGAGCCTGCTACAGCAGGAGAAATTTCAGTAGCAGATTCAGCCATGCTGTGTGAGGCCTCGACTGCAGGAGGAATGCAGGAAGAACCGAGGACTCGGTTTCAGCCGAACCGAGACACTCACGGTTGGCTTAACCGTGGTTTCGGCGAAACCGCGGACCGCGAAGTGTCGGTCCTTTTCACGCTTTTAGCTAATTGTGAAGTCGAGTCTCCGGCGGCATTTTGTAAGCAAAAGCGGGACCAAAAAACTCCTCTGCAAACTCCGACCGATGTCTAAGTGTTTGTCGGTTGAAGGAAGCACAGGCTAGACAAGCTGCTACGTCGTGGTCTGGGCCTAAGCAAGAAGGCAGTAAGAGTGGAAATCCTTATGAGGTATTTGTTTCCCACAAGTTAAACAATTATTTACTTTTTCTGACATCGGCTGAGGCAAGAAAGAGTCCCCAAGCTTTTAGAAGTCTTCGTAGTAGAAATCTCTGGATCTGACCGACCGGCACTTGCGAACAGCTTCTGCTTGCGGCAAGAAAGACTGAGGAAAATGGCGTCGGATGATGCCTTTATACCCAATCGACAGTAGCAGTGACGTCGGGTGAAGTGCGACATCAGCCAAGGCCAGACCCAGACTTTGGAATCCGGCCGACCGAAGGGCTGCCTGAGGCAGGACAACCCATTTGTTAGGACTGCAGATGCATCCTTGAAGGACATCGTGTTTTTGTACTAAGGGTCACAAAGAGTGAAGCTTGTAGGAAAATATGGTAACAAGAAAAGTACAGTTTTGTACCTACCATAAATGTAGATGTTCGAGTGTTCACACTGCGGCAGTCATTACACTTGGGTTATCCTGCCGTCAGGCAGTCCCGCAGTCGGCCAGAGTTCCAAACTCTTGGGTCCGGCGTCGGTTGCTGTCATTTCTTCCCTGACGTCAATGCGCCAGGGGTATATAAGATGCATCCGATGCCATTTTCTTCAGTTTTTCTTGCCCCAGATGTCAGGTGCCCCCAAGTAGGTAGGCAATACATATTGCTAATAAAACATATAGAAAAAATAAAAACAATACCTTCAGTTACAAGCAAATACACCACAAAGGTTGTATAGGATAGAAAGGTATAGATAAGTCCAGCTAGGACAGAGGGGATGGAGGGAGGGTAACCTGGACTGCAGCAGTGTGAACACTCGAACATCTACATTTATGGTAGGTACAAAACTGTACTATGTTCATCGTGTTACACTGCTGCAGTCATTACACTTGGGTAGAATCCCAAAGCTAAGGTTGGGTGGCTGGTCTATAAAGAGTTAGGATTGGCTATGAGGCCCTGCAGAACTGCAGTGGCAAATCCTGCTCTGGATTTAGAGTAAAGAGGCAAGTGGTAATGCTTGGTAAAGGTGTGCACTGAACTCCAAGTTGCAGCCTCCAAAATTTCCTTGGTTGGTACTCCTCTGAGAAAGGCTGTTGAAGTGGCTGTTGCTCTGGTAGAATGTGGCCTAATGTTATTAGGGACTGATTTTCCATGCTGTGTGTAGCAGTAACGAATACAGTGTCCTATCCATTTGGAAATAGTCTGCTTTGAGATAGCCTTGCCCTGTGATCCTTGCAGCATATGCTACAAACAGTTGCTCAGTTTTCCTGACAGTTTTTGTTTTGTCCAAGTAGAAGAATAGCGGCCTGTGTATGTCCAAAGAGTGCAGACGTTTCTCCCCTTTATTCTGGGGGTTTGGATAAAACGTTGGCAAATGGATGGTTTGGTTAAGAGCCACACTAGATACCACCTTTGGCATAAAGGTAGGGTTTGTCCTTAGAGAAACCCTGTCCTGATGAAAAATTATAAAAGGTTCCACTGCCATTAATGCCTGTAGCTCTGAGACTCTTCGTGCTGAAGTTACTGCCAGGAGAAGAGCTGTTTTCCATGATAAAAATTGTAGATCAGCTGTACTGGCTAGCTCAAAAGGTGGCAGGGTCAGTTTTTCCAAAACAAAATTGAGGTCCCAAGTTGGTGCTCTCCGGGGCGGTCTTATGTTTTTAGCCCCTCTGAGGTACTGCTTTAGCAAGGGTTGAGAGAATAAAGGAGGGTCCATGTTGTAATGTGCTGAAATGGCAGAGACCTGGATCTTAATTGATGAGAAGGATAGGCCTTTGTCCAGCATCTCAGTTAACTACTGTAAAATCTGAGGAATGTTTGGGACAAGAGGGTCAAGGCTTTGAGCCTGTTTCCAGGCGCAGAATCTTTTCCATTTTTCTGAGTAAGCTTTCCTGGTGCTAGGCCTCCTGGCCTCCAAAATGAAATCCATAACAGCTTTAGAGAGAGGTGTTGCCTGTTTGACTAATGAATCTGCCATGCAGCCAGGTTTAGGGTTTTGAGCCGACCGTGCAGGATCTGATTGTTTTGTTGAGTCAGAAGGTGTGAAATTTGAGGCAAAATCCATGGTGGGCCTTGAGCTAAGTTCTTTAAGATTGGGTACCAGTGCTGGCATGGCCAGTCTGGAGCAATCAGGATCATCTGTGTTTTTTCTTGTCTGGCTTTTAGGAGTACCTTTGAAAGGAGAGGCAGTGGTGGGAAGCCATAAACTTTTAGGCTTTTCCAACTGAACGAAAGAGCATCCACTTTCCATGCTTGTGTGTGGTAAGTCCTTGTGCAGAATTTTTGTAGTTGGCAATTCAGTGGGGAGGCAAAAAGATCTATGTCTGGGCATCCCCATTTTTGCGTTACCATGTTGAAGATTTGTGGATTCAATTTCCATTTGTAAGGGTCCATGATATTTCTGCTTAGATCGCCTGCCAGAGTATTT
This sequence comes from Protopterus annectens, assembly GCF_019279795.1. Classification (NCBI taxonomy): domain Eukaryota; kingdom Metazoa; phylum Chordata; order Ceratodontiformes; family Protopteridae; genus Protopterus; species Protopterus annectens. Next base: position 842,754,785 of record NC_056728.1, on the reverse strand, counting down.
TTCTCTCCTGGCAGGAATTGTGCTTGCAGATGAACTTGATAAGTTAGAGCTGTGTTCCACAAGGTCATGGCTTGCCTGCATAGGGGATAAGAATGAGTGCCTCCTTGCTTGTTTATGTACCACATTACTGTGGTGTTGTCTGTCTTTAATAATAATTGTCCTGGATGCAGAAGGTCCTTGAAAGCTGTTAGGGCATTCTGAACAGCCAACATCTCTTTTTAATTGATGTGAAGATGCATTTGGTCTGTGGTCCACTTGCCCTGAATACATTTTCCTGCCATGTGTCTCAATCTGTCTGGCTGTGGGTAGAGTGAGAGGCTGACCCTTGTTGAGGTGACATGCCTGTGCCCACCATCAAAACTCCTGTTGTAGGCAGGGAATTACTGGTATTACTGCTTCTAAACTGTGAGAGTGTTGAGTCCAAACACTTTTTAGGTACCATTGTAATTTCCTCATATGCAGTCTGGCATATGGTATTAGTAGTATGCAGGATGCCATGAAACCCAGGGCCTGCAGAATTTTTCTTGCAGGGAGATGGGACTTTTTTGCCAGTAATTGAAAATATTGAGTCAGTTGTCCTTGTTTGTCTGGCATGAGATAAACCATCTGGGCCGTTGTATTTAAGCTGGCACCCAGGAATATTATCTGTTGTGAGTGCACTAGTTTTGACTTCTTTTCGTTTACTGTGTACCCGAGAGAAATTAGCAACTTTTTTACAAATGCCAGATGTTTTAGAAGAATGTCCTTTCTCTCCGCTTGAATGAGGCAGTCGTCCTGGTATGGATATATTTGAATTCCTTTTTGTCTGCAAAATGCAATTACTGGTGCCAGGCACTTTGTAAAGACCCTGGGCGCAGTAGATATGCCAAAGAGCAGTGCAGAGAATAGGTAGTGCATTGTACCAGCTTTGAATCTGAGGTATCTTCTGCAATCTTGTCTGATAGGGACATGCAGGTATGGCTCTTTGAGGTCCAAAGTAACAAGCCAAGCCTTCTTGCCCAGCATGGGAAGAAGCTGCTGTAGTGTCAACATTTTGAATTTCGGAACATCCAGGTAAGTATTTAGAGTTGAAAGGTCTAGTATGGGTCTCCAGGCTTTGTCCTTTCTGGGGACCAGGAAGAGTCTTGAGTAAAATCCTTGTCCTTGTTCCTGCTGTGGTACTTTTTGAATAGCTCTCATGTCCATGAGGGCTGAAATTTGTTTTTGAGCCTCTGCCCATTGATTTTGTGGCAGGTTTGGCATTCCTTTTAGCCTTGGTAAAGTGTGAAAATGGAACCTGTAACCTTGAGACACAATATTCAGAACCCATTTGTCTTGGGTGATTGTTTGCCAATTTTGTGGAAAAAGTGCTAGTTTTCCCCCTAAGGGGGCTGCCAAAAGGGAAGTGCTGGGCATACGAAGGGGGAAGTCATTGGGACTGTTTCCTGTAAGGCTGAGACCTATCCTCACCTCCTTTTGGGGTTGAGGTACTCCACTGTCGTTGTCTGTTAGAGCCTTGGGATTGAGATCTGCCTCTTGGGCGTCTGTATCTGCCTCTCTGTGGCCTGTCTGACACTGGAAAGGACCAATTCTTTGTAGGCCAATTTCTGCTAAATCGAGGTGGCTGTACCTGTAAGAAATCTTTGACTGTTTGCATAGATTTAGCTTTATCCTCCATTCTCTTTAGCACCTCTTTTGCCTTAACACCAAACAAGGTATCATGCTGTAAAGGAGCATCCAATAATTTTGCCTTAACATGATCAGGTAAACTCTGTTCTTTTAACCAAGCATGTCTTTGAATCACAGAACCTGTTAACTGCGGCTCTACAAGAGGCCTCTAAAGAATCAAAACCACATTGCAGAGTATGTTTTCCAACCTGTTCAACTGCATGCAATAAATCCTGCATTTCTTTATAGTCAGGAGCTTCTGAGCTTGCAAGCATTTTCTGTTTTAATTGAGCCATTAAATATTGTTGGTACTTAAGCATGTGAAACTGGCAATTCAAAGCCCTTACTGCTAAAGTTGCAGAAGTGTAAACTTTCTTCCCCCATCTATCCAATGCTCCAGAATCTCTGTCAGAGGGGACTGGATTTTTTGCAATGGAAGCCTTAACCCCTTTGGGACCCTGGGAAATGGTTTCTGGGTCAGCAGAAGGGTTTTTATATAGAAACTTGTGAGAGTCAGGGACTCTATAATACTTATCTGGCTTGGCTGGTGCAGGGGGCAAAGAATCATGGGATAAGCTGGAGAGAACACATCATCCACAATATCTAACACAGGCGGAATAGCCAGGGGCCTGTGCTGAGGCAATAAAAGGAAGTCCCTGAGCCTTTTCTTGGATTCTGAATAATCCTGACTTTCCCAATGGAAATGCTCCCTCATGGTATGCAAAGTTTCCCCAAAAGAGTAATCCTCAAGAGGAGAGGCTGAAGGGATAGATTCTTCAGCATCAGTGTCCTCATAGGGGGGTAGAGAGTATCCCTGGTCTGAAGAGGAATCAGAGGAAATGGAAACCGAATCAGAGGAATCATAGTCTGTATCCTGCCTAGGCCTTTTCTCAGGAGGGGGATGGGAACCCCTGATTAGAGTAATGAAGTCTTTGGTCATTTTAAGCATCTGTTTCTTAGGCATGGAGGACTGTCCAGGTGAATGCTGTACTTGCTTCTTTGTCTTTAATGGTGTTTTTGACTTGGCTGTTGCTTTAATGGTAAGTTGTGAAGGTCTGAAAACACCCTCAGAAGCCGATGCCTGCTCAGCGGCTCCAGACCCATCTGAGGGATTAGTTTCCGTAGGCCCAATACCTTGAGTTTCCAGAGGCCCAGTTGTCTCCACATGGGACTCGGAGGCAGCCTGTCGCTCTGAGGTAGCAGGTGTCAGGCGCTGCGAAAGCGCCTCACTGAGAACCGGCGACTGGCCTAGAAGAGGCTTCGCCGTCAGTTTTGGACCTCGGATGCCTGTCTTTATCCTTGTCTTTGTGTTTTTTTAAGAATTGCGGTCGTCGGTTATTCCGACGGCATTGTATAATTGAACCTTCGGCCAAAGTAGTACAAAGCAAAATCAAAACCTAGACCAAGACTTTGGAACTCTGGCCGACTGCGGGACCGCCTGATGGCAGGATAACCCAAGTGTAATGACTGCAGCAGTGTAACACGAACATCAGAAGGATCTGACTAACCTGATACTTTCTGCAGGATAAACAAAAATGCAACATAAAGAAGAGTTCATGCAGGTTAACTGGATTTCATGGACCTTAGTGGGCAATTCTGGAAAGCTCATGAAAAAGGCAATGTAAATACTGTAAGGCTGTTACTACTTATCTGCTTTATTATTCCATATGCATATTAGTAGTTGGCATTCTGCATTAATGTATACAAATGCTACTCTTGCTGAATGCTGAACTCCCTCATAGCTTTAGAATGTGTGGTTAAAGAAATTATGAAACAAAATGACTGCAAATGAAAGTTAGGCCTGATATGACAGAGCCTAAAAGTCTATAGAGACTTAGAATATAACCATGACTATATAAAAGAATGACAGTTACGCAATGGTGTCAAGATTTCTAACACTATACTGTAAGAAAACTGAAAAGGATAGAAATGCCACTAAGGAGAAGAAAACAGTTTTATGGCACTGTAAGGATCATTTTGTCAGAAAATACACCTTGAGGAAAGGAAATGTATGTAGGGTAAAGTTATCCTTTACCTAACATCAGCATCAACCATGTACCTTCATGAAGACCAAATGATGTGTATATGGCAGATAATTTAACTCTGCTCACAATAACACTTGACTCTTCTGTCTTATTACAACAAACCTGTTTTCCTCTCTTGAAACTTGTAAGCCTCACACAACACTCAGGGCTTGTTCCACTCTGACATGCAAAATTGTTGCATAATGCACCTATTTTAGCTTCCAACATACTGCACTTAGTCAAAAATAATACATTTCTAGACTCCCAATTTCCATTCTTCAGGCAAATTACCATGAAGAGAGCTTTTCTGGTTCCACCACTTCTCAAATAAAAATGAATGTATTTATACGATTACTTCTGGCATCATATTAACATCTGGTATTCAAAAAAAAAAAACGACGAAGGCAGACTGTATGTAGCCAGCTTCATTAGCATTTAACGTCTGGGCAACACACACAAGAAACCAGATCACTCATTCTACATTCACAAAACTTTGATGGAGAATAAAGATAGTAAGTTTTAAAGATATACAAATATGTTAAGGATGAAATAACTGTTAGAAAATCAATATCATCAAATTAAACACCCTCGTTTTTATGCATTTCTTCTGACATGACAGATCTAACATGGACCACCAACGTTTTTCTTTTTAGGGAACAAAAAAAAAAGTGTGACCGTCTGCTCTTCTTCCCCTTAATAGAACTGGTTACACTGCTCGAGTATTCATAATAACTGCAAAAGCCAACTTTTGGTCTAAAAAAGATAAGGCCTGAGACTAGAACAGCACAAACCTCTGTGGAGCAACTCCTCAACAATAACCTCCTATGCGTTTTCTGGCTCCACTGATCAGAAGACATGATAAAAATCTCTCTATATGCATTGCAATGGGAATGACATAGGTTGAATGGTGACCTCCTAGAAGGACTGTTTTGCTGCTGTCATTTGGTCTTCCAAGCATGTTTCTTTTGCTGCATTGTTTGGCAAAACTGCTATTGGTCTATCTACATATGACAGAAGGTTAATTCATGATGTATCTCTGAAAATGGGTAAAGAACATCATTTTGATTTTTGTACGGTCTTTCCTGTGTTTTCAATATGCTGAAAGACTTTCTGGGATGGAATACCAAAAAGGAAATATTTGTCCAGATAAATATTAAAGTTTTGATTTCATATTCTTTGGAAAAGGTTGTGCATGTCTGCTGTTAAAAGATCAAAAAGCAGGTACAGCAGTCACCCACACTTTACGAAATGAAAGCCTATCTTATATGCTACTTATTTAAGTCATGTAGTATTTTCCTTCACAGGTCGGAAAGAAAAGTTGCCAGGGTAATACCTCAGCATTTTTAGAATACCAGCTCAACATAGTCGGTCACTGGATTCATAATACAAACACTTGTGCTCAACAAAAATTCTATAAAATGGTCCATTTTTAGGAACAACTGGCTGACCACCAGGTTCAATGGAAATCTCCTCAAATGTGTTAAAATGAGATAAAGTAGAGTGGCACTGCTATAGGCATATGCTGCTTACTTTCAAGTGCTATCATACACCTTCTTAGGTGTAAACAGTTTTCCATAATTCTAGAAGAACATCTGACGTCCCCCCCCCCCAGTTAACATGATTGACAAATCGTGTCATCACCTTGAAGGGGAGGGGAAAGTGAGAAAACAGAACCTTTATCAAACACAATTGCTTAATGTGTACATATCAGACTTCTTCAATTGTTTAATCTTATATGTGTGGACTAAATCTTTTTACACACACATACCATGTACTGGTAACATTAAATTCCTCATTACATCTGAAATTATGAAAGCAATTTTTTAATATCATTATTAAATAACATTTTAAGCTGTTAAATGAGTTTACAAATGGAAAAATCATCATAACTTCAAATGTTACTGTCGTGCAGCTATATAGTCAGTAGCCAATGTCTTTCACTCAAATATTGCAGAAGCTGTTTAATTCCTGCCGTTCCTTAAACCTGACTCCTCAAACAAAATTTTGTATGTACTCCTCCCACAAATTCTACTTACTTCTAGGGAATTTGCTCCTCTCCTTTTCTAAAGATTCTGGCTCCAGTTCCACTATCTCCTTTAAAATAACCACAATATTCTTTAAGTTGGAAATGGATTTTGGTTTCCGTTTTCTAATATTTTTTAAGCAGCAAACATTGAACTAAGCAAAGTCTTGCTATGTCTAGGCAATTCAGTATCCCAGCTCAAAAAAACAAAAGTACAGTTTTGTACCTACCATAAATGTAGATGTTCGAGTGCTAATACAGCTGCAGTCATAACAGATGGGTTCTCCTGCCGTCAGGCGGGTCCTCGGTCGGCCGAATTCCAAAGTCTAGGTCCGGCGTCGGTTGTCGTCGCCTCTTCCCTGACGTCAGTGTGACAAGGGTATAAAAGAACCAGCCAACGCCATTTTCTTCAGTTTTTCTTGCCCCAGATGTCAGGTGCCCCCAGAAGGAAGGCAATACATAAAATTATGTAATAATGCAATGCAATATAATCAAAGACCAGTAGTTGCAAGCAAATACACCATAAAAGAACACCCCAAGAGGGGAAGGAGGGAGGGAAACCTGGACTGCAGCTGTATTAGCACTCGAACATCTACATTTATGGTAGGTACAAAACTGTACTATGTTCATCGTGCATACAGCTGCAGTCATAACAGATGGGTAGAATCCCAAAGCTAAGAAAGGGGTGGTAGGCACTAGGTAGAGCTAGGAGGAGCCAAAATGCCCTGCAAGACTGCAGTGGCAAAGCCTGCTCTAGATTTGGAGTATAATGGTAGATTGTAGTGCTTGGAGAAGGTATGCACAGAACTCCAAGTGGCTGCTTCTAAAATATCCTTGGTAGGAACTCCTCTGAGGAAGGCTGCAGAGGTGGCTGTGGCCCTGGTAGAATGAGTTCTAATGCCTGTAGGTACAGTTTTGCCATGAAAGGAACAGCAAAAACGTATGCAGTGGGCTATCCATTTTGAGATTGTCTGTTTGGATATTGACTTTCCTTGAGCTCCTACCACATAGGCCACAAAAAGCTGTTCTGATTTTCTGAAAGGTTTTGTTCTGTCCAGATGATAACACAGTTGTCTGTGGATGTCCAAGGAATGCAGTAATCTCTCCCCTTTGTTTTGAGGATTAGGATAAAAAGTAGGTAAATGTATGGCCTGATTTAAAGCTACCCTGGATACCACTTTAGGCATAAAGGACGGGTTGGTACGTAATGAAACTCTGTCCTGATGGAAGATGATAAAAGGCTGGACAGCCATAAGAGCCTGTAGTTCTGAAACTCTATGAGCCAAAGTGATAGCCAGAAGGAAAGCTGTTTTCTAGGACAAATATTGTAAATCTGATGAGGCAGCTGGCTCAAAAGGAGGCAAAGTCAGTTTTTCCAGAATGAAATTAAGATCCCAAGCAGGTATTGGTTGTTTTCTTGGAGGTCTTAAATTCTTAGCCCCTCTGAGGAACTGTCTTAATAGAGGGTGAGAGAATAAAGGTGGATCAGTGTTGTATTCTGCAGAAATGGCTGAGGCATGGATTTTGATGGAGGAGAACGAAGTCCACTGCTTAGCAGTTCAGCCAAATATTGTAGTATTTGAGGTAAATTCAGTTTTCCAGGGCTCTGGCCCTTTTTCTCATTCCAAACACAAAAACGTTTCCATTTTGCAGAGTAAGCTTATCTAGTTGATGGCCTTCTGGCCTCCAAAATGACATCCTGCACCTCCTTGGAGAGCAGGGCCTGCTGTGATGCTAAGGAATCTTCCATGCGGCTAGACTGAGTGTTTTCAGCTGACTGAAGAGTTTTGAAGCTGTGTTGAGACAGAAGAAGAGGCATTAGCAGCAGGGTCCATGGTGGGGAATGCGTCAGGCTCCTCAGGAGTGGGTACCAGTGTTGCCTTGGCCAGTCCGGAGCAATGAGGATCATCTTTGGTCTGTCTACTCTGGTCTTCAATAGGACTTTGGGCAGCAGAGGAAGAGGTGGGAAGGCATAAACTGTCATTGATGTCCAACTGAAAGAGAGAGCGTCCACTCTCCAGGCCTTTGGATGGGAGATCCTTGAGCAGAATTTTGTCAAATGATGATTTTTGTGAGAGGCAAAGAGATCTATGTCTGGCCTTCCCCATTCATGGATTATTTCTGTAAAAACTTTTGGATGCAACTTCCATTCGTGTGGATCCGTCATATTCCTGCTTAGGTTGTCTGCCAGCGTGTTTTCTTTGCCTGGCAAGTACTGTGCTTGTAGTTCCATTTGTAAGTCCATGGCCATGTTCCAAAGTGACATGGCCAGTCTGCATAGGGGATAAGAATGTGTTCCTCCCTGCTTGTTTATGTACCACATAACTGTGGTGTTGTCTGTTCTTATCAATAGCTGACCTGGTTGTAGAAGGTCCTTGAAAGCTATAATAGCATTTATCACTGCTAGCATTTCTTTTTGATTGATGTGAAGGTGCTTTTCTTTTTGGGTCCATTTGCCCTGAATGCACCGGTCTGTCATGTGCGCCCCCCAGGCGTAGTCCGAGGCGTCCGTTGTGATGACTTGATTTGCTTGAGGCTTGCTGAATGGAAGACCTGTGTTTGTTTGGCATGCTTGAGCCCACCACAGAAATTCCTTTTGCAGACATGGAATTAATGGCATTATTGTTTCCAAACTGTGGCTGTGTTGAGACCATATGTTTTTTAGGTACCATTGTAGTGTTCTCATATGCAGCTTTGCACATGGGATTAGTAAGATGCAAGATGCCATGAATCCCAGAGCCTGCAGGATTTTCCTTGCAGTTAGCCTGGTGCAATTTGCCAGTGTTCTGAAATATTGAATTAGTTGCCCCTGCTTCTCTGGCGTGAGGTAGACCATCTGGGTGTTTGTGTCCAAATTGGCACCCAGGAAAATTATCTTCCGAGAGGGTATTAGTCTTGATTTCTCTTTGTTGACTGTGTATCCTAGAGAGTTTAATAACATTATTACATAAGCCAGATGTTTCAGAAGAATGTGCTTGCTGTCCGCTTGGATCAGGCAGTCGTCCAAATAAGGGTATATTTGTATCCTTTGAAGTCTGCAGTAGGCAATTACTGATGCCAGGCATTTCGTGAATACTCTGGGCGCAGTAGATAAACCAAAGGGCAATGCAGAGAATTGATAATGGGTTGAACCTGCAAGAAATCTGAGGTATCTTCTGCAATTTTGTCTGATTGGGACATGCAGGTATGCCTCCTTGAGGTCCAATGTTACCAGCCAAGACTCCTTGCCCAGCATGGGAAGAAGCTGCTGTAGAGTGAGCATCTTGAATTTTGGTACGAGTAGGACTGTGTTTAGGATGGAAAGATCCAAAATCGGTCTCCAATCTTTTCCCTTCCTTGGCACCAGAAATAGCCTGGAATAAAAACCTTGACCTTGTTCGTGTGTAGGTACCTCTTGAATAGCTTTCATGTTTATAAGACCTGAAATTTGCTTTTGTGCCTCTGCCCTTTGATTGTGTGGCAGGTTTGGCATGCCTTTCTTTTTTGGAAGGGTATGAAAATGGAATTTGTAGCCTCTGTTTATAATGTTCAGGATCCATTTGTCCTTTGTGACAATTTGCCAATTTTTTGAGAATAGTGCCAGCTTTCCTCCTAAGGGGGCTGCCATTTGAGACCTGGTTGGCATGCAAAGGGGAAAGTCATTGGTTTTGCTTTCTGAAAGATTGCGAGTTGTCCTCACCACCTCTTTGTGTAGGAGCTTGCCATTGTCTGCCTCTGTACGAACCTTGTGTTTGTCCTCTGCCCCTGGGGCGCCTGTATCTGCCTCTTTGGGGTCTGTCTGTGGCAGGAAAGGACCAGTTTTTGGAAGGCCAATTTCTACTAAAACGTGGGGGTTGGACCTGCAGAAATTCTTTCACAGTTTGCATTGATTTAGCCTTTTTTCTCCATCTTCTGTAATACTTCCTCAGCATTTGCCCCAAATAGTACATCCTTTTGAAGAGGGGCGTCTAGTAATTTAGCTTTGACATGATCAGGCAAGGCTTGTTCCTTGAGCCAGGCATGCCTACGTATGACTGAGCCTGTAACAGCAGCTCTACATGAGGCCTCTAGAGCATCAAAACCACATTGTAAGGTATGTTTACCCACTTGTTCTGCACTATGCATCAAATCCTGCAACTCCTTCATGTCTGGTTGTTCAGGTTGTGACATTTTACTTTTCAATTGAGATAACAGAAACTGTTGGTATTTTAGCATATGAAACTGACAGTTTAAGGCCCTCATGGATAAGGTAGCCGAGGTATATACCTTTTTTCTCCACCTTTCTAAGGATCTGGAATCTCTCTCGGAAGGCAATGGGTTTTTGGTAATGGAGGCCTTAACTCCCTTGGGCCCCTGTGAGATGGTTTCTAGGTCAGCAGCATGGCTTTTGTATAGAAATTGGTGTGAGTCAGGAACCCTGTAGTACCTGTCAGGCTTAACTGGAGCTGGAGGAAGAGCATCCAGATTAAGGCAGGCCTCCGAGTAAACATCATCTAGGATGGCCAGGACAGGAGGTAAATAGCCAGAGGCCTGTGCTGGGGTAACAAAAGAAATTCCCTGAGCCGTTTCTTGGAATCTGAATAATCTTGGCCTTCCCAGTGGAAGTGTTCCCTTAAGGTATGCAGAGTTTCACCAAATGAGTAATCCTCAGGGGGGGGAATACAGAAGGAATAAATTCCTCTGCATCAGAGTCTTCAAAAGGGGAGTAAGACTGTTCCTGATAATCAGAGTGCTCTGAAATAATGGAGCCCTCATCAGAGGAGGGGGAATCTTCCTCCACTCTGGGTCTTTTGTCTGGTGGTGGCTGAGAACCTCTGATTAGAGTAATTAAATCCTCAGCCATTTTAAGCATCTGTTTCTTAGGCATGGGGCCTGGAGATGGGCCCTGTGTAGCTGGTCTCCTAGGGTGCATGGTAGCTTTAGACTTGGTGAAAGCCTTGCTGGAGAAAGAAGAGGAAGGTCTGAAGACACCTTGAGTGGAGGTGGACCTGTCCACATTCTGTGTTTCAACGCCAAGTGTGGCTTCAGTATCTGTAGTCAGGGTGTGGGCCAAGGAGCCTGCGACCTCGGGTACAAGAGCCACCGCCAAAGATGTGTCGTCGGTAATCAGGGGCTGCGTAGGCGCCTTGCTGAGAACCGGACCACGTGTAGTCGGCTTAGGCGTGGTGTCGGTAGAGGCCGTGGATCTCGAGTGTCGGTCCTTGTCTTTGCATTTTTTAGACAAAACCGGAGTCGGAGTATCCGACGACATAGTATAGTTAAATGCTTTCCCAAAATAATGCTGGGAGAACTCCGCCCGACGCTTAATAGTGCGTTTGTTGAATGTAGCACAAAAGCGACAGACCGAGACGCCGTGGTCTGGGCCTAAACAAGGTATACAGAGGGAATGGAAATCCTTATGCGGTATTTGCTTCCCGCAAGAAATACAATTATTAACTTTGTCTGACATCGGTCTGAGGCAAGAAAAAGTTTCCCCAACGGGGTACTTAGCTTTTAAGAAGACTTTGTTTCCAAATTTTTCGTAATCTCAGGAGCTGGCCGATCAGCACTTGTGAACTGCTTCTGCTTCGGGCACCGCACGGCAAGAAAGACTGAAGAAAATGGCGTCAGCTGGTTCTTTTATACCCCTGTCGCACTGACGTCAGAGAAGAGGCGACAACAACCGACGCCGGACCTAGACTTTGGAATTCGGCCGATCGAGGACCCACCTGATGGCAGGAGAACCCATCTGTTATGACTGCAGCTGTATGCACGATGAACACCTATGTTACAGCCATTTGCTTCCCCAATATTGTTGTTAAAGTATTCTGCATGAAACTTTTAAAACCTGCCAATTTGTTACACCCCCCCAAAAAAAAAAATGCTTCCAGCTACATCTCTCTTCCTAAACACACTTCCAGCATTTGCTACCTACCCAAGGACAGTTCCTCTCTAGTCTGCTTGGGGTATAAAAATACCTATGCAAACACGTCCATGCAAAAATTCTAAACTTTATGAACAAATGTCTTCCATTGTTCCTTTCTAAAGTGTTTCCTATTCATTCCCCTTTCCCAGTCTTTTCTACCTTCCTCTGAATTATTATTTTGCTTACTAAACAACAGTATACATGCCTTACTAATTTTTCATTTAAGAGTACCTTCTGTTCTGCACTCTGATAAAACCTCTACAATGGCTGGTCTTCCATGTAGCACTCTTTTCCCTTTCTCCTTCCCTGTACTCTTAACAATGCACGATAGGGAAGGCAGCCTCAAATCTGTACTCCAAACAGATATTCCTTCTATATTCCTACCTGGAGGCATGCCTACTAGTAAAATCTCCTTTCTCAATTCCCAAGATGACTTGTTTTTCCAAATACTTCCAGCTACTTTATGAATACAGTACGGCAGTGAATGTAAAGGATTAAGGCTATGAATTGCTAATAGGCTACTTCTTGTGGTATAGGGTTCAATTCCCTCAACCATCATTTGCTTAACATTAGACCTTGAACAAGTTACTTAAACTCACAGTGCCTTTTGGGGGGTAATGATGAATTTTGGCTAGGCTCACTAAAAGCATCCTATACTGCATGCCTAGTAACTACCTCTGAATCTATAATATTCTGTATCGTTATTTTCCTTAAGGACTTGCACCAAAAATCCTAGTCCTTCTCTTTCTTGAATCTCAACCTTGTTTCACCATCTGTTTCCACAGCGACTTAAATCATTCTGTTTGAGCTACTGATCTGAGCCTTAATTGTGCAGCTGTAAAGTACCCCTTTAAATCATATAACCCAAAACCACTTCGCTCTATTGCCCTATTCCCTTCAAAGATAAATTCCTTAGACTCTTAATTATCATCAACTGCAACTTCTCCCTTAATCAATAAAAATACACCTGACTGGCTTTGGGCCAGTTATTTTACATTAAGAAGGTGTGGTCTGCAATCTTGTGGGAAGAGAGGGTAGATTCTGCCCTTCTGAGCTAGGAGTTTCTGGTTAAAGGCTTATTGTGCCTGCTTATTTGAACTGTTTCTTTCTGAAATTGGTATGCCTTGTTTGCTGTAGCATAGATTAAATTAAAACTGGCTGAATCTAGCTTTGTTTGTATAACTTGAGCACTAATCCAGACCATCTTTTTTGGATAAGGTTCCCCTGCACCCTAGTGGCAGGAGTGTGCAGTTAGAACTTGTCTGATCGAAGGCTGCTGGATTGGGGCTCAGTTTTTAGCTTTTTATTGGCTAATTGGTTTAAATCAGTTTGCTCATTTGCTACTGTTATATTTAAAAAAAAATACACTTTATGCATTGCTTACCTAGGGTTAAACTATTCCCGGCGCCACAAAGTCTGCTTTTGAAATTTTCCCTTTGAACTAGCCTGTGTTTTAGTTCTTGCACTCAAATTTGTTTCTTTGAGCTCAGCAGTTATTCAGAACTCGTTGTTAAGCATTAAATAAGCTACGAATTACTACAGCACTCAACTTTCCTCACTTGTCTAGAGGAAAACAGTTTTTAGTACTTAATAAATAAGCACCCATCCAGGCATGTCTAAGGGTCAGCTTCCGGTGTTTTCTTCTGTACACCTTTTGAATCTTAGCATCTTGGGGCAATGCAGCAATTGCCTCATGTACACAGACAACCCTCTACTCCTACCACCCCCAACATTACAACCTGTCAGAGATGGACTTATATAGCCAAACTGGAAGCAAAGCTCTCTTCACCCAAAACTGAACTAGACAGTCAAGAGGAGGAGGCAAACACTTGTACCACACAACACTCATCACATGGCCCCTCAACCTAAACAACCAAAACACACATATAGTACCGCAAAACACACACCTACGTTCGTGGAGTCTCTCAAAAATCTGCTCAAGCAACAGAGACTTCCAAAGCAGAAACGCAAGCAACCACCACCCCCCAACACAAACCAAATGACACATAGCCCACAAACTCAGTGTGCCAATCAAACACAGCCCATAAGGCATAACAATGTACACAACACTCTAGTCATAGGTGACTCTATAGTCAGGCACACTGATGTTCCACTCACCAGGCTAAACAATGAGAAAGTTACTGTCAGCTGCCTGTCGGGTGCCAGGATCCGCCACATAACGCACGTACTCAGGTCACTCCGCAAACAGTACAAATATGACTCTGTCATTGTCCATGTTGGTGTGAATGACCTGAGACATACCTCCCTGGACTACATGAAAAGAGACATGGAGGAACTCTCTGATCTTGTAGCCCAGGCAGGTATGACCCTAGCCATGAGTAGCATCCTGACATCACCCAGAATGATACCACAGTACAAGGACAAAATGAACAACTTCAACAATTGCCTAAACTTCAGGTGTTATTCTAAGGGGATCCAGTATCTGTCTGCTTGGGATGATATGATCGACAGACCACAATGCTTTGCCAGAGATGGCCTGCACCTGCCGCCCTTGGGATTCCGGACACTGGCCAAGGCTCTTGCCACCCCTATAGTGCCTTTTTAGGCAAGGTTCAAATGACAAATTCACCAACATAACAGGTACAAGCAAGCAAAATCTGAGGGTAATGCTACTCAATGCTAGAAGTCTACCTCAAAATGCATTCACTCGAGGCACTCCTTAAAATGGAGAACATCGACATCTGTGCAGTGACAGAGACCTGGTTCTAAGCTCGAGAGAGAACCCCCTGCATTACCAAGCTGTAATTCATACCACACCTTTCGTCCACCTAACCTGGAATGAAACACTAAAGGTGGAGGTGTGTCCATATTCATTAAGGATATCCACACCTCCAGGCTAGTTGCTCAGCATAAAGCATCCAAGATTATCCAAGTGCAACTAACTCTGGGCAAGACCACAATCCAAACTGCAACTTGCTACAGATCCCCCACCATGCCCCAGGATTCCCACTCTTCATTTCTTGATACACTGGAAAATATTAGGGTACAACTCAACACCCTACTAATGGGCAATTTGAACTACCCCACCATTAACTGGGAAAACTACTCATGTATCAACTATTTTGCTCAAAGTTTTCTGGAATTCATAAATTCCAATGTCTAGGATCAACTTATCCACACCCCCACCAGGAGCAGCAATGTTCTAGACCTGGTCATTACCAACATGGGTGACCGGTGTTCCACACCAGAGGTCAATTCCTCATTGGTCAGATCTGACCACAAGCTAATCAGCCTAGACATCCAATTCCCACCCCCACCCCCCATTAGGGAAACCACCATAAAAAATTTCTCCAAAGTCAACTTCACGCTTCTTAAGACAGAAGTGGCAAACTTCACTACACCCATGCATACGAACAATAGAGGTATGACTGCTGAATCCTACACAAATGCACTTTATAAGCACTTACAAGAGTGCATGGATTGTGCTATCTAACAGAATCAAGATGCTATCCTGCAAAAAAAGGAAGCCTATCTGGTGGTCCCCTGCCATAAACAAACTCTACAACAGAAGAAAGAAACTGTTGCAAAAAAAGAGTAAAATCCCATGATTGGAGGAACTCCCTGGTCAGCCACAGTAAGAAGCTGAGATCTGTCATGAAATCCTCCAAAGCTAGTTACGAAAACAAAATCGCCACTGACTCAAAACAACCACAAAGCATTCTATAGCTATGTCAAGAATCTCAATGGCAACACTCAGATCTGTTCTGAGTTACAGCACAATGGCACTAAATTTACAGAACCAACTGATATTGCCAACTTCCTGGCAGATAAGTTCAGTGCTAACTTTATCCCCCCTCTCACCCCCTAGAGGGCCCATCTCTACACCGGAAGAATGCAAAGTTCCTGTAATCACGGCTGCACAGGTAAAAACCACACTCTCCAAAACCAAGAACACAGCATCCATGGGACCTGACAACATCCCAGGCTGTGTTCTACATGAACTACAGAATTAACTGGCACCCCACCCAAGCACCATGTTCAATCATAGCCTCACCTCAGGCTTTGTGCCCACTGAACGGTGCACAGCGACAGTTATCCCACTCCACAAAGAGGGAGCCACCACGGATCCCGGGACCTACCTCCCCATTAGCCTAACGAGCCTGGTCTGCAAGGCCATTGAACGTATTATCATGGAACTTATCAACAAAGACAATGGTAATCTCCAAACTCTGAACCCCACCCAGTTCGAGTTTGTAAAAGGGAGATAATGTCTCCTAAACCTGACAGACATCTCTGAAGCAGTCACCAAAGCCGCAGACGAGGGTAAGGTGGTTCACACAGCCTATCCAGATCTTGCCAAGGCTTCTGATACCATCCCCCACTCTGGAATTATAGATAAACTCACTAAACTAGGTATAAATCCCTATGTCACAAGATGGGTAGCCAACTCGCTCACTGACAGACCCCACACTGTGAAAGTAGCAGACTCCAAATCTGACTTCCGACCAGTGACAAGTGGAGTACCACAGGGTTCAGTCCTGGGTCCTCTCCTGTTTGGTATCTACTTTTCTGAAGTACAGGCTAACACAGAAGGTCTTTGGCTAATGAAGTTCGCAGATGACTGCAAACTAGGAGACATAACTGAAACTTCTAACCATGTGGACATCCTACAAAAGGGCCTCACTGAGACAGATGCCTGGTGTCAAAGCCATGGCCTCAAGCTCAATGCCAAAAAGTGCATTGTCATCCCCTTTGATAAAAACTCTGTACCCATGAGCTACCACATAGGTGGTAGTCCACTTAACACTGAAAGTGTGATAAGAGACTTTGGGACACAGGTGGACAGTAGTCTCTCCTTTGATAATGACATCACCACAGTAGTCAGGAAATCCTTCTACATGGCACACCTCATCACAAAAGGTTTCTCATTCAGGAAAAAAAGAGGTGATTGTTCCCCTCTACTTGTCACTCATTAGACCCATTATAGAGTACAATGCCCCTTTTGGTATGTACCTCACAAGACATCAATAACAACTGGAAAGGCCGAATAAATACCTCACAAAGAGGATTACCGGCCTCAAACAGATGCCATACGCAGACCGTCTCAAAAAACTCCAGCTTTACTCCATCACATATCGCCTACTCAGAAGCGATCTCTGCCTAACATACAAAGCTATGTCAAACCCAGAACTGTTGGACATGCTCCACTTATAGAAATCCCAATCCCTCTGAGCTACACGCTCTAGGGACCTAAACTTTGTCATCACAATAAACAGAACATGCTGGATGGACGGATAGATTCCTGTCCCAGAGACTTCCCATACTCTGGCACAAACTACCTATCTATATCAAACAAAGCTCCTCATTAGCACTCTTCAAAAAAATCTTGATGATTAGATGGGAAATAGGGAATTCACCCTAGGGATCACCTCTGTGGCTCTGCTCGACAGGAGCAAAGGAAAATAATTTTCGTGGGTGGCAAAAGCCAGGGTACCCTTTTGGCTAGGCTTGTATAGGCCTTAGGGCAGATAGCCTAGTACCTAGCTATGATCTGTTCTTGATAAACAGGACTAAAAATATTTTCATTACATGTATACATATACATAAACAAGAGCTTCCAGTTTCTCAATGATTGCATTATCTTTTGTTTAGTTTCATCCCAGACATCCTTAGCTGCTGTGAAGATATGTAAAGGCTGCCAGCCTAGCTAGATAGAATTTTGTAGACAATTCTGTCATTTGTAAATATTAATGTAAGCCACAGGCTTGTTCTCTTAAATGTGAAAAAACTGTACTGGATGTTGAACTGAAAAAAATGTAAGAAAGCTGATTAGTCAGGCATTTCATGACTGTCTTTGATTTCAGGGCTCGGAGCCGAGATGTCTGGATGAAGGAATTCTGGCTACTGTTTTGAGACCAGAGTTAATTGCTAAAATTTGCATGTATAATTTATTTTATTGCTCTGGCTTCCTGACCAGCTGCAAGATTAACAGCACTATTAACCTCTGAGTTTCTGTTAGCCTGAGAACCAGAAAGAAATGATGTAATCTGAAATAAATCAGTGGTACTGTGTTATCAATTTAAGGACAGAAAGAATGCATTTAGCATTTGTCTTGAGAACATCCAACTCACCAGCACTTTGCCTGTGTTCTATATGTAAGTTTATTTTAGAACTGTGTTTTCTCTTCGATATAGCTAGGAACTAGGAAGATTAGATTAGTCTTTTTTCTGTATTGATGCCAGAACTTTTCTACTGTATTATTTTAAGTATTTCTCTGTGATCTCTGAACTGTTGACTAGTACTGTGTAGTAAGAAGTATTGTCTTGTGTTTTTATTATTTATTATTAAATATTTTTAAACCTTTCAACTGTGTGTAGAGATAATTTAAGCTCTAACAGTACACTGCACGTATTTAGTGATACTGGCCAAGCCACTCCAATAAGCCTTGACTATTCAGTTGCACTTACCATCTGGATGATAATATTGCACAGTAATAACTGGACACCCTTTGTTAAGGGCCTTTTTAGTAGCTGATAAATATTAGTGTATGGTGGCAAGTGGTACTACCATATAGTCTGGGTAAAAGGGGCACAGCTGGAGAACCTGTGCCAGCCTTCCCCAGGAGTGTCTCTGTGGTTGTAAATAACTCTTATCTCAAAGTGTGTGTGTGTCAGCTTCTTGGGCAGGGACATGAAACACTGGTTGGACAGAGAGGGTGCTGGAGGTTTTAGCTTGCCCACTAGGCTGAGATCTGGACACTATAGCTGTGCCAGTAGGGATTCTTATTGGGGACCTGGAGAGGAAGAAAAAAACAGCCCCAGACTGACGGTGATCTCTGTGTGCTCTTAAGGGAAACTGAACTTTACTGTGTGTGCATTTATTATCCTTTCTCTATATGGACGCCCCTCACTGGTGTTAGTGGTGAGGATTGAGGCTCCTTGATTGCTGGGCCAGTGCATGGGCATCACAGCTGCCACAACAGAATCTTTTTTTTAATTTATACACCTAACCACTTGATCTTTTCATGTCCCTTAAGTATGGGAATTGCTGAACCAATTAACATACGAGTATATAGTCTGGTACTATCATCTTTACTTCATCCTCACTTATTTTGTAATCTGAAACGACATGAAACCGTCTCAAAATGTAATGTCATTTTCTGGATTTGACAGGTACAAAGTATTATCATCTGCAAATAATACCATCTATATCCTTGAATTTGTGAATCTGGTACTTTCTTTGTCAATTGATCTAAATATAAAGCAGTCCGTAGTGGGGAAAAAGACATCCCTGTCTAGTTTCTCAGGTCAAAAACATGTCAGAGAAGAACCCTTGCCACTTTAATTCCTGACTTCAGCCCTTCACATATCCTCCTTATTAATCCTATTACTTTATCAGGGAACACATATGTTATGATTGCCCTACTTATAAAATCCATGCTGACTCTAACAAATGTTTTCTCTTCATCAAGTCATACCTGCAGTAGCTTTTTCTTACATTCTACTTCCCTCTGAATTATCAGTATTCTATCAATAGAGTGAAATGTTTGTTTCTCTTCCACAAAATCATACTAGTCCATATCTATGGACTTTGTAAACACATTTTCTGTTCTCTTAGCTAGTATAGGCAAATACTTTTATAATTATGTTTTAAAACTGAAATGACTCTACATAAAGTCAGATCTGATGGGTCTTTACCCTCTTTTAAATGTTTTTGCACTCCAGAGTTATCAAAAATAGTCACGTAACAGCAACCTCTATAAACCCATCCATATTATCCAAATAAAATCCTTATTTTCCCTTTAGTACTTTGCAGTTTTCTTCTTCTGCAAAACCCCTTTTGCGATACTTTTAACCATTGTCAACCCCTCTAAACAATTCCTATTCTTTCCGATATATATAATATAGATCTACTTTCATATTTCGAATTACCAGATTATAGGTTCATAGGTTGGTACTAGGCTATCAGCCCTAGGGCCTATGCAAGCCTAAGCATAACAGTTCCCTGGCTATTTCTTCCCACACTATTTACTTCCCTGGACCCCTGTCTAGCAGGGCAACAGACGTGATCCCCGGGGTGAATTTCCTTTCACCCATCCAATCGTCAAGGTTCCTTTTGAAGAGGACCAAAGAGGCACTCTGCTTGACATGTATGGGCAATCTATCCAGAGTCTGGGGAGTCTCTGGGTCAGGAACCTATCCTTCCAGCATGTTTTGTTTATTGTGATGACAAGGTTTAGATCCCTGGAGTGTGTGGCTCTGAGGGATTGGGATTTCTTTAAGTGTAGCATGTCCAACAGCTCTGGGTTTGACATGGCCTTGTATGTTAAGCAAATATCGCCTCTGAGTAGACGATATGCGACAGAGTATAGCTGGAGTTTTTTTAAGGCGGTCAGATTTTCATTTCACTTGATCGAGAGAAAAAAACAGAATCTGCAAATCCATGAAAAGTGTAAATGATTGCATTTCACACTGTCGAACACACTGATGATTACTGATGACTAACTGTGTATGAAGTGGTGTACTATCCCTTTAAATATATTTAGTTTGTACTTAAGGAAAATGGCAGACTGTACATTCAATTGTGGTGAAACTACCTAAAACTGGAATACAACAACTTTTTAAAAAAGTAATTGATTTTCTAGAAGGGTAACATTACTACTATCATGTATTTAGTTAATGTCATTTTTATTTAAGTATTACTTTGTCATTCAGTATTTGAAAAGTGTTGCAGAATACATCTACTGGCTGTTTTCTTCAATGTAGTACGATCTTGGAGTTGGAATATTTAATTTGCAGAGGGTGTGGGGGGTGCAGGGTGGGCACAGTCACCCTGCAAAAATGCAAAAACAAAACTGTTTTGGGTCGTGGGTGTGTGGTTGTTCTACCTTTCTATTTCGATCATCTGAAGTTCGGTATTTTGAAGTTACAGTGTTTTGTGCATTTGGGTTTTGTACCTCGATCAAGTGAAATGGGATCACTTGGTCATTTGAAATATGAAAGTAGAACCATTTATTGCTTTTGTTTACTAGGAAAGTCCGACTGGGCTCTGGATCCATTTTCAGCACTGCAATCTATGGGGAAGTTGGCTGCAAATTTTGCAACCTTGTTATAGCACTGCTCAAGCTTGTTTAAGTTTGCTGGATGATGGTAAATATTGGTGCAACATAGAGAAAGGTGGGCAGGAGGAAGGTTACAGCAATATGAGATCTAGCTTTCATATGTGGTTTGCTACTACAGAGAGTGAGTGCCAAGTTTTTGGGTGATTTTTTCTAAGTGATCTATGTGGACACTGCATTTTAGGGCTTCATCTATATGCACTCCTAGTATTTTGGTGTGGGTGACAAGTTGTATTTTGGTGTTTTTAGAGGAGGTAACACAGAAGGATGACTTTTTATTGCTAGGAGTTTTGGACTGAAGAAAAGTAATTTTTGATTTGCTCATCCATCAAGAAAGAGATAAACAAAACAATCAGCTGACTAGCCTGAACTCAGTTTAGTAGACGACTAACCAGGTAAACAGTATTCAAGTAGACAAAGTAAAGTAGTGCTTTCCAGTCTGGTAGTATATTTATCAGCAAAGATAGCTAGTATACCCTCAGAATTAAATTATAGCTGGGGTAGTCAAGACACTCTAGGGCAGACTGAACTGTTAGAAGGTTGCAAACACTTTGCATTACCTTCTCTCTCCTTTCTATGATGATTTTAAAATCCATTTTCATTTTATCCCACTTACTATCTATCCTTTCAGAAGTAATTTCTATCTTCCCATACAACTCTTGACTCATATCCAAAACCAGTGCCTTAAATCCCTCCCTTTTAGCTGGTAATTATGAACATGACAGTCTTGATTTTACATAATTACCCTGCATGTTCACTTAATTTTTACTGGTGCTTGACCTGACAATTACTGCATGTATCTCAAAGTTGGCAATTAAAAGCACATGTTCATGTGAACTATAATATCCATAAACCTCTATCCAACTAACTTAGTAACTGCATCTTATGGAACAGTATATACACATTCTGTCATGTTCCTGTTACTAAATTCATATTTTCTATAGAAAATATTACCACAATTCATTACCAACCTACTCTTTTGTAATATTTTCCCTTCAAGTTCCCCCTGATACTTCCTAAAAACTTCAAATGAAGTTTCAGTCCTCACCCATAAATAATATTCCCTACTGAAAGCTTATTATTTCTCCCAAAATTCAGGTGGGAAAAAATAAGTACATACATATATACATGTCACCATAATCCTCCTCCACTGCCAATAACCCATTACTAACGCAAATCTACCATTAAATGTACGTTCCCTCTTCTATTAGTATTGGAGCCAATATTGCAATTAGCATTGTTACTTCGCTTTTCCGTTTTCCATGATACTCTGTTGAATGTCCATCCTGAAATAATTTCCATCCACATTTCTATCCAAAATGCATGTCCTGGAACACTGCTATCTGCACCACACATATCTTAATATAATTCAATACTCTGAATTTTTTCTTAGGTTCATAGGTTTATACTAGGCTATCTGCCCTAAGGCATTTATAAGCCTAGCCCAAATTTTTGTGGCTTACGCCACCCCTTATATGAAAAAATACTGTGCCCATTAGTTTGTTGTGCCTCTGTCCAGCAGTGACACAGAGATGATTCCCGGGATAAACCTACGATCTCCCATCCACAGGTCAAGATTTCTCTTGAACAGAGCCAGCGAGGTGCTCTGCCTCACATGGATCGGGATTTTATTCCACAGCATAGGGAGTCTCTGAGTGATAAATCTATCCCTCCAGCACGTCCTATTTATCTCCGTGCTAAGGTTTAAGTTGCTTGCTCTAGTGGTTTTGGTGGATTTGGATTTTTTGAGGTGGAGCATGTCCATTAATTCCGGGTTGGACATGGCCTTGTATGTCAGGCACATGTCACCTCTGAGCAGATGGTATGCAACTGAATAGAGCTGGAGTTTCTTCAATCTGGCAGCATATGACAGATTTTGGAGTCCCTTTATCCTTTTGGTGAGGAACTTTTGGGGTCTCTCCAATTGCTGCAGATGTCGGGTGAGAGACATCCCGAATGGGGCATTGTACTCGATCATTGGTCTGATAAGTGAAGAGTACAGGGGAACAATGACCTCACTAGATCTGGATGTGAATCCTGTCATGATCAGGTGGGCAATGTAGAAGGTCTTTCTAACCACTTTAGCAACGTGAGTGTCAAAAGAAAGGCCACTGTCAACCTGGGTCCCCAGGTCCCTGATAACCTCTTCTGTGCTTAGTGGATTGCCACCTATATGGTAGCTTGGGGTTACCTTGTTTTTCCCGAAGGGTATGACTATACATTTTTTGGCGTTTAACTTCAGGCCATGGCTTTGGCACCAGCTATCTGTTTCCGTGAGTCCCTTCTGAAGGATATCCGTGTCCGATGCACTTTCCACTACAGCGCCCAGTTTGCAGTCGTCTGCAGACTTTGTCAGCCAAAGTCCTCCCATGTTGGCCTGTACTTCTGAGAAGTAGATGCCGAACAATAGGGGGCCAAGGACCGAGCCCTATGGGACACCACTTGTGACTGGCTTGGAGTCTGACATAGCGCCAGCAACTCTAACCCTGTGGGTTCTGTCCTTAAGCCAGTTTGCAACCCATCTTGTGACATATGGGTTTACATTTAAGCTGGTAAGTTTTTCTACAATACCCGAGTAGGGTATTGTGTCGAAGGCCTTTGCAAGGTCAAGGTAGGCTGTATGGACTGCCTTTCCCTCATCAATGGCCTTGGTGACTGTTTCGAGGAAGTCGACCAAGTTCAAAAGGCATGATCTGCCCTTGTTGAAGCCAAACTGGGTCGGGTCCAATGTCTGCAAGTCCCCTATATCTTTGTTTATGAGCTCCATTATGATCCTCTCCATAGCTTTGCAGACTAGACTTGTTAAGCTTATGGGGCGGTAATTACCAGGGTCCGTAGAGGCACCGCCTTTGTGGAGTGGGACCACAGTTGCCGACGCCACCCTTGGGCACGTATCCTGTGGTAAGGCTGAGATTAAACAGCTGCCTTATGTGCGGTTTAATTCCTCATTTAGCTCGTGTAGCACACAGCCGGGGACACCATCCGGTCCCATTGATGCTGTGTTTTTAGCTTTAGAGAGAGAAGCTTTCACCTGCGCATTTGAGATGTTTGGGAGGCTACACTCTGCTGGGATAGTTATCTCTCCTTTAGGGGGGGGGGGAGGGGGGTGAAGTTTGCACTGAACCTGTCTGCCAGTATGTTGGCAATGTCTGTGGGTTCAGTGATTTTTGTATCATTTTGGACTAATTCTGAGCATATCTGGGAGTTTCCACCCAGGTTCCTAACATAGCTGAAAAAGGCCTTATGATTGTCCTTTGAATCCATGGCAATTTTTCTCTCAAAATTGGCCTTAGTTGATTTTATGAGTGCTCGTATTTTTTACTAATAATGATCAGGGGTGACTTCCCTTTTATGGATTTTGTTCTATCATGTAATAGCTTTCTCCTCTTATTGTAAAGTTTGTTAATGGCTGGGGTCCACCAGACTGGACGTTTGCCCTTTGTGGAAAGAGTCTTGGTTTTATTTGGGATTGCCTGATCCATGCAGTCCTGGAGGTGCTCATAGAAGGCATTTGTAAGGGCTTCCGCAGCTTTGGTTGTGGTTTCCACTGGCTCAGGGGCCTTGAAGGATACCACACCAGTCTTGAGTAGTGTGAAGTTTGCTTTAGAGAAGTTCTTCACTGTGGTCTTTTTTGTTTGGGGGGGGGGGCGGGATGTGGATTTCCAGTGAGATTAGTTTATGATCAGATCTCACCAATGAGGGATATACTTCCGGTGTGGAGCATTTTGTCCCCATGTTTGTGATAATGAGATCTAGTATATTTTCTCCTCGTGGGAACAGTGACTAGCTGTTCCATGGCATTTGAATTTATGAACTCCAGGAACCGTTGGGCTAGAAAGTTAGGGCTTGAGTAATGTTCCCAGTCTATATTCGGGTAGTTGAAGTCACCCAATATGATGGTGTTTGGAGATACATTTATACCCTCCAGTGTCTTCAGGACGGTGTGGGGTTCCTGAGTTTGAGAGGGTGGCCTGTAGCATGCTACAATTTGTAGAGCAGTTTTGCCTATGGTTAGTTGCACCTGGATAGTTTCCGAAGCTTCGTGCGTTGCCACCAACCTGGCGGTGTGGGTATCCTTTATGAATATGGATACACCCCCTCCTTTTGTGGTGTGGTCCGGGTTTTGGGGCCGGAACGCATGATATGAGGTAAAACCTAATAGTGCCGGGGTGCTCTCAGGAGCCTTGAACCAGGTTTCAGTTACAGCAGAGACATCGATGTTCTCCATACTGAGAAGGGCCTCGAGTGCGTGCATTTTGAGATTATAACTGCATTTCCTGTGTGAGTACTGACAAAGCAGCCACTGTGCTAACAAGCTATTACTCTTGCATATTGCACATCATATTTCTTCTGAATGTATTTCCATCTTGCAGCTTACATGCACACATTAATCTTTAGCAGGCTGATCCTGAATGCTGTTTCTTCTCATCTTTGTATGAACTTATGCCACAGTCCCCAGATCTCTAACTTCAATAAAAACACTCAAGCAGCAAAACAGTAAAGACATTTTCAAATGCCAGACCCCCCCTTTTAACTCAGAGCAAACACACAAAACTATATGCATCTTCCAAAAAGGGAATTTACCTCTAAACAGGAGCCCCAAAGCAATGGCTGCACCCAGTGGCATTACCTATTCTAAAGTTACAGTTAATCATGCTAAAGCTCATGTTACACTTACATTAACTTTTAACCTCAAGAAAAAGTACACTGGCTGTCCTCAAAAAAATTATACACTTTTACACTTAATGAATAAAAATGTTTGAAGGCTGCTTGGGATGTTAATATTCACTTCCCAGACTCAATCCTCATTTATTTTCATTGCTCTGTTTGCCAGTTTGCTTTTGAAATTTAACTACAATGCACCTCACACATTTTATTCAGAACACACACTTCTCAGATGACTGACGGCCCCAACAGACTTCTTGTCTCTAACTAAAAGCAATTGTTAACGAAAAAATCAGCTAGCAAATTTGTACAAATGCTCATAAATTTCACTCAGAATATACTGGTCAGTCCTCTTATAATTAATTGCTTGAACCTGCTTGCATCTCAAGTGCTAATGGAAAAAAAATAAACAGCTAATACTTTGCAAATGCAAGAAAGAAAGTACAGATGTGTAAAATCCTACCATAACAGTAGACATCATTCTCCTCACTGTTGTAGTATTCATTATAACAGGGATCCCATGCCAAGGATGGCCTGACATCCGACCAGTACACCAAAGCATTTAGGTTGCTTTAAGCTATGCCACACATCATACGTATCCTCCTCACGTAGCACAGGGGATAAAGGTGACATCCAGATTTACCTCCTCAGAACTGAGAGCCCCAGTAGGAATGCCAGTCCAAGGAAAAGAGAGGTAATCAATACATCCAGAAAAGAAATGGACAGGGGGCAGAAGGAGGGAGTGAATACTGCAACAGTGAAGAGAAGGACATCTACCATTATGGTAAGATTTTACACAACTGTACCATGTTTTCCATTTCACTGTTGCAGTATTCATTACAACAGATACAGTAACAAAGCTCAGGAAGGAGAGAGGGAGGTGGAAGGACCAGCAGAGCTGTCTAGGAAGCCATGAAGGATTGGCCTAGCAAAACCAGCTCTAGCTCTGGAAATTCCATCCAAGCTGTAGTGCTTGGTAAATGTATGCGCAAAAGTCCATGTAGCTGCCTCAAGAATAGAGTTAGTATCCAAACCCTTGAAAAAAGCACCAGAAGAAGCCACATCTCTAGTAAAATGAGCCTTAACAGAAGAAGGAAGGCTCTTACCATGAAAGGAATAAGAAAAAGAAGTGGCTTTACAAATCCAAGAAGAAATACTTTGCTTGGACACAGCGAAGCCTAAGGACCTAGGATAAAAGGAAAGAGAGCTGATCAGATTTACGAAAAGTCTTATCCAAATAAAGTCTAAGTTGTCTATGCACATCCAACATATGCAGCATCTTCTCAATGGCAGACTATGGAGAAGGGAAAAAAGTGGCCAGATGAATACAGTGATTAAGAGAGAACTCATTCATCTTCGGCATTAAAAAAAGGTTAGTACGAAGGGACACTATGTCCTTATGAAACACCAATAAAGGAAGACAAGTGTAAGGGCTTGAAGCTCAGACACCCATCTGGCAGAAGTAAAGGCTAACAAAAGTACAGTCTTCCAAGACCTATGTTGTAAGGAAGCTGAGGCTGCAGGCTCAAAAGGAGCCTAGGTCAATTTTTTAAACAAAATTAAGATCCAGGGAGGAATAACGGGCTCTCTAGTAGGCTTAAGATGAAAGACACCTTTAAGGCATTGTTTAGCTTCAAATCTAGACCTAAAGGAAGTAATAAAGGCAGACAAGCAGAAAAAAGAATTTATGTACTCACCATAACGTTCCATCTGAGTAGGTACTTCATTTGTCTGCAACCTGTGGGTATCGGATCCGACCTCGGATCCGAGCCGGCAGCATTCCAAGCTCCAAGATCCGAGCTCCTCCCCCTACCCATAATCCCCTGCTACCAACCATATTACCTCAATTGTTTTTTTTTGCCTCACCAAACCTGATAACACAAAATCAACTCTAAAGGTGATCAGAAAATCCCGAAAGGTGCAGGGGATGGCAGGGGGGGGGTCGGTTGCAGACAAATGAAGTACCTACTCAGATGGAACGTTATGGTGAGTACATAACTTCTTTATCTGAAGTAGTTACTTCATTTGCTCTGCAACCTGTGGGACAGAGTCCCCAGCTACCTTATAAGAACCTGGGTGGTCCTTACGGAAGGATATTCCGAAGCACCACGGAGAGAAAAGAAGCCCTACTCCTCAAAATCACATCTAGTTTGTAATGAGAAATGAACGTATGAGAAGAGGACCAAGTAGCTGCTGAACATATGTCGTCCACTGGAACCATAGACCAAAAAGCTGTTGAGGTGACCTCAGATCTTGTAGAATGAGCACGGATACCAACCGGGGCTGGCTTGCCAGATGATATGTACCCCCGAATAACACCAGAAAGCGGCTGGTGGAGACCGCCCATTCCCAAACTCTCATGGCCTCTCGACACAGGGGACAAGATCTGGTTCCTCCCTGTTTGTTTATATACCAGAATACTGACATGTTGTCTGTCTGGATTGCAATAGTCCCCAGGGGAAGGTGGTCATGGAGAGCTTGCAACGCCAAAAGCACCACCCTCATCTCTAGGACACTGATATGCAATGTGGTCTCTAGGGAAGTCCACGTGCCTTGAACGGATCTGCCTGAACAATGCCCCCCCCCCACCCGAAGTGAGAAGCGTCCATGGTCAATGTGGCTTTGACCAGGGGAATCACAAAGGGTCTCCCTTCCCTGAGTTCCCGCGCATGTAACCACCAACAAAGGGAGTCCCTGCAAACTCTGCTCAGCGGTATCGGCGTGTTTAAGGGGTGGAACAAGAGGGACCATTGGACTTGAAGGGTCCATTGTAATATTTGCATTCACAGACGGGCATGGAGGGAGAGACCGATCGCTGTTGACATAGACCCCAGTGCCCTCAGGACTAACTCCGCTGGAGGAGCAGGACTCCAAAGAAGGGCTAACACCTGATACGACAAACTGTTCAGTCTGACTGACGTTAGAGTAGCTCGGGAGATTCGAGTATCCAACCTGGCCCCTATGAATTCCAGGGCTTGAGTGGGGCACAGGCAGGACTTCTGCCAGTTCAGTGAAATGCCTAGTTTGTGGGCTAGAGTCAGTGTGTAATCTCTCGCCACACAGAGCTGATGCCTGTTGGTCGCGGTAAGGAGCCAGTCGTTTAGGTACGGGAAAACCTAAATGCCCTGTAGTCTCAGGTGGGCTGTACCAATGCCATGACCTTGGTGATCACTCTGGGGGCTGAGGTGAGCCGAATGGAAGAACCCTGAATTCATAATGACTGGCTCAGAGCCGGAAGCGGAGAAACCTCCTAGATCGTCTGTCCATCAAGATGTGGTAGTACGCATCCTTGAGGTCTATGGAGCACATCCAGTCGTTCTCCCGCAGAAGGGGGAGAATTGATTGGAGAGTGACCATCTGGAACTTTTCCTTGAGTATGAACAGGTTCAGAGCGGAAAGGTCTAAGATGGGTCTGAGGTCCCCGGTTTTCTTTGGCACCAAAAAGAACCTTGAGTAATAACCCAATCCGGACTGATCTGGGGGGACGGACTGGATGGCTCTTTTTCTTAGCAGTTTCAAAATCTCTGAAGCCGCTGCCTCCCTCTGATCGGGTGGGACATCAAGGATGCGTCTGGTTTTGGGGGGAAGATTTAGGAATGGAATGGAGTAACCTCTGGATATGATACGGACCACCTATCGATCCATTGTAAGGGACTCTCAGTTTGACAGGTGCTCCATCAACCGCTCCCGACTGCCTCCAGAGAGGGACAGTCAGGCAAGCCCTCAGGGCTGTTGCGCGGGTCTGTCAGAGAAAGGTTCTCTAGACCCGAAATTACGCGGCCCCCCCCTCTGCCTCTGGCCTAGCGTCCACCTTGTCCTCTACTGCCTCTAGAGGACGAGTGGTCCGCAGCTGGATAGGATTGCTGAGACTTGCGGAACCACAGCTTCTTTTGTCCCCTCTGATTCCTGGAGAAGGATCTTTGGGGACTAGAGAAGCGGACTCCGACGGCAGACAGCGTCTTCCTGTCCTTTTCACTTTGGACCAGCGTATCGCGAACGGTCTTGCCGAAAAGAGCAGAACCGTCAAAGGGGGCGTTCGCGAAGGACGCCTTAAAGGGATCTGCGAAGTCGCAAAGACGGAGCCAGGCGTGACATCGTAAGACGACCCCTGCTCCGCTAGCTCTAGCGGCTCCCTCCGTAGCATGGGAGAGGAGCCGCATAGACGTATTAGAGATGGACTTCAGAGTGGCCATTTGAGTCGCAAACACATTCTTGTCTCCGACCGACATGGACTCCGGGGTGGCTGCAGCATATTCCTTGATCAAGTCTCGCTGTAGCCTGATGGTATGTGCCATATAGTTCAGCGCCCTTATAGAAAAGTTCGCTGAAGCAAACATCTGCTTCCCAATCTGGTCCAACGCTAGAGTTTCTTTATTTGGCGGGTGGACCAAAGAACTCTCCTGAGTGAGTTCTTTCTTGGTGGCCGCCACCAGCAACATGGCATCAACAGGGGTTCCTTTGGCCCATGACTGTTTATCTGTGGGGGGACTGAGGACTTTACCGGGACGCCTAGGGATTGGCTCGACGGTGTCGGGCTCCTTCCAATGCCTGGTGGTAATTAAGTCCACCAGGGGGTTGGCCGGAGGGGACACCCAGGAGGTAGATGGGCCTGCCTCAAATGCCTCCAGGAACACGGATTCATCAAGGGAAGGTTTTTGGGCAGACCACTCCCCTCTAATACGCAACATTTCCATGATGTCTCCAAAGGAGACATCTTCAGGGGGTGACCTTGGGGAACCCTCCCTATCATCTAAGTCAGTGTCGGTGGTTACCGGACTTGGGGGAGTCCAGGTGCCTCTTTTTACACCGACGTTTCCGAGCAACCTCCTCAGTGGGGCTATCCGAAGAGGGCTCGTCCACGGGTTGTTGTTCCTCCGCGGGAACTAGCTGGAGGGCTTGGGCAGACTGTCCCGATGGTCGGATGATGGAAGACAGACCCTCATACAGTGGGGGTACGGGTGGATCCGAAGCCCGAACCAGAGACCTGGAGGACCTCAACAGTGCCCTCTCCACTACCTCAAAAACCAAAGGAGAACCGCCCTCGCCAGCCTCTGAGAGCAATCTCCTCGGATCCGAGGAAGGGATCGGGGTTGGAGCCGATGCAGTCGGCGCCAAGAGAGAGGTGCGCTCCGAAGCCAACAGCTCTGAAGACACAGCAACTCCCTCGGATCCGACGCTCAGCCCTTGGCCCCGACAGCTCGGATCCGACAAGCTCGAGGGCATAGTCGGCGTCGAAGAGACCAGCACTATCGGCGCCGACAAATCCCTGGGTCCGAAGGGGCCCGGATCCGATGACTCCGAGATCTGAAAATGAGTCGGAGAAGGAGTGATTGGGACAAACATGGGGGCCGCACTCCCCCTGGGGGGGGGGGGGCAAGATCACCCCCATCTGCATTTGGGTCTGCAAGAACCAACGCATCATCCGATCCATATCCACTTTGGAGATGCTTCTCGTTGACCTGGAAGAGGTAGTCGAGGTGGGCCGAGAGGGCCGCCTCGATGACCTCGAGGGAGACCGATCCTCCTCCTCCGGCGAGAAACTAGGCGAACGGAGCCGAGAGGAGGAGGATCCGGAGACCCTCAAAGGAGACTTAGCTGCTTTAGCTGTAGGAGCCGAGGGTTGAGATTCAGCCCGCCTTTTTTGGGACCTATGTCCCTCCTTATCTTTGTGCCTCTTCTCTCTAGCAGAAGAGGCACTAGTTTCCTCAGAGCTCAAACAGGAAGAGGGAGGTTGAGTCCCGGGTTGAGCTAAGGGAACAGAAGGCGCTGAGGCAGCCGGAGCCCGAATGGGAGAGGAAGAAGAAGCTGACTCCTGGGGGACCTTTCCCGCCAGGATCAGCTTGCTCTTCCTATCCCGAAGTGCCCGGGGGTTAAAGGCCGTACAGATCTGGCAGGCCTCTGATAGGTGGGCTGCCCCCAGGCACAAAACGCACTGAGTGTGGCCATCAGCTGGGGAAAGCTTGTGGCCACAATCAGTACATTTAGAAAAAATGGCCTTAGGCCCTTCCGACATCCTAGCACTCACACACACACCCAAACACTAAGGGGGGAGGGGGAGTGAATAAAGAAAAAACTAACTACACCAAAAAACTAAACTAGCACAAAAGGGAATCGAAAAAGGGGCTAAGACCACACACACAAAGATTATAAATTCCAGAAAAAGGTTATAAACCACCAACGATCTCACTCAGCCAGGAGCATTTCAAAAGGAAAGCTTCTTCAGCCGCGGCAAAAAACGATCTGAGGTAATATGGTTGGTAGCAGGGGATTATGGGTAGGGGGAGGAGCTAGGAGCTCAGATCTTGGAGCTTGGAAAGCTGGTGGCTCGGATCCGAGGTCGGATCCGATACCCACAGGTTGCACAGCAAATGAAGTAACTACTTCAGATAAAGCAGTTATGCACTCACCATAATGTTCCATCTGAGTAGGTACTTCATTTGTCTGCAACCTGTGGGTATCGGATCCGAGCCGGCAGCTTTCCAAGCTCCAAGATCCGAGCTCCTAGCTCCTCCGCCCTACCCATAATCCCCTGCTACCAACCATAATACCTCAGATAGGTTTTTTTTGCCTCACCAAACCTGATAACACAAAATTAACTCTAAAGGTGATCAGAAAATCCCGAAAGGTTCGGGGGATGGCAGGGGGGGTCAGTTGCAGACAAATGAAGTACTTACTCAGATGGAACGTTATGGTGAATACATAACTTCTTTATCTGAAGTAGTTACTTCATTTGCTCTGCAACCTGTGGGACAGAGTCCCCAGCTACCTTAGAAGAACCTGGGTGGTCCTTACAGAAGGATATTCCGAAGCACCGTGGAGCCAAAAGAAGCCCTACTCCTTGAAATCACATCTAGTTTGTAATGAGAAATTAACGTATGAGAAGAGGACCAAGTAGCTGCTGAACATATGTCGTCCACTGGAACCCTAGACCAAAAAGCTGTTGAGGTGGCTACAGATCTTGTAGAATGAGCACGGATACCAACTGGGGCTGGCTTGCCAGATGATATGTACCCCCGAATAATACACTGACAGATCAAATTTACTACAGTCACTTTGGAAATGGCTTTGCCCATGGCTGATTTTGCATAAGAGACAAACAACTGGTCCGACTTGCGAAACTCTCTAGTCCTGTGCAAGTAGAAACGCAGCTGTCTGTGCACATCCAATTTGTGCAACGTGTATTCTCCTTTGTTATGAAATTTGGAAAAAAACACTGGTAGATTTATCGATTGATTTATATTTGCTTCTGAAGCAACCTTAGGCAAGAAAGACGGGTTAGTCCTGAGGGACACTCTATCCTTGTGAAAGATAAGGTAAGGAGGTTTCATACACAAAGCTTGCAGTTCTGAAACCCTTTTGGCCGAAGTAATGCCACTAAGAAGGCCGTTTTCCATGACAAGAACTTCAACGGAACCAAGGCCGCAGGTTCGAAAGGTGGACTCGTCAAGGCTTGCAAGACTAGAGTGAGATCCCATGGGGGAACCACAGACTTTACAGGTGGTTTTAAAAGAAAGATGCCTCATAAGAAAGTTTTGCACAACTTTGTAGATGCTAAGGAACCTATGCCGTCACCCACATGAAAATGGGAGATGGCCGCCAATTGCACCTTAACCATAGAAACACTTGCTCCCTGCCGAAAAATCAACGAGAGGAAGTCCAGAATGGTTGGAATAGGGAAAGTAAATGGGTCCAAGCCCTTGTCTTTGGCCCAAATGGAAAAATGTTTCCATTTACTGTTGTAAAGTTTTCTGGTAGACGGCTTATGAGCCACAACCAGAATGGCCTTAATGGGAGATGAGATACCGGGAGTCCTACCCATTATTGGAACTGGATCAGCCAAGCTGCAAGCTTGAGGTTGACCAGGTTCGGGGTTGGGCAACCCGCGGGATGCGAGATCAGGTCTGGACTGGGATCCAGAATCCATGGAGGAGCCACACTGTGAGACCACAGAAAAGGGAACCAGATCTGTCGAGGCCAGAATGGGGCTATGAGGATAACTCTGCTCCCCAACCGACAGGCTTTCTGAATGAATTTCATCATGAGCGGGAGGAGGGGAATAAGCATAGAGGAGCCAGGGAGGCCAAGCATGGACTAGAGCGTCTCTGGGGGGTCTCCCCTCTGGGGGGAATTATTGCGAAGTACTCGCTGCATTTTGTGATTAAAGGAGAAGCAAAAAGATCGCAGCGAGGCCTACCCCATTTGTGGAAGATCTGCTTCGCAACAGATGGATTCAGAGACCACTCGTACGGAGTGAAAAGCACCCGACTTCGCTTGTCCGCTAATATGTTGGACCGTCCTGGAATGTGGGCTGCTACCAGAAAGCAGTTGGTGGAGATCGCCCATTCCCAAACTCTCATGCCCTCTCGACACAGGGGATAAGATCTGGTTCCTCCCTGTTTGTTTATATACCAGACTACTGACATGTTGTCTGTCTGGATTGCAACAGTCCCCAGGGGAAGAAGGTCATGGAGAGCTTGCAATGCCAAAAGCACCGCCCTCATCTCTAGGACACTGATATGCAATGCGGTCTTCTAGGGAAGTCCACATGCCTTGAACAGATCTGCCTGAACAATGCCCCCCCCCACCCGAGGCGAGAAGCGTCCGTGGTCAACGTGGCTTCGACCGGGGGAATCACAAAGGGCCTCCCTTCTCTGAGTTCCCACGCATGTAACCACCAAACAAGGGAGTCCCTGCAAACTCTGCTCAGCGGTATTGGCGTGTTTAAGGGGTGGAACGGGAGGGACCATTGGACTTGAAGGGTCCATTGTAATATTTGCATTCGCAGACGGGCATGGCGGGAGAGACCGATCGCTGCTGACATAGACCCCAGTGCTCTCAGGACTAACTCCGCTGGAGGAGCAGGACTCCGAAGAAGGGCTAACACCTGATATGACAAGCTGTTCAGTCTGACTGACGTTAGAGTAGCTCGGGAGATTCGAGTATCCAACCTGGCCCCTATGAAATCCAGGGCTTGAGTGGGGCACAGGCAGGACTTCTGCGGGTTCACTGAAATGCCTAGGTTGTGGGCTAGAGTCAGTGTGCAATCTCTCGCCACACAGAGAGGATGCCTGTTGGTCGAGGTAAGGAGCCAGTCGTCTAGGTACGGGAAGACCTGAATGCCCTGAAGTCTCAGGTGGGCTGCAACCACTGCCATGACCTTGGTGAACACTCTGGGGGCTGAGGTGAGGCCGAATGGAAGAACCCTGAACTGATAATGACTGGCTCCGAGCCGGAAGCGGAGAAACCTCCTGGATCGTCTGTCCATCAAGATGTGGTAGTATGCATCCTTGAGGTCTATGGAGCACATCCAGTCGTTCTCCCGCAGAAGGGGGAGAATTGACTGGAGAGTGACCATCCGGAACTTTTCCTTGGGTATGAACAGGTTCAGAGTGGAAAGGTCTAAGATGGGTCTGAGGTCCCCGGTTTTCTTTGGCACCAAAAAGAACCTTGAGTAATAACCCAATCCAGACTGATCTGGGGGGACGGACTGGATGGCTCTTTTTCTTAGCAGTTTCAAAATCTCTGAAGCCGCTGCCTCCCTCTGATCGGGTGGGACATCGGGGAGGCGTCTGGTTTTGGGGGGAAGATTTAGGAATGGAATGGAATAACCTCTGGATAGGATACGGAGCACCCATCGATCCATTGTAAGGGACTCCCAGTTTGACAGGTGCTCCGTCAACTGCCGCCCCCCGACTGCCTCCAGAGAGGGACAGTCGGGCTAGCCCTCAGGACTGTTGCGTGGGTCTGTCCGAGAAAGGTTCTCTAGACCCGAAATTACGTGGTCCCCCTCTGCCTCTGGGCCGGCGTCCACCTTGTCCTCCTCTGCCTCTAGATGACGAGTGGTCCGCAGCTGGATGGGATTGCTGAGACTTGCGGAACCATAGCTTCTTTTGTCCCCTCTGATTCCTGGAGAAGGATCTTTGAGGACTAGAGAAGCGGACTCTGACGGCAGACAGCGTCTTCCCTTCCTTTTCGCTTTGGACCAGCATATCGCGAACGGTCTTGCTGAAAAGAGCAGAACTGTCAAAGGGGACGTTCGCGAAGGACGCCTTGAAGGGATCCGCGAAGTCGCAAAGACGGAGCCAGGCGTGACATCGTAAGACGACCCCTGCTCCGCTAGCTCTAGCGGCTCCCTCCATAGCATGGGAGAGGAGCCGCATAGACGTATTAGAGATGGACTTCAGAGTGGCCATTCGCATCGCAAACACATTCTTGTCTCCAACCGACACGGACTCTGGGGGGCTGCAGCGTATCCCTTGATCAAGTCTCGCTGTAGCCTGACGGTATGTGCCATATAGTTCAGCGCCCTTATGGAAAAGGTCGGTGAAGCAAACATCCGCTTCCCAATCCAGTCCAACGCTCGAGATTCTTTATCTGGCGGGTGGACCAAAGAACTCTCCTGAGCGAGTTCTTTCTTGGTGGCCGCTGCCACATGGCATCAACAGGGGTTCCTTTGGCCCATGACTGTTTATATGTGGGGGGACTGAGGACTTTATCGGGACGCCTAGGGATTGGCTCCACGGTGTCAGGCTCCTTCCACGCCCTGGTGGTAATTAAGTCCACCAGGGGGTCGGCTGGAGGGGACACCCAGGAGGTAGATGGGCCTGCCTCAAACGCCTCCAGGAACACGGATTCATTAAGGGAAGGTTTTTGGGCAGACCACCCCCTCTAATACGCAACATTTCCATGATGTCTCCAAAGGAGACATCTTCAGGGGGTGACCTTGGGGAACCCTCCCTATCATCTAAGTCCGTGTCGGTGGTAAGGGATTTGGGTGAGTCCAGGTGCCTCCTTTTACACCGACGTTTCCAAGGAACCTCCTCAGTGGGGCTATCCAAAGAGGGCTCGTCCACGGGTTGTTGTTCCTCCGCGGGAAATAGCTGGACGGCTTGGGCAGGCTGTCCCGATGGTCGGATGATGGAAGACAGACCCTCATACAGTGGGGGTACGGGTGGATCCTAAGCCCGAACCGGGGACCTGGAGGACCTCAACAGTGCCCTCTCCGCTACCTCAAAAGCCGAAGGAGAACCGCCCTCGCCAGCCTCTCAGAGCAATCTCCTC
This sequence comes from Protopterus annectens, assembly GCF_019279795.1. NCBI lineage: Eukaryota > Metazoa > Chordata > Ceratodontiformes > Protopteridae > Protopterus > Protopterus annectens. Next base: position 842,718,402 of record NC_056728.1, on the reverse strand, counting down.
AGCTCCGAGGAAGGGATCGGGGGTCGGAGCCGATGCAGTCGGCGCCGAGAGAGAGGTGTGCTTCGAAGCCAACAGCTCCGAAGACACAGCAACTCCCTCGGATCTGACGCTCAGCCCTCGGCCCAGAGAGCTCGGATCCAACAAGCTCGAGGGCATAGTCGGCGTCGAAGAGACCAGCGCTATCGGTGCCGACAAATCCCTGGGTCCGAAGGGGCCCGGATCCGATGACTCAGAGATCTGAAAATGAGTCGGAGAAGGTGTTATCGGGGCAAACATGGGGGCCGCACTCCCCCCCAGAGGGGGGGGCAAGAAAACCCCCATCTGCATTTGGGTCTGCAAGAACTGACGCATCATCCGATCCATATCCGCTTCGGAGATGCTTCTCGTTCACCTAGAAGATGTAGTCGAGGTGGGCCGGGAGGGCCGCCTCGATGACCTCGAGGGAGACCGATCATCCTCCTCCGGCGAGAAACTAGGCAAACGGAGCCGAGAGGAGGAGGATCCGGAGACCCTCGAAGGAGACTTAGCTGCTTTAGCTGGCAGAGCCGACGATTGAGATTCAGCCCGCCTTTTATGGGACCTATGTCCCTCTTTTATCCTTGTGCCTCTTCTCTCTAGCAGAAGAGGCACTAGTTTCCTCAGAGCTCAAACCCGAAGAGGGAGGTTGAGTCCCGGGTTGAGCTAAGGGAACAGAAGGCGCCGGGGCCGCCAAGGAAGCCGGAGCCCGAACGGGAGAGGAAGAAGAAGCTGACTCCTGGGGTACCTTTCCCACCAGGATCAGCTTGTTCTTCCTATCCCGAAGTGCCTGGGGGTTAATGGCCGCACAGATCTGGCAGGCCTCTGATAGATGGGCTGCCCCCAGGCACAAAACGCACGGAGTGTGGCCATCAGCTGGGGAAAGCTTGTGGCCACACTCAGTACATTTAGAAAAAACAGCCTTAGGCCCTTCCGACATCCTAGCACTCACACACACACCCAAACGCTAAGGGGGGTGGGGGAGTGAATAAAGAAAAAACTAACTAACTACACCAAAAAACTAAACTAGCACAAAAGGGAATCGAAAAAGGGGGCTAAGACCACACACACAAAGATTATAAATTCCAGAAAAAGGTTATAAACCACCAACGATCTCACTCAGCCAGGAGCTCTTCAAAAGGAAAGCTTCTTAATGCGCGGCAAAAAAACGATCTGAGGTAATATGGTTGGTATCAGGGGATTATGGGTAGGGGGAGGAGCTAGGAGCTCAGATCTTGGAGCTTGGAAAGCTGCCGGCTCGGATCCGAGGTTGGATCCGATACCCACAGGTTGCAGAGCAAATGAAGTAACTACTTCAGATAAGTTGATAAGTGGGCCTTTACCGAAGAATAAGCAAACCCAGCACTCATTAATTCACACAGGTATGAGAGACCCAAAGGAACATCCACAAAAAGTGGATCATAGGTTACAACAGGGACACCAAACAGAAAACCTCTTCCATTTGGATAAGTAGGATTTCCTTGTAGTGGGTTTCCTGGCCTCCTGCAGGACCCTAAGCACGTCCTCAGAAAAAAAAGGTGTCTATGTGGAATCAAAATCCTATCACCCACAATGTCAGTTAAAGAGTGGACATGTGGGGATGGATGAGAGATCCCTTGTCTTGTGTCAGCAGTCCCACCCTGTGTGGTAACGTGATGGCTGTCCTTGGCTAAATGCAGAAGAGGGAATCAATGCTGTCTCAGTCAAAAGGGAGTCACCAACAAGATTTTGGGAGCATCCTGTTGTATTTTGAACACAACTCTTGAATGAGGTTGAATGAGGAGAAGGAGAGGGAAAGCATAAAGAAACATCCCCTTCCAAGAAAAACAGAAGATGTCCAACTTCCAAACCAGATGGCCTGGAACTCTGGCACAAAATACAGGAAGTTGTCTGTTCAGAGGAGAGGCAAAAAGATCAATTTGAGGAGTACCCCACAGGTGGACAGTGCACAGAAACACATCCCTGCGAAGCATCCATTCATGGGATTGAGTCATGGACCTGCTCAGAGAGTCTGCCACAATGTTGAAGAGTCACTTGAAACTGGATAGCTAGTTCCCATCCTAAGAGTGCCTACTGGCAAAGAAGAAAATACCTTGTTCCCATCCCATTTACTGACATACCACATTACTTAAGAGGTCCTGGGGAGAAAAGACAATGAAAGGCCTAAAGAGACAGCAGAAGAGCTCTCATCTCATTGACACTAATGTGGTCTTTCCGTTGAGGCAATCAGACTCCCTACACCTTTAGGGAGCCAAAAGCCACTCCTCATCCCAAGTCTGAGGCAATTGTAAATAACTTCAGAGAGGGAAGAGGTGGCTGTAAAAGGGAGCCCTGGACTGACAGTCAAATGATGAATCCACCACTGAAGTTCCTGCTTGAGACATGGAAGAAGAGGAGCTAAAAAAAACTGAGCAAATGAGAATGCTGAAGCCAAACTGATTTTAGAAGCCACTGAAATTTTCTCACGTGGAGTATGGCAAGAGGGAGCATAGGAATAATGGAAGCCATGACCACCAGGGCCCTCAGAAATTCCCTTGCTGTTACTGATGTCACAGGAAGAAGGGACTGAATAAAGGAAATGTGAATTACGTCCTTGGGAGGTGGCAGAGATGGCAGCATAGGAACAGTCTGGATCCTGCACCCCAGAAAGACATGATCCTGAGAAGGAGTCAGAAAGGACTTTTCGAAATTTATAGTGAACCCTAGGCCCTGCAGAATGGAGATTGCAAAGTAAAGATTTTCCAACAAGATCTCTGGAGAGGATGCCTGAAACAGGAGGTCGTCCAAGCAAAGAAATCGGAAGAGCAAAGCATTTGGTTAATACCCTTGGGGCAGCAGAAAGGCCAAAAGGCAAAGCACAAAACAGATAAACCTAAAACCTTCCTGAAAAGGGGATGAATTGGGATATGGAGATAAGCATCCTTGAAATCCGGAGACACCATGCAAGCCTGAGGAAGAAAAAGAGGAAAACAAAGCCAGAAGGGACAACATCTGAAAAGAGGGAACCTTTAGAAATGTTTAGATGAGAGAGGTCCAAAATTGGTCTCCAAGTACCCACTTTCCTGGGTACTAGAAACATTCTGGAGTATAACACCCTCCCCCTTTTGGGAAACTGGCACTGCTTGAATAGCACCCTGAGTCAAGAGATCCTGACACACTCCTGGAAAGGAGGACAGTTGTTCCTGAAGAATTCCCATAAAAGGGGAAGAGATTTTCATACACTGAAATACCCTTGGCAGATAATGGACAGAACTCCAGGAGTCCTGAGTAATCATTAACCAAACAGGGAGAGATAGAGAAAGACAAACAGAAAGAGGAATAAGGCTGGGAAGAACAGGATAGTCAGACAGCATCTGGTATACCAGGAAAAGAAGACTTGGGGGGCACAGAAGTCTGAATAGCTTCAACAGGAGGAGCCTGCTTCCCACCTTTCTTGCCCTTGGGGAAGGGCAGGATTACCTACAAACAAAGGCCAGTTTATTGAGGTAATTCCTCTGAAACTTAGGTACAGGAGATACACAAACGTGTTTAAGTTCCTGTAAAGCCTTGCTTTTATCCTGAACAGACTTAAACAAATCAGTAGTAGTTTCATCAAAATTGTGTTTATTATTCAAAAGAGCATCCCTAGAGGAAGCATGAGCTGCATCATAACTACACTTGATGGAATGACGAGCCACTTGTTGGGGCAGGGGGGGGGGTCTCTAACAAGGAAAGAGCAGAAGTTTTCCCTTCAGATTCTGGAAGATCAGAAATTACTTGGCAGACCTGGGAAAGAAGAGCCAACATGTACCCAGACATATGGGTCTGATAACTGACAACCTTAAAAGCTAAAGTAGCAGAGATTTAAACCTTTTTCCCCAACCGTTCCATGGTTCTGCCACCTTTATCAGAAGGCAATAACTTAGAAGAAGGAAGCAAGTGAGATGGCTTGTCAGAATCAGAATCATCCCCATAAGGTGGTTTCCCCAATCACATATAAGGGATCTTTGGTACTTATAAAGAAATTTACAGTCCTCAGGCATTCTATAAAATTCTATCAGGTCAGGAGCCTTAGAAGCATTAGAAAAGGCATCCAACAATGCAACTAGAATAGGAGATACAGCACAAGGCCTGGGAGAGTCCATCTGCAGGATTTCAGAATAACTTTTCTGAACTTCAGAAACCTGAGCACAATCCCATTTAAAAAGTCTATCATTCTAGAGACTGTGTCCCCAAACAAAATTTCTGCAAAAGTAGTATCAGGACTAGTAGATTCCTCTTCCTCAGACCCATAATCTAAAGGAGAGGGAATCTGAGAGGAGTAGGCAAGGGATTCCTCATCTGAATCTGCCTCCTCCTCAGAGGAATCCTGTTCCCTGGATCTTTTAAGGGGAGTAGTAGACCAAGGAGGAGTTGGAACAGAAACACCCTGAGGAGGTTTGAAATCTATCCAAGAATTAAACAGCCCCTGAGTGAAATTTTGCCATTCACACTGTGGGTCCTTAGGAGATGGAGAAATACACTTAGTTTTCTGCTTTTTCTTTAAGGAGACCTCCACCTTATGAAATGTAGAAGGCTCTGACCCTGACAGTATTCAATAACTGTAGTATGAACTTCTTCCCTGACTAAAAGTTGAGGAACACCCCTAGGCCCCTTGGAAATAATCAGCTGTGGTTCTTAGAATGTCGGCAAGGCCTCCAAGGATGTGGCTAAAGTAAGATCCCCACCGGCCTCTAAACACCTCAGAAAATCTCTGGGCTTTCACTCATCTTGGGAGAGACATCCAGTGGAGGCTAAACAGCAGAGGTATCTGGCCTAGACTTCTTGGCCTTCTTCTTCATGGATGGCTGCCTCTCAGAGCGGGAAGTTCCTTCCATGGTGTCTTTGGTTAAAAGATTAAGCTGGTGATTCTCCAGATACAAACCCAAAGAAAGAAGCCTACTATGGAGGGTTTTGGCAACAGAAGCCTGATGGATAGAACAGCACATATTTTTGTGGAAGCACAATGGCTATACAAGCACTGGTCTTGACGGCATTTATGGGGAATCTGTCTCACACACATTTACTCTTCTTGGATGACATAAAACCGCACAAGCAACAAAATATAAAAAGAAGAGAAGATACAATAAACCCTAACAGGGAACTTATCTGCAACAGCTTGGTGAACCAGCAACAGAACGGGCATTCAGACTGATCATCTAGAGATGGCATTCAGACTGGCGGCAAAGAAGTTCAGAGGAAGGTACGTCCGGACATCACCTTTATGCCCTATGCTTTCATAACATTAATGTATTCTACTGCTTTCAGTTCCTCTAGCATACTAAAAAATCTCTGTTCTTGTCTATGTTCTCTGGCTTCTAACTCTTACTATGCTTTAATCAAATTTTCTTCAGATGCCTCATATTCAGATATTCTTACATTCCTTTCAACTTTTGTTTTATGCAGTTTTATCAGTTCTTCTATATAGCTATTTAATGATGCGTTTATTTTTTTCCAGCTTTCTTTCATCTAACTTTAACATAACTGAGGCACTTGAGGAATGTATGAACTTCTTAGAGTACATTTAATTTATCTTTTCCTCTAAACTACTGAAAACTGAACCATGTATTAAAGTTGAACCGTTTTTTTGCTGAATAACTGCAAGGTTCTTTCCAGACAGTTTTTAAACCTCCTTTTCTGATCGAATTCCTCTTTCTTCAAATGTTTTCTTTGCTGGCATTAAGACAGTGTAATTACTGGGTAGTAACAGAATTTTAGCCAAAATTATAAAACTTTTACTGGATTTTTTGACAATTCATATTTTCAAACTGGGAGCACTCTAATCAACCTGCTGCCATCTTATGGATCAAACTCAATTTTAAAAATGCTGTGGATTCATTTTTAGATGATCAATGTGAACTAGGCATTATAGATGCCAAGGAAGTTAGAATTTGAAAGTTAATTGTGCTGCTGTTGAGCTGAAGTCGCAATGCCAATGAATGCACATGTTTAAGAGCATGCATCAATAAGGGTTTGCCATCTGTAAAGGATGGAACATTTTTGTGTGCTGCAAGATTTTAGAACTTGAGTAATGGAGATGTGCGGAATGAGTGACTGGCATTTGCTTTCATTTTTATAGGTTCATAGGTTCATAGGTTCATACTAGGCTATCTGCCCAAGGGCATTTATAAGCCTAGCCCATAGTTATGTGTTTAGTTTGAATAAAAACTATGCCTATCATTTTTCTGTGCCTCTGTCAAGCAGTGACACTGAAGTAATCCCTGGGGTATATCTGCGATCTCCCATCCATTGGTCAAGATTCCTCTTGAACAAGGCCAGCGAGGTGCTCTGCCTCACATGTACCGGGATTTTGTTCCACAGCATAGGGAGTCTCTGGGTGATGAATCTGTCCCTCCAGCACGTTCTATTTATAACCGTGTCAAGGTTTAAGTCTCCCGCCCTTGTGGTTCTGAGGATCTAGATTTTTGAGGTGAAGCATATTCATCAAATCTGGGTTTGACATGGCCTTATATGTCAGGCACAGGTCACCTCTGAGCAAGCGGTATGAGACTGAATAAAGCTGGAGTTCTTTCAGTCGGGCAGCATAAGACATATTTTTGAGACCCTTTATCCTTTTGGTGAGGAACTTTTGGGGCCTTTCAAGCTGCATCAGGTGTCTGGTCAGATACATTGGGCATTGTACTCAATCATAGGTCTAATGAGTGATGAGTACAGGGGACGATGGACTCCTTGATCTAGATGTGAATCCCTTCATGATCAGGTGGGCGATATAGAAGGTTTTCCTAACTACTTTAGCAACATGAGTGTCAAACGAAAGACTACTGTCAACTTGGGTCCCCAGATCCCTGATGACTTTTCTGTGCTCAGTGGATTGTCACCTATATGGTAGCTAGTAACCTTGTTTTTCCCGAAGGGTATGACTATGCATTTTTGGCGTTTAACTTCAGGCCATGGCTCTGGCACCAGTTATCCGCTTCTGTGAGGCCCTTCTGGAGGATATCTGTGTCAGATGTGGTTTGCAGTCATCTGCAAACAACCCTCCTGTGTTTGCTTGTACTTCAGAAAAGTAGATGCCGAACAAGAGTGGACCCAGGACTGAGCCCTGTGGGACACCACTTGTGACAGGCTTTGAGTCTGACATGGCTCCAGCAACTCTGACCCTGTGGGTTCTGTCGCTTAGCCAGTTTGCAACCCATCTTGTGATGTATGGGTTTACATTCAAGCTGATGAGTTTTTCGATGATACCTGAGTGGGGTATTGTGTCGAAGGCCTTTGCCAGGTCGAGGTAGGCTGTATGGACTGCCTTTCCCTCATCAATGGCCTTGGTGACTGTCTCAAAAGTCAACCAAGTTTAAGAGGCAGGATCTGCCTTTGACAAAGCCAAACTGGGTTGGATCCAAAGTCTGCAAGTTCCCTATGTCTTTATTTATGAGTTCCATTATGATCCTCTCCATGGCTTTGCAGATAAGGCTTGTCAAGCTAATGGGGTGGTAATTTCCAGGGTCTGTGGAGGCACCGCCTTATGAAGTGGGACCACAGTCCGCGTCAGATCCTGAGGTGAGGCTAAGATTAAACAGCTGTCCTAACTGTGGGTTTGGACACCATCCGTCCCATGGATGTTGTGTTTTTGCCTTAGTGAGGGCAGTTCTCACCTGAGATGTTTGGGGCTACAATCCTCTGGAATAGATATCTCTCCTTTTGGGGGGGGGGGAAGTTTGCACTGAACCTGTCAGCCAGTATGTTAGCAATGTGTGTAGGTTCAGTAATTTTCACATCATTTTGAACTAATTCTGAGCATATCTGGGAGTTTCCTCCTAGGTTTCTAACATAGCTAAAGAAGGCCTTATGATTGTCTTTAGAGTCCTTGATTTTTCTCTCAAAATTTGCCTTTGATGATTTTATGAGAGCTCTTAGTTTTTTACTTATAATGATCAAAGGTGTCTTACCTTTCAAGGATTTTGCTCTATCTTGTAGTAGCTTCCTCCTTTTGTTGTAGAGCTTGTTTATGGCTGGGGTCCACCAGACTTGGTACAGAGAGTCTTAGTTTTGTTTGGGATTGCCTGATCCATGCAGTCCTGTAGGTGCTGGTAGAAGGCATTTGTAAGTGATTCAGCGGTTTGAGTAATGTTTACCACTGGCTCAGGGGCCTTAAAGGAGACCACACTAGTTTTTAGAAGTGTGAAATCGGCTTTTGAGTCCCATTATGAAAGCAACCTTGCCTGTAATGGTGCTCTTTAACTAGAAAATGGTTGCAGCTGAACTGAATCTTCAGACTGATATACCTGACTGAAAAATGAATAAAAATAAATATTAGTGAGTAAAACAATCTCATCCAAGACACTTGATCTGGGATAAGCATGTTTTTCAGAATCAGAGGAAGTAGACAGGGCAGGAGCTAGCTTTTTTTTTCTTACTTTGCTGTGAGATGCCCTGAAATAAATGGTTTAGTTCACTTGTATAATGTGTTTGGGCATCTGGGGTGCAGAGGGAAGAAATTGACACCTAAAGCCCCAAATTCCCAATTCTCAGGTGACAAGTTGTTGGATATCCACTCCCTAAAACCATAATTAAGCAAGGAAAGTGATATCTGTTCAACTTATGTCAAACTGTGGATATCTCAACCATTGTGGTAAGTAACCTAGAAATAAAGGCAGTATGCAAAACAGATGTTCTCTACATTAAAAATGGTTCACAACAATACCCTAACAGGAAACCCAAGGGTTGGATTCCAAGAAAGTCAATTTTCTTTTAACTATTTTAAAGTTTCTTTTACATGCATCTATCATTCTTTATTTTAAGTGAAGCACTTTTCCTCAGTTTCTTCCATCAAAGATTCTGCAGAAAAAACACTGATGATAGGGAGCTGAGGGAGAAGAGGAGGGGCTTATCTCTTGAAAGAGGTTGACCAACTCCTTAAATCTAACCACCACAGCAATGTGTCCTCCCTCAAAACTAAAGTCATATGCTTCACTATGACAATGCCAATATGAAGACTCAACTAGTCTGATTCACTTTACTTGCTCATTCAGTAAGATTTAGGAGAAGAACTTCTCAGTTTGATTTCATAATATATTTCATTTTCTAATACTTTTAATACAGAACATTCTTAAGCACTAGGTCTCAAAGTAGTAACAATTTCAAATAAATTTGTTTTAAAGACCAAAAAGCTCCTCCCTTACCAAGCCAGTCTTTAAAAAGCTGAGTTAATATAAGCCTTTATATCATTATGTTCCCACAATTAAAGCAACATTAAGTGGGTATCCTTAGAGGGAATCTGATGATGAAAGAAGCATTTGTTGATGACTTTTTCAAAGAATGCCATTCATCATATCCAATAGCAGCAAAACATCTATCACTTACTCTGTGTAAGCCAAAAGTTAGAAAAAAATTTGAAGTGTATGCCAGATAAGAACAAAGAAATTATTCAACTAAATGTAGTAAAAAATTAGTTTTATTTCAAGCAGCCAAAAAGTATGTGGTGTCCTCTCTTTTACAGCCTGGCTCTCCGCTCTGTAACACTCATGATGCAAGACTGCAAACATATGACCCAGGGAACATCTCACCTAAAAATTGCTGACCAGTGATTGAGGTTTGCCTCATACATACCAGAGATGGGCAGTCTCTGGTATTCATACCGGTGAATGAAACTCTAGCTAATTTTGCATGGCACACATTCGAGGGTGGTGGGGGAGTTGATGTTATGAGATTACTAGCTCTTGACGCTGCTAGATTTTCCCATTGTTTTTTCAAATAGTCCTAGACACCCTCCTATGCTCCAGGTATGAGAAGGGTTGGTGGTGGGAGGCAGGAGTCTGGCAATTCCCTATAAAAGTCATGGCCATAAGTACTTTTAGCATTTCACTAGGATTTAAACTGCCACTATTTCCTCTACCTAGACTACTTACCCTTCCTTAGCTTGCTTTCCTCTTGCACAATGTACAGAGGCCAGAATCTGGCTATGTAATTTCTGCTTAATTTAGGTGCCTGGCAGTGAAAAAGCTGACTGACTGACTGCATCATCTTACTTTTCTCCTCCAAGTTTTTGAAGACACTTTCAGTAGGGGGCCCAAAGGGTTGCATTACAGAGCTCTGTCTAAAAAAGTTATTGGAGGAGATGAATCCTCAGCCACACATAATTATTTAGAACTGACCCAATAGAGTTCACACAAGATGCATCCATTGCAACACAGCTGCACATTTTTTTGCAGGGCATGGCAACCTGAACATAAAGGTCACATAATTCAAGCATATTCTTTCTCATAGTCTGGTAAGTGCTCCCCTCATCCTTAGACGTCATCTTGACCAGCAGAGATTACTGGTAATTAATATACAGGGCTGTCATTCAGGGTTTTGAAAGCTAGGACAGCAGAAATGTACTTTCCAATTCAGTTAAGAATTTTATTCTCTGTCATTGCAAATGGGGTTCCTGGAACCTAAGAGGATTCTTAGCTGGACTGCAGTGATGCTACATCTGGATCAGCCAGAGGATTCTTACATAGCAGAATGCAAGAACACTGAATCTAATACAATGTATCAGGTTTCATGAGAGCAGGTTTGACAAAATCCAGCTCCAAAGATGTATTAGTGAGATTGTTGTTCTAGGCAGTTGGAGACCCAAGAATATTCTGTAACTGAGCGAGGCCTCCAAGTACTTTATAAACTCCCAATGGAATTCCTCCTCCATCTTGTGAAAGGTGCCCCCAAAGGAGAGATTTTCTGGAGGTGAAGAGTATAAAGTGTCCTTGGTGTCAAAGTCAAACTGGAGGATGGGAGATCTATTCCACATAAGCCAGCTTATCCTTCTCAGAGTCTGGGGCGTCAGAATCATTCCCAATAGGTGGCTTCCCCAGTCACATAGAAGGCATCTCTGACACCTCAGGAATTTCAAAACCTGGCTGTTTGGACTTAAGGAAACAAAATCCTGCACAAGTCGAAAAGCTGAACTGAAGGGCCTCAATCTATGGGACAGTGACTGAAGCCTCCATAAAATGTCTAGGAACCTACTCATGAACTAAGATTAAAGAGACAAAGCCTTTCCTTTCATGACTACAAAACATAAGATGGGAGTCAAGGCCCTCAGAAAAGCCTCACAGCCAGCAATGCATCTTAGACTTTGATATAGGAGGCATGCTAGGAGTCAAAAACATGGTGGCCTGCAAAGTGATCACACCAGAAGTCTCAGTCAAAACAGACTTCAAAGTTGGGTTACAAGTGCCTTGCTAGGTAAAATGTTGCTGGATCTATGAAGGCCATTGGCTTTAGTTGAGCCGTTCCTCAAAGCTTCTCCTCATGTCACTTCTACTGTTTGCATTTTAGAGGCAGGCTCCTGGAGATCTTGGCTGACATGACAGCAGTGCAGGACCAGCTGTTCAACCTCTCAGAATTGCAAATGGTGGACAATCTGTCCTCTCCTTCTGAGTGCCCTTGAGGAGAACCTGGCATGGTGTAGACAAACATCTGTGCCATATTCCTGCCAGAGATAAAAAGGACGAAGAGAATGAAAAGTCCTTGTGTTTTTTTTTTTTTCCAATGTCTAGAGTCCTTTTTTGACAAGAGTCCAAGATCTGTTTCACTGTCTCACATTAGTTTAATACAATACTACTAACAGTAATTTAAAAAAAAAAAAAAAGCAGCCTCATTGCTGGCTAGGTGACCCGGACACAACAGTGGTTACTGTAAACAAAAAAAAAAAAATATTTAGTTCACCATGTGGAGCTAGCTTAGCTAACCTAGTGATGGCTTACTAGGAAACAGAGTTTATTTTTAAGAAAAGTGAGATAAAGGAAAACATCCTTTTTTATACACGTTTCCTTGAAAATATCCATAATTTTCAAAGGGGACTCAGTACAAGCTAAATGCGTAGTAGATTACTGTAATAACACCACTTACTTTTTGAGATTTACCTTTAATTACAACGAAAGGGAGAAAAATTACCTTGATATACACTCAAAAAGGAAGTAATAGGAATAATTTTGTCGCGAAAATTCATAGGAAGCCCACATATTCCAACTCATTTTTACACTTTTCTAGTTGTCACTCTTACAACCAAAAATGGTCTGTGATTAAAGGCTAGTTGGTGACTGCAGCTAGAATAGTCACGTTGGATGATGATTTTGTAACAGAGTGTAAGCTAAACTATCCTAGGGATCTTATCAAGTCCCTTATAGAGGAAGTGAGAAATAAAAGAATGAATGGAACTTACACTCCTATTCTACATTTTGCCGAACCAAGAGACTATTTAAATAATTTTGTTATGACTAGAGTAGATTCCAGAAAGGATAAGAATAGCACGAACGTTTCTGTGTGTTTAATTAAAACATTTAGTAATGATAGTCAAGTACTATCTTACATTATTCAAAAAAACTGGAATTTATTTAGAAATTACCCTTTATTAATGGGTAAGATAGGTGATGCTCCTAAGATAATTTTTAGGAGAGGTTATAATTTAAAGAATTTATTGGAAACTAGGGTTAGAAATACCTCAAGACACCCAGGAATGTTTAGATGTGAGATGTGTAAGCATTGCAAGCATATGGAGGTGGAGAGAACATTTGAAATGAATGGAAGAGTTTACAGGTCTAAAGTTAGGTTTAACTGCAATTCTAAACTAGTAGTCTACCTAGCTAAATGCCAAAAATGTCCAGTGTATTATATAGGTAAGAAAGAACGTAAACTCCGGGAAAGAGTTTATGAACATCTTTATGCCACTGATAAACTCAAAATCGAGAACGGATTGGTAAAACACATCTTTACAGTTAGTGATCATTATTTTAGATTTAGAGTAACAGATCAAGTGTCTTTGGATGGTAGAGATGGACCTAACACATTGCTACTGGAAAAACTGGAGTTGTACTGGCAAATACATACAAATGCATATAACTACCCTGGTATTAATGACACATGTTCAATTACATGTCTTTTAAAGTTAAAAAGCTTGGTGAGATAATATTAACATATACTTTTAGTTTTAGATACTTGTTACATTTATTTTATTAGAGTATTGCAATGGTGGTTTTATTAATAATGGGTCGGAGTTTTGTTTTCATTTGAATCCTTTCATTCATAAGCAGTTAATGCTGATTGGAAGAATGTGGTCATATGGCCGGTAAATTATCTTTTAAATTTCATAATGTCTAACTGTATTGTATATGAAGAAGTTTGTACAAAGTAACAAACGAAAAGCGCTTCATTAAATTACTATTTGTTTACTTGGGCAGTCGTCCATTTTGACATTTTTTAGTTATTTTAGGGGTTTTCTATATACCCGGGAAGTGTATTACCTAATTCATTATTTTTCTCATTCATAACATCCAAATAAGCCATATTGTCCTCATGGCAGGAGTATGTGAAGATCAAAACTTCGGGTCTATATTACGAGATCGAAGAGACTTTACTTCGAACGCGTAATATTCAAACCCAAAACATCGAAAACACTAACCCGCGAACGGTCATGTCAGTGAATTTTCTCATAGGGAAAAAATTCACGAGGCTGTAAACAAACACAAACTTCAAAATCCTAATCATCAAGTGGGGGGCTATGCCCCCCCCTAACTAAATATACCAACTCTGAGATCGCTTAACGTTGGGGAAAAGAGCAAATCATGAGAACGGCCAACTACATTTTTTCCCTAGGAAAAAATTTGCAGATGTGGCCATTCGCGGTTTAGTGTTTTCAATGTTTTGGGTTTGAATATTACACATTCGAAGAAAAGTCTCTTCGATCGAGTAATATAGAACCAAAAATTCAGTACTCGCATTAATATAATCCATATAGTGCAATAATCTTTCTTCTCCATCCTTCCATACCATAAAGATATCATCCAAATCACGCAAGTATAATTTCAAAGCACCACTAATAGCTTGGTCCAGGATGTATAAAGATTCCCATTGCAACATTACTATATATGTCTCCCCACATAAAAGACCCAAGTTTGTGTTTAGGGATCATCAGACATGTGTTGTTAGAAAAAAAAAAGTAATTTGCTGAAACTCTTAAAAAGAAACAACATAGCAGCAAACATTTCTGTCAATTTCTAATTTATTTGCCTATGTTGCCAGAGTTTTTAAGCGGTACAGTATACCACTGGACATGAGGCATTTCTGCATGCTAGGAATAACACTTAGCTGCTCTTTATGAACATACCAGTGCCATACACATGACTGCAAGCATTTAACACTTTGTGTATGGCTGTGTGCATGCATGTATGTATTTATGTAAGTAGATTTACAGCCATTTTGGTACATCCTTCACCGCAAAATGCTTCTGCTATGTAAAAACTGTAGTACAGCAGTATAGTATAAAACGGCTTGCATTGTGTTCATTTTCATGTTATACTACATTACACTTCAATGCTTAGGGCAGTTTAGTGAAGTGACTTGCTCAAACTCAAACCCTGTAACTTGGCAACAGTACACAAGCTCCTTAATCCTCTATACCAATTACCTATTTTTCCTTTGGTAAATCACTCAGGATTATAGTTAGTTATTAGAGTTTCACAGTTTTTGTGGTTCACAACATACATGTTGATGCAAAACCTGTTCGGTGATTTACAATAGTCTGCATTTGTCTCCAGTTTTGTAGAACATCTCTGAAAATGCCTCATATTTATGCCCTGTCCTTGAGTAAATCAATTAACTAGACAGTGCTTTGGAGCAAGTGAAAATCTGGGCTAGACTCTTCAATGGTCCCTGAACTTCAAACCTAATAAACAGTACCTATGAACAAGAGTTGTTACGATGTAAAGGAAATTTTTTTTTTAGTAAACAACAGCATCATCACATGAGCCATGTTCTTTGGATGTGATCCTTGGTTTTCTTAATGTTGACAGTGTGTTTATTATTTAGCGGTGAAAAAAATTTTGGAAGGCATGAAGTCTACAAGTTTAATGTTAACAGTGAGTTCCTGCACCAGTCACAAAGACATTAATTAGTACTTCACTGTAGGTTATTTGAGTATGAATCCCAGCACATCTCTTATAGTTTAATGGGTTGCAAGATGCATTTTCACTAAATGTGAGTTTCAGGGGAAGGGACGTTTACTGTATCCAAATCTCTATGACAAATGTAAAAGTAAGGAGAAAAATAGTGAGTGCACTGACAGGTTTGAACAGTGCTTATGGTAATTAGGGAGAGACAGCCAAGTACCAGAATACTGGTATGGCTAGCACAGGCCTGATTCATTGCCCTGCATAGGACCCTATTTGTCCATGATTCGACTCTGCTGATTCTGGATGTGTATGGTGCAAAAGTACCGCATTATTAGTTATTCAAATAGATGAGACTTGTACTGAGTGATGTCAGAAGGGAGAGCTATCCTTGATGAAAGGGAAGACAGCGGTCTAAAATTAGAAGTTATGTACCTACCATAACGTTCCATGTTAGTTGTCTTCTCTCGCCTTCTTTTGGGAGCCGGATTCTCGGCTCCTCTCCCTGCCATTTCGCTGCCAGCTTGAACTCCTTTACCAGCAACCTGGCAACCCCATGCAAGGCTGATGGCAAAGAGATCCCGTAGATCTCGTATAGAACTTTGCTAATAATGCTAATTTTTCAAGATCTGTCCAGGCTAGGGGAGGGAGGGAGGGACGAGAAAGAAGGCGTAGAGAAGACAACTAACATGGAATGTTATGGTAGGTATTAAGTTCTAAATGTTTAAGTGTCAATCTAGCCTTCATTCTTGCTGGATGAGGGATGGTCCCCTAGCACCTGTATTCCGGGTGGTCCAATGGGGAACCAAAACTACCTGCTCTGGTAACTAACTAGGCCAAATCGACAAAGGTATGAGGAGGGCCAAGTAGCTGCACAAACAAATGGTATCAATGGGCAGCCTATCCTGAGGCTGCTGTAGAAGTGGATAGGCTCCTGGTTGTGTGCTTTTCGGTTTTGGATCAGTTGCTTGCCTCTGAGCTAACACATAAATGGTGGGAAGACAACCACAACCATCTGGATGAGTCACTTCTGGGACTGAGACCTTTTCTGTTTTTTTCAATAAAACAAATAAAATTCCGATTCGATTTTGTTCTATTTTAATAAAATATGAACTATACCCGCTGGACATCCAAAATGAAGTTTTTTGTTTTTTTTTTCCGAATAATTAATTAAAAAAAAAAAAAATGGATTGAGATCGATGGATTGATTAATATTAGTTTGAGAAACAACTTTGGGCAAGAAAAGATGGATTTGTTCTCAACCTTGTCTGTCCTTGTGTAAAAAAGAGAGATGAGCAGAGAATTTCCAGATACCTGAAATTTGCTCCTTGCAGCCAGTAAAAAATATTTTTTCAGGTCAGTAACTTAAGGGTAAGATGCAGTGAGGAGGGGTGGGAAGGAGGTAAAATCAAAGATAATTCAGGATATTCCAATCAGAGGAGGATGGGAGGAGGCTTTAGGAAAAAAACTCTCTGAGAAAAAAAATGCATAGTCTATGAAGCATGCATATATGGATTTTGCAAGCCAAAAATAACATATTTAAAAACATGATATTTTGAAACTTTTACTGATTGAAGAAGAGACTGAAGATGAAGACTTGAAAAACTAAAAAAACTGAATCAGCACAGTAAAAGGATCAATCAATGTGCTGAGTTTGCCCATAGGAGCATTAAGCCAGCCGCTAGCTAAACCCGTTCTGGTGCGCGACTTCAAGGAGTTTGATGGGCTCTGACAGACAGAGATCAGATCGAACTCAGCCTGGGAGGAAGGAAGGCAGTGAGGACCAAGGGAAGAGAGCAAATGGAACAGATGGCCGTGGCCGGTGGAGGAATAGAAAGATCGGAAGAACCCGATTGGTGGCTGCTGCACCAGGAGGCTGCGATAGGAGGTCGAAACCAAATTTCGCGAAAGGCGGTGATGAGAGGAAACCATCAACTTGCAATCCAGTAAGGCTTTCAATGAATCCACCTAGCTTAAGGGGGGAAAGAAAAAGCGAAAAACCTCTGCCGGGGGTAATCCTGGGGGAGAGAGAAGCTGGGGTTGGGGGCCTGGAGGGAAGTTCTGGAAGGGGTTGGGGGTTTGGGGGGGGTGTAAGGATCCTGCTTGGTCTGCTGGAACAATCTGGACGGCTTTTTTTTTTTAAGGAGCTTTGAAACCTCCTGTTTTGATCCCCTGACACGGTGAGATGTCTGGGAGGAAGTTGGTGAGATTGAGGATGATTGTAGAGGAGAGTTTTATGATCGGATATGATCGAGGTCTTGTTCCATCGGCTGCATAGATATGAGCCGCGCATGGAGAGTTGGTCAAAAATTGGAATTTAGGCTGTGAGGCAAAGCAATCTTGTCTTGAGCAGCAGCTGAAGGATCCTGAACCACTTCACCTAGTTCAGTTCCTTGAGAATATCTCTCTGAAGTGAAGTGAAAAAAGGTAGTTCAAGCAGCGCAATCAGGAAAGAAAGAAAAAACATCACCACCATACACCTATCCATGGTCCTAGAATCTTTGGGGGGAGGATGACAGGGCACGGAAGGATCCAGCAGTTCCTTCTTGCGGCCACACCCACCACCATAGCATCCCACAGCCATAGAGAGGGAAAAAGAATGTCTGAAGGGGTCTGAATAAATTTGATGGCCTCCTGGGACAGGGGACAGGATCGAATCCCGGGCTGAGCCACCTGACTACCTCTGCCACACCTGCTCAAGGGACTAGACATAGTCTAAGAAAAACACACACACACACTGAACATCACACAAATTAATCCCAAAAACACACACACAGGATTAAGATTAGAACAGGGAGGCTTAGGCCTAAAAAAAAAAATTTTTAAAATTTTAACTTAAACAAAGGGAAATAAGGAAATAGGTGGGCTGTAGTAAAGAATACACACTATCTAATACTAAGAAGAAAAGAGTAAAACCCTTTGATAAAACTGTTTGAAATATCAACTCACCCTGAGCTGGATAAAAAAAAGAGACCCTGAGCAGATCTTGCCTTGGTAGTCTTGCTATCATTGAGTTGGGGATGCCTTAATGGGGTTGCTGGTTGTTGCAAAGCAGGTAAAAAGTTAAGGCAGAAGCGGGGGTGCGGTCGGCTTAACCCATCCGGCGAGATTGACAACTTAACATTACGATGTAGCTGTCCTGCAAGCATGATAGAACCCCCTCCCAAAAATGCACCATACTACATGCAACAATGTTTATGATTTTTTTTACGTCTTCTGGGTTGTTGAACAAAAGCCGCTGCAGCATTTATATTGTCTGAACTGTTTTGCTTTATTCACTGCACTAAAGAATTAATTAATTTATAGGACTGAATTGTGTAATACAGTCTATGTTGCATTTTAGTAATAGATTTGTGTAGTACCTTATTTACCAGCCTCCAGCAACTGCAAAGGGGTTGACATTTATTTACCGGTAAATATTACATTAGCTGCTCTTGTGTGCCATTTTAACTCTAGCCAATTTACCTTCCAAAAGTTAGAATCCAACTCTGTACTTTGTATCTATCTCAAGCTGTATAGTCTGCATTGTCTGAAGTGATGATCAGAACAGTCTACATTATTTAGAGTGATGTTCAAAAGAACTGGATTTTCAGGATTCATTATGCAGTTACTATTGTATATTACTGTCATACAGTCTTCTCTACAAGATTGTATTATAAAAGATTTCTGCATTTAGTTAAAAATGTCTACTCTGACAGTTCACAAGACTAGAGTTCCAACTTAATAATGATCTGCTTCCTGTGGCAAGGATGTACAGTTTGAATGTTTCCACCTTCAATTACCTACTGCGGAACACTAAGCAAAGTCACTTAACCAGACAGTGCTTTGGAGCAACAAATTTGGGCTAGACTCCTTAATGTTTTCCTGGACTGCATGCCTAGTAACTATGAACCTGCTGTTGTTGTGTGCCAGCCAACCCTTACTGCATAGCTGATCTACTTCAAGAAATAGTACAGCAGTATCACCAGCATACCATTTTTAATAAAGCATAAGCAATTTATTCTTCAAGTGTAGCAAGTACTGCATTTGTCGGTCAAGCACTGAAATGCAAAGCTGTTTGCCAGCAGCAAAATCTGCATTAGAAATAGGTCTCTTTAATGTAAAATTATTCAGATGACTTTTACTTCTGCAGATATGGAGCAAATTGACTTGGCATATATTTTCAAGTGGTTAATATTTATTATGCTCTCATTAATACTCTTCTGTTTAAACTGTACTATACCTGACTGGATCTTATGGTGCAATGCTAGTGATCTTTATACAGTTTAACGTAGTTTATCTAAAGCTACAAATTTATTTCTTCATAACAATAAGGGGTGTACGCCATCAACAAAGTAGTTATAATTGCTGGTGGGGATGAGGGGCTCTCTGTGGATGAAAGTACCCTATGTGCTTATCTGGTCATTTTTTAATGGTCTGTAATCTGGGCTTTGCAAGACTAGTGTGAATGTATGTGTGTTACAAGTAATAGGAATACTCTGGCTACTACATGTCTATGTGAACCAAATTTGAAATATGTGACTTTGGTCATTACTATTATTATTATTATTCATTTTTGATACAAACATCTTAGAAAGATGCATTCAATAATGTAGCAAAAATTGCTACATTTGGGGGATGTCTGTAGATACAAATGACTGACCCTGCTGAGCTGATAAAAGTTAAAAAGTCATTAGTCTGTCTTTGCAGGACTAGTGTGCATACTGGAATATTTTACTATGGCCATTTTTATCACAATCAGATGCGAGATACATACAGTCGAGTTAATGTCCATAACTGTTGAGTACAGATATTGGTGGATTATAATGACAGCAGTTTGACTGGCCTTTTATGGCTGAAATTAAATGCTGCTGCATTAAACAAGAAAAATATTTAAAACAATCAATCAGGAAGGTGAACTAAACACACATGCATTTATGCACTGTCCTAAAATGTATGCAGAGGGTAGGCCCTTGGTTTAAAAACAGCCCGGGAACCAAGATACATTTAATGTGCCATTCGCCAGATGCATTTTCAATTAATGTGAGCTTCATGAGAAGAGAAATTTACTCTTCTTTATACTAAATACATTTTCAATGGGCATCTATTTGGTTTTATTTAGCAAATGGCCATCAGTGTTTATGCTACAGAATTTGAAATAAAAGACCGTCAAGCAATGGGACACTGGAATAGCTGCAGGAGTATGATTTCATCGCTGATTAGAGAAAGTGACTGCCAGTGTCCCTCAAAGATCAATTTTAAGCCCTATTCTGTTTTCTCTTTTCACTAATAATTCTCTCCTCACTTGACCTAAATTACAAATGGCCCTATACGACCATAACCCAATCATACTTTAAGAATATAAACAACAGCTATTCAGAAATAACTCCAGGATGACTAAATCTGAATGGTCCTGGCTTTTCTCATTGGCACAATCCTAAAACTAAGGCATTCAAGGCCACTTACTTATTAGTAATTCAAGGGGAACACCTACAACGCGGACATTTAGAAGTATCAAGGATAGCTAGATCCATTCTTTCATTCAGAATTAAAGGCATTTGCTGATAAAGTTCTTAACCATTTAAAGATTTGCTACAGATTATATACTCATAAACTCTACACATTAACAGAGCTATAGGACTAGATATATTTATACTGATAACTACATACTACTTTATTCTTCTTGCTCTACTCTGTTCAGGTAATGTAACCTGTTTTACGTGTGATTTCTCATTTTTCCCCAACAAGAACCTTAACAGGTAATTAAAGCATACAGCAAGCTAACTTCTAAACACAGCAAGAGCTGCTTCCTCTTCTAAACTACAGCACCTGCAGCAATTTCCACTACTACTTCAATTATTATCAAGTATCAACTCAGCACTACCCACTGAGGTCAGTACATCAGGGAGCCATTACACCAAAATGGCCAACTTTCACTGTATTTCTGAGAAAAAGATTTCAAAAAGGTTGCTTCAGCCAGTTGGGATAGCATGCCAACTTAATTAAGACATTAGCAACATTTTTCATATTTCAAAAAGTTAAGAGTACCTCAAAAATGCATACAGGGGTCAATGACACAGAGATGATGGCTGACCCTGGGCCCTGACGGCTATATTCCAAAATTCACTTAATTGTGACATTTCAATGGGATGTAATGAAATGTTTACTACTGAACTTCAGGTACCTACATTTGTATGTGCTTATTGTTTGGTTTCTTTAGGTTTACAATATTTCTGTTAATCAAGTCATTACATCTTTCTGTTAACTCTAATGTACCGTGTTACCATGGTGACATCTGCCTTGGCCATGCCAGAAAAGGGTCATAAGACCAGATCACTTATTCTGATAATAAACAAAGAAATAAAGCCACTGTTTGCACACAACATGCAAGTGCTACCCATTCTCTACAGATCTGCATGTTTGAGAATAAAATGCCGAAGAAGAGAGGGCCAAGAAACAAACCTTATGGTACCTCACTGGAAACTCATACAAGACCAATGTGCCCTGTACAACAGACAATTTTTACTCTGATTTGTGCAGCCACAAAGTCTGATCTCCTTTTGTTTATGATACCTACGTGTAAGACAGTTTCACTGACATTGTCAAAATTCCAGGTATTCACAATGTACTGAATCTAATACTCCTACAATTCCTCATGAAAACGTGGTAAGATTCAAAAGGCACATCCTGCCTTACACAAAATAATACTGTTCATGCCAAACAGCAACAGATCCCTAATATCATTCTCCAATACCACTTCCAAATGACCTGTCTCCATTACCTTTTTCATTACTTAGTTTTAAAAATGTTTTAAACTTAGTGGGGTCTGATGCAAGTCCCCATTCTTCACTTGTGAGCTGGCACATTACTGCCAAGTGTTACAGATCAGAGACAGCACTTGTGCATGAAATGTGTACTCCTTAAGATATAAAAGGATTTCAGGTCTGTTGTCTTCTGCCTACCCTGCCTGTGCCTTGAATCTTTTGGCAGGCTCTTCGAGTAAACCTTTCAATGAACTACACTCACTATAGAAAAATTTCAGGCTTCTCTCAAGGATATCTACAGGTTGTGGTGGTGGACAGGATGGCAGTGGAGAAGTTGGCCAAAATTCTGATTTAGGTTCAGGAAAAAAACTTTTGCTGGACAAGTTTCATGATTTTATTAAACTAGTTATAGAGGAGGGCCTACAGCTTTAAGGCATGAAGCACAAAGACTTTACAATTTAAAAATACAAGAGGAGATGACATGCATGAGTGTACAGAAAAATGTTGAGTGCCGAATTATACACATCCCTTAATGTCACTACTGAGAGACTGCAATTGTAAAAGATCCACACATCTCTCCAACTACCACAAAGACTTTCAAAATTAACAAAGATGACCTTCAAAACTGAGATCAATATTCTCATTGGGCAAGACACTTTAATGTGCTCAATGAAAATTAAACATACTTTTATTTACAGTACTTGAAATGTGGGCTTTCAAGTACCCAAAGCAGAAGAAAGTAAAGCATATTAAACCATATTCTGCTAAGATTTATTTACAGTGTCAGTCACATCTTCACACATGAACTTCACTGGATTTATTTTTATTTTACAGATTTGTTAACGCATATCCCTGTTTGGGGGAAACTAAGAAGAACAGCATGGTTAAGTGACCAGCTCGTAGTTGGCTTGACAAGCAAATGGAAGTGTAATAAAATCAAACGCTGTACCCTGGGCAACAATAACAGCATTAAGCATTCTGAAATTAGTGGGTAGATTTGGCATATTGGTTAAGGTGTTTACCACACAGATACATGATTTAATTCTGACCTCTGCTTATTTACTATGCTTATAACAGCTTTCAGACAGACAGCCTAGCATTCACCTATGACTCTATAATGAAATGTCATCTGACACACACCATTTTTTTTCCATTAAAAAGAGGCACTAAATACAAAAACAGCAGTTTCTTGTGCTACAGTTTCTGAACAGTCCAAAGAGAAATGCCATCAAGACTTCAGATCAAACTTCTCTCAAATGTTGTATGGTACACTAAGATATAAAACAGAAAAGAGACAATACTGCAGTCTGAACTTAGAAATGATGTACAGAATTTACAGGTTCCTGAAACATCCCTTTGACAACACTATTCTACAAAAGAGGCTAAACACAATATAGCCATGTTATACATACGTGTGTGCATGTGTGTGTGTGTGCGTGCATGTGTGTGCGCACGCATGTGTGTGTAGACACGCACAGACATGCACACAGCGGATGTTTGAGCCGTCAAGAGGTTGTTTCACTTACTGTGGGAAAGCCAGTACAGCTGACTGAAAAATCAGCTAGTTGAACATTACCGGCTTCTCCTGAGTGAGAACAGTGGAACTGGGAAATTTGTCCTTTCCTTAAAGTACTGCGATCTTGGAGCTGTTGTGTGTAAGTGGGAGGTAGAGGTAGTTGATATTTTGAACACCAAACATTTGTATTTGATCAGTTGTGGTTTGGCATTTTGACATTTGATGAAATGTCATA
>NC_056728.1:842602490-842692490 GCF_019279795.1 Protopterus annectens | reverse complement strand
CTTCCTAGCATAGCTCTCAACTGTCCAGATTTTCACCTCATATTTTTTATCCCTTCTTAATAAAATCTATAGTTTAGGGCAAACCATTGAGGACTTACTTCAATAATTAATGACATACATTTGAGTTTCAGGCTCCACAGCCTTCAGAAAATGCATTTTAACTCAAATCCATTTATTCTAGCAACTTTCTAAACTTATACGGCCAATTTTCAAATCTATTCCTATTTTTGGGCCTTTGTTTCACCATTACTTTAAGCTTTGTCCAGCTTTCTTGTACGAAGAGGTTAAGAGGTATGGTCCCTAGCCAGCTTCTACTCCTCTTCAGATGAATGCATTTATCTGTGACAATTATGAAATTATTTCCTAATATTCTGACATAAAATTTAATCAGTGGTGGCTGGTGACTTCACAACAAGGGGCTGCAGGAAGTAAATGACTGGGTGGGGATAACTGGAATGGTGTGGGCCTCTATTACTACACTCCAATGACCATTACCTGCAGTCAAGCAGATGGTGTCAGCAACTTTCATCCACATACTGCTGCAACACACACACACACACACACACACACACACACACACACACACACACACACACACAAACAAACAAACAAACACAAACATGGCCCTACAGACACGTGCACACATATCCATACAGTTGCAAACATGCCCCTAAAGGCATGCATGCACACACATCCACACAGAGATGTGACCATCAATTATAGGCACCTGTACAACTGTGACTGTAGACCTCGGAAGTCTGACTGTGATCATATAAATGAATAAATAACTGTCACACAGGAATGCATCTTCTCAGCTCACTGCTGTCAGAATACAATGCAACCCACCCCCACAGAAAAACACACATCTCAACCTCTAAACTCAAGAATCACGCAGAATGTTTAAAAAAAAAAAAGAGAGAGAGAGAGACAAAGGATCAATAATCCTTTAAATAATTCATTAAATAATAAGGGCATGGGTCTTTGTTCAAACCTGTCCTGTTTGGCATCTACTTTTCTGACGAAAAGCCAATATCAAAAGGCTCTAAGTTTGCAGATGACTGAAAGCTAGGAGCATTCAGTGAATCCAGAAGCCATCCTGCAGGAAGGCTTGTCCGCAGATAAATAACTGGTGCCAAAATCATGGACTGACACTAAATGTCATGCCACTGGATGAGATTTGACAGTGAGGGTGTTTTAAGTGGATGGTGAAGTATTTTATGTGCTGTGAGTAGCTGTGAGACTGATATGCTGAGGAAGTGTAAGCCAGTTCACAGTACTGAGTGCCATGCAGTGAAAGTAGGGGTTTAGGAGGCTACAGACAAATTTGGTAATTTTGTTGTAGCTGTTTTCTAGATTGTGCTTGGTAGAAGAGCTGAGATTTATGAACATGGCTGAGGCATACGGGGGGGGTGAGAAGCAGAAGGGAGGCAGAAGCTATATTTTTTTTTACTACAATCACTTATGAGGTGCTTTGATCTGTAAAGACAGCCTAGTTTACAGTGTATCTTTCTGACAGTACTGTCAATGTGAAGATCAAATTTAACCTGTTATCAGTGATAACTTCTACTAATTTTGTGTTGGTAACATTTTCAGTTTTATGTTGTTTGAGGAAATGATATAAGGTCAGTGTTGTTTTGATTTATGTTTTCTGGAAACTGTTCTGTTTATTGGCCGTTTTGAGCTAATTCCTAGCTCTTTCAAGTCCCCTGCTTAAAAACCCGCTTTAGAGCGATTTTGCACATAGCGCAGCATGAGGCAGTGCCGCTTAGACGGGTTTAAACTATTACCGGCTCCACAGAGTGTGCTCTTCACTTTTTCCCTTGGAACAGATCTAAATCTCAAAGGAAGCACTCTATTTTTATTTTAAAGCCTTACACTTGCTCTTATAAGTAATCTTATACGCAAAACACCAACAAACTTAAGCACTAAACCCCTCTTATACTCTTTTAAACACTTAACACCCTACTGATCCTTTTTGATCAGTCAAAAAGTATTTCATCATAATATCCTGACATGTCCAAAGGTCAGTCCAAAGGTCAGTTTCGTGTGTACTCTCCAGTCCAGCTGGTGAATATGGGAATTTTGAGGCAATGTTACAACTGCCTTATGTACACAGACAACCCTCTCCTCCTCCCAACAAACTCAAATATATGTGAGAGATGCAACTATACAGTCAAACTGGAGGCTGAGCTCTCTCGACCCATGACTGGCACAGTCATTCAGGAGGAGAAGGTAACCACACACACCACAAATCCAGTCTCACATAGACCTATAGCAACAGCAAACCAAACACATAAACACACAAAGACATACTTGGAGGCTCTAAATAAAAATCTGCCTAAGCAGCAGAGACCTCCAAAGCAGACACCCAAACTGCTACCCCACAACAATACCCACGTATCACATAGTTCACAAAGTCAGTGTGCCACACAGTCACAGCCCTTAAGGCTAAACAACACACCTAATACACTTGTAATAGGTGACTTTATTGTCAGACACACTGACGTCCCACTCACCAGGCTGAACAAGGAGAAGGTCACTGTAAGCTTCCACATAACACATGCACTCAGGTCACTCCAAAGCAAGTACAAATATGACTCCGTCATTGTCCATGCTGGTGTGAATGACCTGAGACGTACCTCCCTGGACTACATGAAAAGAGACATA
Organism: Protopterus annectens; assembly: GCF_019279795.1. Classification (NCBI taxonomy): domain Eukaryota; kingdom Metazoa; phylum Chordata; order Ceratodontiformes; family Protopteridae; genus Protopterus; species Protopterus annectens. The sequence goes on along the minus strand of NC_056728.1, from coordinate 842,689,823 downwards.
GAGGAGCTCTCTGATCATGTAGCCCAGGCCGGTATGACCCTGACCTTGAGTAGCATCTTACCCTCACCAAGAATGATGCCACAGTATAAAGACAAAATGATCAATTTTACCAACTGGATAAAGTATTGTTGTCATTCAAAGGGGATCCAGTGTCTGTCAGCCTGGGATGACATGCTCGACAAGCCACGTTGCTTCGCTAGGGACGGCTTGCACCTGCCACCCCTGGGCTTTCGAATACTGGCTAAAGCTCTTGCCACCCCCACAGTGCCTTTTTTAGGCAAGGCTCAAAAGACAAACCCACCTCCATAGACAATACAAGGAAAAAGAAACTAAGGGTAATGCTGCTCAACCCCAGAAGTCTAAACCTCAAAATGCATGCACTCGAGGCTCTCCTCAGTATGGAGAATATCGATATTTGTGCAGTAACAAACCTGGTTCAAGGCTGCAGAAAGCACCCCAGCACTACCAGGTTACACTTCATACCATGCTTTTCGGCCACAATACTCGGACCGAACTACAAAAGGAGGGGGAGTATCCATATACACCAAAGATACCCACACCTCCAGGTTAGTAGCACTGCACGAAGCATCGGAGACCATCCATGTGCAACTAACAGTGGGCAAAACTGCCTTTCAGTTTGTAGCCTGCTACAGATCACCCTCCCAAACTCAGGAACTCCACTCGGCTTTCCTGAGAACACTGGAGAATATGAAGATTTCTCCAAACACCATTATATTGGGCGACTTCAACTACCCAAACATTGACTGGGAAAACTACTCAAGCCCCCAACAACCTCGCCCAACGGTTCCTAGAATTTATAAACTCAAATGCTATGGAACAACTGGTCACCACCCCCACAAGAGGGGAAAACATATTGGACCTGGTCATCACCAACATGGGGATTCTATGTTCCACACCAGAGGTATACCCCTCATTGGTAAGGTCAGACCATAAATTAATCTCACTGGACATCCATATCCTGTTCCCACCCCCAGCCAAGGTAACCACGGTGAAGAACTTCTCAAAAGCAAACTTAACACTTCTCAAAACTGAGGTGGTATCTTTCAAAGCCCCCGGGCCAGTGGAAAATACGGCTCAAACCGCAGAAACTTTACAAACGCATTCTATGAACACCTACAGGAATGCATGGATCGTGCTATCCCAAATAAAATCAAGACTCACTCCTCCAAAGGCAGGATACCTGTCTGGTGGATCCTGGCCATAAATAAGCTATACAACAAAAGGAGGAATCTACTACATGATAGAGCAAAATCCCAAAAAGGGAAGGCATCTCTGATCAGTACTAGGAAGAAGCTACGATACCTCATAAAATCATCTAAAGCCAGCTTCGAAAGAAAAATTGCACAAAACACTAAAGACAATCACAAGGCCTTCTTAAGTTATGTCAGGAACCTGGGTGGCAACACCCAGATATGCTCTGAGTTAGTGCAAAATGACAAAAAATACACTGAACTCACAGACATTGCCAACATCCTGGTAGACAGGTTCAGTGCAAATTTCTCCCCCCCATCCCCCCCAAAAGAGTAAATGTCCATCCCAACAGATTGTAGCTTCCCTGACATCACAGATAAACAGGTGAGAGCTGCCCTCTCCAAAGCAAAAAACACAGCATCAATGGGACTGGATGGTGTCCCAGGCTGTGTCTTACACGAGCTTCAAGAAGAACTTAACCCTCACATAAAGTCACTGTTCAATCTCAGCCTTAATACAGGATATGTACCCAAGGAATGGCGTACAGCAACAGTGGTCCCGCTCCACAAAGGTGGTGCCACAACAGACCCCAGAAACTATCGCCCTATAAGCCTGACTAGCCTGGTCTGCAAAGCTATGGAGCGTATCAGGACAGATATATTGAGTTGATATGTAATTGATGCAACTGCTCCAGGCTCTAGGACTTTCATTGTGATTTATTGGCCTGCCGTTGATCTGATTATTGATGCTTTCCTTAATCTATAGATGCCTGACATAGTACATGTTTCTATCTATTCCTAATGCTTATGAATGATATCTGACCAAGTGTTTTGTTTTTTGTTCTACTACGTCTGTATTGCTAATGAAATGTATCTCTTGTTTTACCCTGTGCTACATTAACCTTCTCCTCCCTTTATTCCTATTTCTCTCCAGCTGTTCAAACCTACCATACTCACTTTATCTACTCCTGGCTGTGTCTTATCAGACTCAATAGATCAGCAATATCCACCTACCTATACCCGCCTGGGTATTCACCTCACCTGGAGTATCTAAGTGCCCTTGGACTAAAGACCTAAGATTGTATGTCACTAAGTAAATTGCATTTTTTTATTCCTAACCTTATGTATATAGTTGTCCACTACACATCCTAGGTGTAGTAGCTTAACTGCCAAATCTGCCAGCAGCCATACCCCTCCCTGTCTACTATAGTTGCTCCCCCCGCCTGTCTCAAAGACATTGTACCACCTCTATTCTCCAACCACGCTAATCCTCTTTCCTTCTCCATTACTTTTCTTTTATTGGTATCCACTACTATATTATCCTTGCTTGGTACTTCCAGACATTGACCACTAGATGGCAGTCCTTACCCTCTAATTCTCCTATCTGCCACCCTCCTACCTCTTACTCTACACCTACTTGTCGCACTTGTCTCCTTTCTTTTCTTTTTTCCTTCCCTAGTCCTCTTTAACCTTACACCCCACTCTCCACAGTCCTTATAAACCCTCTATCTAACCCTCCTCTCCGCCTGCACTATTCCTGACTTAACCATTACCCACTCTGGCCTCCCTTCTCTCTGTTTTTATAATTCCCCTTCCTCACACACACATTTGCCTTCTACCTACTAATTTCTGTTTCTACCTTCTACCTACTGATTGTTTTTTCTCACTGCTTTTTCCTTTCTCTGCTGTGCCCCGCTCCGTTCGCCCTTCGGGCTCACTCCGCTCCCCTAACCCTACCCCAATTCCCACCCACCCCAGGGCCCCTAGTATTATACTTGTAGCCCTTATTTTCTCACATCCTAACTAATTTCCTGCCTCGTTCACACTTAACACTTAACACTCTCCTCTCCCATCTAACTGCCACACACATTCCCTACCTTCCTAATACTAATCTTCAACCTTGTCAAGCTCATCTATCTCAACATGTCCCTGCCTTTTAAACTACTTTATCTACTCCTGCTACTTAACATCCTTCTTTTATACCATACCCTTACTTCCTATGAGTACTACACCCTCAGCAGATCTCCTAGCTTAGCTAAACATACTAGCACTGTCCTTCCCCTACCTAAACAAACCTACATTAACCTCCTCTCATCCTGCCCTTACTTTCCTCCACATTATCATAGAATACTCCATAACAAGTATCACACAACTAGAAAGTTCTACCTAATACCCTCTAAAACTCAAAATTATTTCCACTCCCTCAAACACTCTTACTGTTACATGGGGACATTCACCCCAACCCTGGCCCAAAGACTTCCCTCCTCCACACCCTCTCAAACCAAAATATTAACAATTTCAGTTCACCTTTCTCTTCTAACTCCCTTTCTATAGCACACCTAAATATTCGTAGCATCAACAATAAAATTACACAACTCCATGCTTTAATTGACCTCTACTCATTTGATATTCTCTGTCTCACTGAAACCTGGTTGAAACCAGGTACCAAAGACAATGAAATTACTCCCCCTGGCTATAGCATTTTAAGGCAGGATCGTCTAAACAAAAGGGTGGTGGGTTGCTTTACTCTATAAATCTGAACTACAGGTGTCCTCTATTGACTCCCTACCCCCTGCCAATGCTGAAATACTCTGCAGCAAATTCCAAGTAAATAAAGAAAAGCCATTTATATAATATCTTCCTATATCCCTCCTGGCAACAACTTGGATACCCTCGAAAAAATTCTCAGCTGGCTCTCCTGTAGCTTTCCACGAAACCATACTCTTAGGAGACTTCAATATTGATTGGAATTCCTGCACATCACCCAAACCCATCTATCACCTCAACCTCTTTAATTTCCAACAAACAATAAACTCCCCAACTAGGATTCACAAATCTACCAATAAACAAGCCATCTTAGACTGGATATTGGTCAACAAAAATCCCCTCTCTTATAAAACTGGAATACTCCCTGACAATATCAGTGACCACCTTCTCACCTATATCACTAAACAAACAAATAATCTCAATCAGGCCAGCTATCGTACTATAAGAAACAAAAAGAAATTTAACCTTCCTATTTTCCTCAATGAACTCAAACAATGTAACTGGTCTGCTCTAAAACACCTTCCTCTGGATGAAGCGGTGGCCCATTTCAACAACACATTCCTCCAAATTCTTGAGTATCATGCCCCCTCACGCTTAATTAGAACAGGATCCAAAGCTGCCCCTTGGCTTTCCAAAGAAACCAAGCAAACAATGCTATTAAGGAATAAACTATGGACAAAATGGAGAACAACTAAAAACCCAACTGACCATCAAAACTTCAAACACCTTAGAAACACCACAAAAAAACTTACCCATCTTGATAAAAAGAATTATTACCTTCAATATCAAAAAAATCTAAATCATAACCCCAAAAAAATTCTGGTCAGGAATCAATAAACTACTCCATCCAGGAAATACCAAAACACCTACTCCAGCTACCTTAGCACAAACCCCACCCAACCTAATAGCCAATACATTTAACAACTTCTTCACTGAAACAGTCACCTGTCTTGCAAAGAACATGACTCCCCATACTTCCCTTAAAACATCTCCTCAAAATAACACCCCACTTTAACATTCAGTACAGTCTCCACAACATATATACAAAGTTACTGTCAAAACTCAAACCTTGTACTCCTTCAGCTGACCAACTACCAGCTGAATATCTGCAAGCATCAGCAGAACTAGCATACCCAGTCTCTATTTTAATTAACAGAACAATAACCGAATCTACTATCCCTTCCCTCTGGAAAGTCTCCCATATCGTTCCTTTGCATAAAGGAGGAAACTCTAATGAACTTTCTAATTTCCGTCCTATAGCCTTACTATCACCACTATCTAAAATCATGTGGCGTTGTATACACCAGCAACTTTTACATAATCTTTTACATAATAACCTACTTTCAGACACTCAACATGGCTTTAGACCTTTCCATAGTACTTCCACTGCTCTTCTCTCCTTTACAGATACTATCAACAAAAATCGCAATAACAAACTATACTCTTCTGCTTTGTTTCTTGACCTCTCTAAAGCCTTTGATATGGTCAACCATCAACTTTACTAGACACTTTGAAATCTCTCACTTGAACCTTCAGCATTGCACTGGTTTGACTCTTATCTGAAAAATAGACAACAAGCAGTCCTTTGGGACAGCCATCTCTCAACTCAGCTCCCAGTCACTATTGGTGTCCCACAAGGATCCATATTAGGACCCCTTCTCTTCTCCATATTTATAAACAACCTGTCTATCTCACTCCCAACACCCTCATGTATTCAATATGCTGTGATTCAACTCTCATCTGTTCTGCTGTATCTCCAGCTGAACTTCATTCTTCCACCCAAAAAGTCTTTACAACAGCAGAAAGATGGTTCCAAGATATATGTCTCCTCCTTAATCCCCAAAAAACTAAATTATTACTATTTTCTCCAACCCTGAAATCTACCCCTCTTTCCTTTTCTATTGTGTCTGACAATGGCACTATCATTACACCTGATAGTTCCGCTAAACTACTAGGTGTTACAATAGATAATCAACTAAACTTTGATTACCACATTGACCTAACTATCAAAACTGTTAATAAAAAATAGGTGCCCTCTATAGACTTAAGCCCTTTCTAACAGCAACCACCAGGGTGTCTTTAGCCCAAACTCATCTTATCTCTACATTATTATATGCCTCCCCATCTTTTATAAACCTTTCAAAATCTAACCTTCAGAAACTTGCCACAGCCTACCACAGCATTGCCAGGTTTGCCACAGGTGCCCATTTCTCACACATCATTGTGTTAATCTCAAAAACTTGACTGGCTTGAACTTCAAAATCTCATTCTCCTTCAGCAATTAGTTATTACCTATAAAATTCTCCATTACCCTTCTAATACACCTATACTAAATAACCTTGTTGTCCCTTACAGAATTTTACTTCCCTTAGCTCAGCTAACAAATTACTAGTGGCCACCCTCAAAACACACAATAAAGCTGGGGTCTCCTTGTTTACAAATACCATTGGCTCACACTGGAATAAACTCCCCATAGAACTGACCACTCTAGGCTCATCACAACTTTTCAGAAAACAACTAAGAAACTATCTTATAACTCACTGGCTATGCCCTTGCTCAAATCCTGACTGATCTCAGCTTCCATCTCTCTTTTCAACTCTTTCCACTACTCTTCCTCATGTCCCTATCACTACGTTTACCCCCCCCCACTCTATACTTCACCTACCATCCACTTGGATATTACTTCTCCCATATATTTTCTTCTCTTTATATTACTGCAACCTATTATCTCACCTTGTATCTAAATCTCCCAGCTGTTGAAAGCTGTTTCTTTAAACTTGTGCCCCGACACAAATGTCTAACAAATTTGTTAATACTGTAAACAGTTGAATAGAGTCTTTGTGAGTTACTTGCTTAATTTCTTCATTAATTACTCTTCCAAGGATTTTGTAATTGAATTTCTATCGTATTGTGCTTTTTTTTTTGCTTATTTTTGTCATTATTATTTACTAGTATATAGTGGAGCTTTTCTCCTTGGGCCTCTGCTGAAAATGGACATGTATCCAGCCAGACTAGCCCGGTCAACAAATGTAAAATAAAATAAAATACATAAAAATAAATAAAATCATCATGGAACTCATAAACAAAGACATCGGGAACCTCCAGACACTGGATCCTATCCAATTCGGCTTTGTTAAGGGCAGATCCTGCCTCTTGAACCTGGTCGACTTCTTTGAAACCATTTCCAGAGCCATAGACGAAGGGAAGGTAGTCCACACAGCCTACCTGGACCTCGCAAAAGCCTTCGACACAATACCCCACTCGGGCATCATAAATAAGCTCACCAGCTTAAATATCAACCCCTATTTCACAAGATGGGTCGCAAACTGGCTCAGGGATAGAACCCACATGGTCAGAATTACAGGTGCCATGTCAGACTCTAAACCAGTTACAAGTGGCATCCCACAAGGCTCAGTCCTCGGACCTCTCTTGTTCGGTATATATTTCTCTGAGGTATAGGCAAACACGGGAGGACTATGGCTGACCAAGTTTACAGATGACTGCAAACTGGGTGCCATAATAGACTCTCCAGCTGACACAAGCATCCTCCAAAAGGGTCTCACAGAGACAGATAACTGGTGCCAGAGCTATGGCCTAAAGCTAAATGCCAAAAAATGCATAGTCATCCCCTTTGGGAAAAACAAAGTGCCCACAAACTACCACATAGGTGGTAACCCATTAAGTACGGAAGACGTAATTAGGGATTTGGGGACCCAAGTAGATAGTAATCTCTCCTTTGACAATCACGCTGCCAAAGTGGTTAGAAAGAACTTCTATATAGCCCACCTTATCACGAAAGGTTTCACATCTAGATCAAGAGAGGTTATTGTGCTCCTCTACTCATCAGGCCCATACTTGAATACAATGACCCATTTGGGATGTACCTTACCCGACACTGGCAGCAACTGGAAAGACCCCAAAAGTACCTCACCAAGAGGATCAAGGGACTCAAACAGATGCCCTATGCAGTTCGGCTAAAGAAACTCCAGCTCTACTCAGTTGCTTACCGCCTACTCAGAGGCGATCTGTGCCTGACGTATAAAGCCATGCCAACCCAGAATTAATGCACATGCTCCACCTCAGGAAATCCAAATCCCTTAGAGCTACACGCTCCAGGGACTTAAACCTCAGCACAGAAATAAATAGGACATGCTGGAGGGACAGATTCATATCCCAGAGGCTCCCCTCACTCTGGAACAAAATCCCAGTCCAAGTTAGGCAGAGCCACTCACTGACTCTCTTCAAGAGAAATCTTGACGAGTGGATGGGAGATCGTAAGTTTACCCCTGGGATCTCTTCTGGGTCCCTGCTAGACAGAGGCACAATAAACTAACCGTAAAAGGGCCACCTTCTGTGACCTACTATTCAAAGGCACAGTCTACTAATCTAAAAGGGTGGCGAAAGCCAAACACACTCTGGCTGGGCTTATAAATGCCCTAGGGCAGATAGCCTAGTATCAACCTATGAACCTATGAATAGTATTAGTTAGGTTTTGTTAGTGTTTAAAAGCAAATGAGATTTATTTAGCCAGTATTTTATAGAGGTAAACGCTTCTAAGGTGGGAAGATTTGGGTTTGAATAAACTAAAGTGAAAGCTGTCAGCATATTGTGCTGTGATGTTGAGTTTTGATTCTGTGTGCATGTCATTAGTTAAGATATTGAAAATATTGGCTTAAGTATGGAGCCTTGGGGAACTCCTGTAGTGACTGAAAGGAATGTGGAGTGGGAGTCACTCCATTTTACAGACTGGGTGCTATTGTTTAGGTAGCTGGTGAACCAGATAGTTGAGGGAGCTGTAAGGCCTATAAGATTTAGTCTTCGGAGAAGCAGTTGATGCAACACTGTATCGAAGGCTTTTGACAATCCAGGAAAAGGATGGAGACAAAATTACGAGAGTTTTTACTTTGATTAAGAGTATCTAGGAAATGCAGCAGGACAGTGTTGTTGCTGTGGTGAGTTCAAAAGCCAAGCTGAGTTGGAGAAAGTAATTGGTTATCAAGTAGAAAGGCTAGAGGCTGCTGATGTATACTTTTTTGGATACTCTGGAGAGGGGGAGGAAGGACTGCTTTATGGCAATTAGTTTGAGAGCTCGGTAGATCTGCAACACCTTTGTGTAATGGGATTCCATAGGGCTGAAATTTAGTTTTCTGTAAAGAATCTATTAATTAGGATAGATACAAGGTAGTAAACAGTGTCACCGGCTATACTGAGGTATTCAGATGGCAGGATGGCAAGCGCTAGTGTTGCGGGTTTCACACCTATAATGTATTTTTGTTGGCATTTGTCTGGATGGTTGTTAGGATAGGTGGGGTGGGTATGAGGTTGTTATTGCTTGAGTTAAGTAGAGAACTGGATATGAAATGTTTGTTGAATCTGTCTGCAATGTCCCTGCTGGATACATATGGGAAATCATTTTGGGTGAATTTTCTGCTTGGTTTTAGTTTGCTGAAATTCTCCCAACATCTTTTCTTTTTTTAATACGCGGTCTGGTTTGTGGAGGAGTTCTTTTTATCATAACAAACTTGTGCCTTTCTGTGGTTTCCAAGACACTGATATTTATCTAGGTAAGACTAAGTCCTAGTTTTTGAGCCATTGCTTCCAGGCTTTGTCGCGGTCTCTTGAGTTTCTTGGTTTGTTGGGTTAGGCATGGGACAAAATTTATTTTCACTCATGTCTCAGTGGGGCTTGTTGGTTTAATATGGCTAAGAAGGAGTTATTGAAATGTCAGACAGCTTCACATAGAGGCAGATATTTGAGGGATTCACAGTCAGAGTGTTGAAGTGCATCATTAAATATGGATTTATCAAAATTGGTTACTTTTCCCTCAGAGGTAAAGTATAGGAGTTTGGGGGGGCTTGTGATAGTCTGCTTAATTTCTCCAAATGTTTTGAGTTTCTCATACCATGACAGGAATGGACTCCAGTTCCTACATCAGGGTATAATTAAAGTTCATGAAATAAGTATTGTTTCAGTGTTTGATGTTAGGCAAGCTCCTCAAGGCACCTGCAATGCACCCAGAAATGACTACTTCTGCAACTCATACAGAGTTATATCTCAGCGGGGCTTGATGGTTTGGTAGCATATCTAAGTAAGACTGGAGATTCATTATTTGACCCACTGCTCCTACTACTATTGGAAATGTCAGGGTATCTTTCTTCCATATAGGTCTTGTTTCTGCTCGCAAATCTTGACATTTAATGATTTTATGACTCTCTCTGTATGTGAGACACTGTAAATCGTTAGGTGTAGCAATTTCAATGACCACTTTTACTTTTTGTCTTTTTTTTTTCATGGACTATTATGTATGTTTTCTATTGAATCCATTTTTTTGAATTGTTGGTAATGGCGATCCCATGTGATGTACTCTTCATCATTCTCCATAATGCTTTTAAGGTTCATATTTCCAGTGTTTCTCAGCTACTTCTATACTGGAGTGTTTGCACAATCCCCAATGCAACAATCTTGCCACATTATTATACCTTTCAGTGTACAGGCCCTCTGCCATGAGTCTATCACACCTAGCAGCAAGGTGTGTGACTGTTTCAAATTCTTTTTTACAGAACCTACATCTATCCGTTTCTCCCACATGTTCAGTTGGACTTTGTAAACCAATGTTTTTGTAGTCCATTATCCTGCGCTGCCCTTACTAACCTTTCATCCTCTGGTTTCAACTCACCTCTCCTTAACCAGTCCTGCATCAAATCCTGATCAACACGAGCTTGCTCCAAGAGTTCTATATATTTGCCAATATATTTATAGATTTTTCACATTTCTTTCCTTCACATCTGATCCTTCTCCTTATATTCTTCCTTTACTTTTTTGGCACATTCAGTTACTGTCTGATTTTCACTTACTTCTAGTTCGATTTCCATTACCACTAGCCACCTGAATGCTTCTGCTAAACTAAGCAGAGAGGTCATCTTAGACATATTCTCCTCTTGTTTTAAAATTTTCACTACATTTGGGCCTTGTGAGGACAGCAGATATGGATGCAGATCTATACATGTAATTCATTTCAAGGAGGCCTATACCATCTTGAAAATGTGGAATATATAATCTTGGTGTACACTGAATTTTTGTATCATTTGATAAGCATGACACTTTGTCCAACTGATCCAATACCTTTTGGGTCTAGTCAATCACACCAAAACTGTAAGTTATAACATGAAGAGAAAACTGTCTTACCAGCTTGGACTTTACTCTTAGATGTCAAGGCTGTTTAAAATACTAGATTTAGTCTTCTGAAGTATTCCTTACTGAGTTTTATTCACATTTACTCATGTTTGACTGCTGATCCTTTCATCAATATTTATAAACTCCTTCCTGCTCAAGTTCCTTTATATCACACTCTTGGCCTGGACTGATATTTTCTTGGTACTGCAATGTTCCTGCTTTAAATGTTGCTTTTGCACATTTATCAAAGCCAATTGTCATTCTTATATCATCTGAGAACATTTTAATCACTTGCAGTTGTGCTCAACTCCTCATCTGATGAACTATATAATGTTTAAATCATCCATACATAGAAGAGAAAACTTTTTAGCAAGTTTATTTATTTTATTGCAAACAAGAACTAATATGTTAGGTAAACAGCTTAAAGGGTTAAGGGCAAGACAAAATAGCAGCAGTGACAAACAATCACCTTGAATATCCCCCTTTGAATTTTTATCCCTGAGATAATAATCTGCTTTTTGTCACTGCTTAATTGCAAAGCTGTCCATCAGTGTTTCATGGTTACTGTAATGTAATGGATCAATATAGGATGTATCTTATACATCTGTAAGCACTCCTCTTTCCATGAACATGGGATGATGCCAAATGTTTTTTTGTATTCTATTCATGCCGTACTTAGATACATTACCTTTTTAGAATTCTCCATTATGGCTTTCTTTAGCAACAATAATCCACTGCTCAATATGACTATTTTGTTACCCTTTTGTTCTATTCTCATGGCTGAGTTTTATCCTAAATGATTATAAACTGCATCAATTCAAGTACATAACTATCAGGCTATAGTTTTTAGGATGGATTACAGGTTCACACTTAAAGAGAGGTATAATTTTTCTGTTAACCAGGTTTATGCCTGTCTGTGATGTGCATATAAGTAATTCTTGCTCAGGGCTAAATCTTTCTATAAAGATGTTAATAGTTTAGCCAGAAGTTAGGTACTGCATGTTGATCTATTCCCTCTTCTATATTCTTCTAGCAGTGACACATCTTTTCTAAGTTTGCTCTATTCATTGCTTCCATGATGGCATTTTATTTCTTCCTTCCTCTCCCTTATTGCTTTGTTTTTTTGTGGTAAGACTATCAGTTATTAATTTAGCTGGACATTAATATATCATATTTACTTCTGTTATATCACATGTGTTTTTGTTAACACTCTTGATTATTGCGTTCATCTGTTTTATCAGACTTCTGACATTTTGGGTCTTATTTATTTTCTGTAATCTATTTCTTTCATCGATCTTAATATGTCTATCCATCTCTATTAAATCAAACAATTCTTCCCTTAGATCATTTTCTTCTAAACTGAGGGCACATTCTTTGATCTCCGTTTCCTGCAGACATTGTACCTAAAGTTACAGAATGTCTTCCAATGGCACAGTTCTCTTCAGATGCATTTTGCATCATCTACTGCTCCCTCATATGGGAGCTCATTGGCCAATCACTCCAGAACATTGCCTGCATCAGAGTTACCACTGTTTCCTGCTTCTTCCCTTACCTGCAACTCCAACTGAACTTTTGCACCTGTTTTTTAGTGAAGGTTCCAGAGCATCATCATGTGGCAAGTGATCATATTCTTCCTGTTACACCTGTTTCTCCTTAATTTGGGGACTCATTATTCCATTATGCTGTGACAACTTGTGCTATACCTGGTACATTAAATCCTTCACTTTGCAGGTTTTCCATAGCTTCAGTTTCTTCTACTTTACTAATCTTCTGTTCCTAGTCACACTGTTTAAATGTGCCATTAAATACAGACTTATCAAAATGAGTTATGTTTCTCACAGAGTTGAAGTACAGGCGTTTCGGGGGGCTAGTGATATGTTCTGTTGATGTGGATGGGGTGATTATCACTAAGCTAGTTTGGGAAGGTGCTGGTTAAGTTAATTTTTTCAGGGTTGGTTGACAATGTACAGTCTATTACGGACATTCTTTTGAATACTTTATCAACTCAGGTTGGTTGTTGGATCAGCTGAGTGAAATGATAGAGGTCAATATTACTGAGGGAGTACAGTTAGGTTTGTCAGACAACTAATCTATGTTAAGGTTACTGAGTAGGATGGCTTCTTGTTTGAAAGCAGCTAAGTATGCTTTCAGTACGCTTAGTCTTGGTATTTTGGGGGGAGGATGTAAGCAGCTATAAAGATTATAGATTTCATATTAAGTTGGAGTTTGGCTATTAATATTTCTTCATTGCTGTATTGTGGAATAGTTGGGGGGTGGGTATGGATTTGTAAGGTGGTTTGAAACATGATGGCAACGTTTCCAGTTTGTTTACCTATTCGGTCTTTCCTAATAATGGTGCAACCTGGAAGAATGATTTCTTCATCTTTAATTTCAGGTCTTCAACAGATTTCAGTGATAACTAGGATGTGGGGGTTGACAGAATTCATCCATACATGAAGGTCTGATATCTTATTGCAGATGCTTCAATTATTGAGATTATATATTTTTAGACTGAAGGAAGAAACTGGGAATTGCTGCATTTTAGAGGACTGTTGAGGAGGGAAGTATTTATGCAGAAAGTTTGGGTGGGTTGGGTGTTGGGTCTGTTTAGATGGGGTTAGTGTTGGGCCAAGGTAAATTTTGTCTATGCTGAAGAGGGATGGTCAGATTAGGGAGTTGTATGTGTGGACAGGGGGTAAGCAAGTTTTTGTGGAGGGCTTGGTTTGAGTGTAGGTAGGTGGGGCATAATTCATGAGTAGTTAATTGGCTTAGAATCGCTATAGTTCCTATTAGGGAATGGGAGTTGTGAAATAGTTCTACGGAACAGTATGGAAAGGAAGTGGAAGGAACAAAACTACAAAAAAAAAACTGGGGTACACTTATAGCGTAGGCGTTGATAAAACAAGGATGGAGAGAAAGATTGCTGTTTTCTGATTTATTGGGTTTTAGCTGTTTGGCTATATTGGCTGTTATGGGTAGTGTAGCATCAGGTGATATGTTTTGGCCAATACAGCTTATGATATGCAGCTGGGGGGATGGATCAGGTGATATGCCTTGGTTAATAAATGTAATGATTTGGCACAGTGGGTGGGGACTGTAGTGAAGCTGCCTGTAGCAAGGCTGAGCGGAGCGGTACTAGTCACCAGAGAAGACAGTCAGATCCTGAGCTTTGGTATTACACAAAAAACTGTTTATTCATCAGCAGTATAATAAAAATCTAAAGTTTAACATTTTTTATTCCAGAGGTTGTTTTTATCAGACAGGTGACAGGGTTGCTGCTTGTCATAATTTTACAGAGCTGTTTAGTTTTAAGGAGAAAAAGATTGAAATGAAGTACATGTCTCAAGGATGACCAGGGAGAATACTTGTAGGGGACAGCTGCTCAACTGAAGAGTGAGCAACCTATTACAAGACACAGCCAAAACAGTACATTTAATGTATTAAGCAGTAATGCAAGATCAGCTGGGGGTGGAAAAAACTGATTCTACTGGCATACCTAACAGCAGTTGTACATAAACCAGTATATTATTGCTTTATTAATGTCTTCTCTTGTTTTGAACTTTTCCTGAGAGATGGAATAATCAGGATGGATAAATCTCATCTGACAGCGAGCTGGGAGGGATATCCAAGCCCCTAGCAGTTGTGGAAAATAGCTAGTTCTCCTGTGCTGAGCAGCTGTACTCCAGCAATTGTTCAGGATTTGAAAACTTATACGTTGAAAGTGACCTAACTTTTGACCAACATGTTTCTACTGATTTAAGAAAGTCCTTCTATACTGCACAGCTTATAAGCGGAGGAATTATGTCTACATCTAGGGATGTCATTGTCCCCTTTTACTCATCTTCAGAATATTTTTTCCTGGAGGATCAAATACATTTTTGTATACAGAAATAGCTATGGAGGCAAAAGTTTATTCAAAAAAAAGTGATCCAGCAAACTGAAGGGGGCTCTGCTTCAAAATTTTCTGATAATAAAGCTCACTGAGAGGCTTTCCCAGTGAAATCTTATCTAATGTTCCAAAGGAGAATGCTTGAGAGATAAAAAAAAGAAAAAAAGTTGACTAGAAGAATCAGGAACACCTTGGACTTGACCCAGAGTCTAGTGTTGGAAGATAGAGGTGATCAGGAAGAAGATCAACAACACTATAATTAGTGAATAGATGGGACATTATAAAGCATCAATCACATTTATGAATATGGCTTTGCAAGAAAAAGTGGCTGAGAAAGACTGGATTTTTGCTGACTTTGTTAAATTTGGGTTTACAGTAAAGCATATACCCTACCTTATGTCATCAATGTTTAGAAGGACACTAAAGGGGGGAAAGTAGTAACTAAGTAAAACAAGTGTTGTTCTTATTAGTATTTCTGTAAAATAATAATCCAGCAAAATGGTGAATGACCAGCAGAACAAGCAGCAGCATGTCCAGCACAGATAAAACTTCCTTTAGTAGGTTTATTAACAAACTCACACTTAAAAATAAAAAAAATATCATTAAATAAAGTGAGATAATAGCACTTTCAACCTGGTGCCCCAGAACCTCTAACTTGCTGCTGCTTTTTCTGCAGGTCGTTCACCATTTTGTTGGATTACTGATTTGTGTTTTCTATCTTTGGTTGTTTTTGGAGTTTACTTCTGTAAAATGTATTTCATAACAAACCAAGTGTTATACACTGTAAAACAGTTTTGCATGGCGTGCAGTCATGGGTATTTTAAATGTGGGGGTGTCTTTTCAGTGTCTGTTGTGTGTGTTAAAGATATTAATGTCAGCAAGTACTTCTTTCAGTTGTGAAAGTATAGGCCTTACAGTATAACAAGAGACACAAGGATCAACAGAAGCACATTTAAGCTAATATGTTGTGATCCTGGGCTGCTGGGGTGGAGATGGGCTGTAAAAGTGCAATGATGGTATTATACATAGAGTTAGAAATTTCTCCTTTTGTTTTTTTTTTGTTTGTTTGTTTTTTTTTTACACACAACAGGGGATGCCTAAATTAATGTCTTTGTCTTAAGGCTTGAAAAATAAAACAAAATAGCAAGGACATGAAAAATGCCACATTTCTTGCATCTGCAAAAATATTTGCGTTTTTTTTTTCCATTAGCGAATGCACTACAGGTGAAGGCAGCTGGCAGGAGGAATTCTGTACATTCTGTTCTGAGTGAAATTTACAAATATTCTTTTTTTTCCTCTTTCCTTTACTAAAAGTATTATATCCATCTATATCAAATCAGCCACACAAATAGTGAAAGGAAACAAGAAAGAAAAAAGAAAAAATGACTTCTAAGAAGATACAAACTGAACAGTGTACTACATCTCTAAACTAGTTTTTCTTTTTCACACAGATAAATTCTTGTTATGACAAAATAAATATTCAAACAATAAATTCCACAATTCTTGTGAGATGAGGTCAGGCATAGTACAAGCTTTCCAAAGTTGTATCATCATCTGTTTTACCATTCACGCTAACAACATTTTTAACTTACTTGTGCATGAATAAGCATCTAATATGTCTAATAAAATACTTCAGATATTAATATATCTTCCTTCATCATGTTCTCTAATAACCTATATGATTTCTTCAAGTATGACTGCACTTGTGAACATGCCCAACAACAAAGATATAAATTTGCAAAATTTACTTGACAATGTCAACAAGTAGGAGAATCAACCAAATGCATCTGATGTAAACCCTGAGGAGTATTGTGTATCCCAAAAACAATTTTATACTGAATAGATCTATTTCTTCTGGACTTATGATTATGATAGCTATTATGTTTTTTTACCCATCTCTGATCTTCAAATTTTCTTGTGAGAAAAGTTCCCATCTTGACTTTCTTATGAAACTTGTATTCAGACTTATTTCCCATAAATTTCAATACATTACACTTTTTCTTTTTAATGTGTAGAGTTTCATATTTTTTGCTTTTAATGGATTAGGTTTAAAAAATCTGTTGAAATGCATCATATAATATCATGATTAAAGGGTTTTCATCTCTCTTTTGTAATAAATAGTCCTGCCATGTCAGTTTGTCAATTGTTAGTCCTGTATGATTAATTAATGAATAACAATTTCTGATATGATGCTTTTCCCATGGAATCCATTCATCTGTCCATCCATCCTCTACTCTTTTTCCCCATTTTTTTTGTACATGGGGTTGGGGTATCACTTCAACAGTGACAATCATATCGAGCCAAGGTTTACACCGCCAGGTGACTAGCCATGCCATGGAGTAATAACACATTAAAACAAAATCAATATCTGTAAAACAAAGGCATAAAAATTTCAAACTAAAATTAATAGAATTAGTACTTATTAGCTTTGGGAAATCATTTAGGAATACATTAATTTACTTTTGATTTTATATATATATATATATATATATATATATATATATATATATATATATATATATACTGCATTCTCTGAATATTGAATATTCACTGTTTGTAAAAATGTAGGAGACAATATATTTATCAATGTTTTGCACAAATAAGACTCCTTGCCTTGGAAGGGGACTCATCATTTCCCATTGTATTGTAGGGGAAACTACTTTCCACAGAATTTTTAAAAAGAAATTTACAAATATTCCTTTATAATCTGCAAAGCTGTTAGCTTTTTTCCCTCTAATTACAGCTGATTTTACATGGGGATGACCTGTCTGCAGGTGCAAGTTATTAATCTTGAGTTCTAAGCTTTCTTTGTTGAAGAAGATACAAAATTTAAAGGTACAATGGCAACCAGTTCAGTAAACATAAAGTCTGAAATTATGAGAAGTGAATAGATGGGTTGGGAGGGTGGCCTAATGGTTAAGGTGGTTGCCTTACAAACACAAGGTTCAGGGTTTGAGTCTCACAAGGGATAATTGGCTAGGCTTAAAATGGCTCGCAAGGGCAGTTAGCTTAGTATGAACCTAATGACTAATGGTATTTTCCCCAGCAGGATTAATACAGTAATGCACTTAAGAGAACAGTGTACAATTTAGTTTTATTTAAAGGTAGCCAGAGCAATTATTCTTGGGGCTAAAAGTTAATGCTTTCTTAAACAATATAAGGTGCATTTTTTTACATCTAGAAGGGGAACAGAGAAAAGAACAGACAGCAACCAGTTTTAAGTAGGAACACAGGCTGCAATATGAGCATTAAGCATGGGCAGCCTTAATTTTACATTAAGTAAAGCCTGTGGGAGCAACTGTCGATTTGGGCAATTGTTTCGATCTGGAGGGATAAACTTAATTTGTTGAATATGTACATGTTTGTGTGTTTGTTCTAAATTAATGGGAAATGGGGGTGTTCTGACAATGTATTTAATTTATGCTTGAGGATTTTCCTTAAAAGCAAATTTCTTGAAAATGTGACATTGGTTCAAATGTAGATGAGAAGAAACAACTGTATAAAAGATGAGCTTGTCAAACAGTGTGTGCATGTATGATAGAAGCTGAAAATACACATTCATGTACATTAGGTGTGAACAATAGCTTTCAAACAAAATGGCTACTCAATATGCACTTACCATAACAGATTTGTGTGCTCTGCCTCCATCCTTCCTCAATGGATGGGTCTTCAGATCCGACCTCAGATCCATCTCTACTCAAGACTTTTGATCCTAAGCTCAAGCTCCTTCCCTTAACTATATCCTTCCCACAAAACCCAACATTACCTCAAATTGAGTTTGGTTAAAGAAAACAGAAAACTCCATAATAATAACACTATAAAAGACAACCCCAAAGGTAATATGACAGCTCATAAGCTCATCTGGAACTAAAAAAGGCACTTGAAGTGGCTTTAGAATAGGTTAGTCTACTCATACCAGGATAAAGGAATAATGAATTCCATAATTAAGCAGAGGGAAAGTAGGAGGGGACTTGAGAAGGTATGGAAACAGACAACACAGATCTGTCATTACGGTACGTACATGACTTTCATACCTGATGTTGTTACTTCTGTCCATTCCTTCAATGACTGGGACAAAGTCCCCAAATAATACAACCCTTGGGTGGTTTCACAGCAAGATATTTTGGAGGACAGCTCAACCAAATGCTGTCCTACCTCTAGAGTAAATCCAAATGGGATATGAAGGTATGGGTGGCGCAGTGGTGCAGCGGTTAATGCTGTCGCCTCAAAGCAAGAGGTTCTCCGTGCCTTCTGTGTGGAGTTTGCATGTTCTCCCTGCGTTCGCGTAGGTTTCCTCCGGGTACTCTGGTTTCCTCCCACATTCTAAAGACATGCATCTGGAGCATTTCTCCCCGGGCCTCCACTGAAAACAGGCTCTGTGGAACCTAGTCGGACTTTCCCGGTCAACAAACGTTAAATAAATAAAAATAAAAAATTAAAACACTGGACTACGTGGCAGCAGCACAAATGTCATTGACAGATGGTCTGGAATAGAAAGCAGTTGAGCTTGCCATAGATCTAATATAGTGAGCTTAGGTACAGCTAAAACATATTCTTTGTATACATGTGTAATACAAGCAGGCAACGATCTCAACAAAGTGCCTTTAGAAACTCCGTGACCCAGCTTATTTGCTGAGAAGGACAGAAAAAGTTGATCAGACTTTCTGAAGGCTTTTGTATGGTGGATGTAAAAATTTAGTTGTCTATAAACATCTGACAAATCTGGTATTCTTCTTTACTGGAAAAAATTGGGAAGAAAACTGGAAGATTGATGGTCTGATTTAAAGAAGTCTCGGTAGTTACCTTTGGTAAGAAGGAAGGAAG
The DNA here is from genome assembly GCF_019279795.1 of Protopterus annectens. Lineage (NCBI taxonomy): Eukaryota > Metazoa > Chordata > Ceratodontiformes > Protopteridae > Protopterus > Protopterus annectens. Next base: position 842,670,179 of record NC_056728.1, on the reverse strand, counting down.
GATTGTTTTTTAATGAAACCCTGACCTTATGAATAATATAAAGAGATTTACAAGAAAGACTCTGACATTCTGATACTCTTCTGGCAGGAGGAGTTGCCACAAAAATATTGTTTTCCATAATAAAAACTGGACAGCCACCTTAGCTGCAGGTTCACATGGAGGTCTGGGTCAGGACTTAAAGTAAAACAGCAATGTCCCAAGGTGAAGCAGGATCTCCAAGAGGGGGTCTGAAAAGAAAAGCACCCCTCAAAAAGACTTTAGATAACCTGAGACAGGCAACTGGGAATTGATTCACTCCAAAGTAAAAGCTTGAGATATTAGCCAACCGGACTTTGATAGAATATTAGGCACCATTTTGAAAGAGAGAAGCTGGAAAATCTAGTACCACTGGAAGGGCCACAGAAAAAGGTCTAAATTCCTTTGAGAAGCCCGGACATAGAACCCTTTCCATTTGCTTTTGTAAATCTTTCTAGTAGAAGGTTACTGAGATAAAGTAAAAATATGGAATTACTGGGATCATTGGAAATGGAGAAACCAGAGGTTAATTTGAGGGGCTGAATGTCTGGGAGAGGGAAGCTGGATGGGTGAGAAATGAGATCCAGACAGGGATCCAGCACCCACAAAGGGTGCTTCAGAGGAGGCAACATGAAGGGGAACCATGTTTGTCAAAGCCAAAAGGGGCAACGAGGATCACTGTGACCTTTACTCTCTAATGTTTTAAGAAAAAAATTTAGGATGAAAGGACTCAGAAAAAAGGCACAAAGGAGAACGGGGGGTGGATTACATCATACCTTGGGACTTCCCTTATCAGGAGGATCAGGGCAAAGAACCTGCTACATTTGGTGTTGTGGGGACAGGCAAAAAGATTGCAGAAATGTTGGCTCCAGCGGCAGATCCACTCTGCCACATTTTGATTGAGGGAGCACTTGTGAGATTGGAGAATACATCTGCTCCAGCTGTCCACTAGACCACTGGATTTCCCTGGAATGTGCATTGCTAAAAGACAGTGATTGGAAGATATCGCCCACTGCCAATCTCTCATGGCTTCTCAGCATAACCGGTAAGAATGGGTTCCCCACCCATTTGTTGATGTACTGGAGTAGAGACATTGTTGCTGGTTTGGACAGATATCAGTCCTTGAGGGAGTTGTGGAAGGCCTGCAATGCTAGGAGAAAAACACTCATCTCTAGAATGCTGATAAAAGAGATTGGTCTCAGAGGGGGACTATGTGCCTTGGATCATTTCCCTCTTGTAGTGCCCCCTAACCCCAACTGGGAAGTGTCCATGGTCACCATGGCTTGGGAGGGGAAAAAACAAATGGGCAACCTTGCATTACAACAGTGGATTTGAGTAACCAATGAACTTGTGAGCTCTGCAAATGTTTGTCAGACATACTTGGAAAGACATTGACCCTGACAATTGCACTACTAGGGTCTACTGAAGTAATTTATATGGTACCTCGCAAGGAGGACCAAAGTGATGGATGCAACCATCGAACTCGGCAAACAAAGAACCATTCTCCCCATTGGTTCCTGGGAGGAGAAAATGACTTGAGCATGGTTGTGAAGAGAGGATAACCTGTTCTGAGGAAGTTTTGCTATCTTAGAAGTTGTGTTCAAGTATGCTCCTATGAATTCAATCACTTGTACAAGATGGAATTTGGACTCATCTGGTTTTATTGTGATGTCCAATACTAAGCAAAGCTACAGCAAGGAGTCTCTTGCATGGATGAGTATGATTCCTGGTAGGGGCAGAGATAAGCCAGTCATCCAGATACGGGAACACCCAGAGCACCTACAGTCTGAGCTCTGCTGTGACTACTGACATGTATTTGGTGAACACCAGGATGGTGTACTGAGGCCAAAGTGCAAGACTCTGAACTGGAAGTGAATGACTCCCAGTTAGAAGTGGAGAAACATTCTGGATCGCTTGCCCTTCTTGATGTGAAGGCACGCATCTTGTACGTATATGAAGCACACCCAATCATTCATTCTCAGTAGTGGGAGAATGGACTGGACCATGACATTCAGGAATTCTGACTGTATGACATATTGATTGAGGTGACAGAGATCAAAAATTGTCCTGAGGTCCCCAATCTTTTTAGCTCTAAAAAGAATCTTGAGTTTGTTCCTGGTGTGACCCTCTTGAATGACTTGCTTCTTTAGTAGGTTTTGTATTTCTCTGAGTGCTGCTGGTCTTTAAGAGGATGGAACATCTGATAACTTTGAAGTTGGAAAATGAAATAAGAAGGGGATCCAACAACTTCTGGTTATTATCCTCTGTAAACATTTGTCAATTGTGATGGACATTCAGGTTTTGGGGGTGAAAGGATAAGCACACCCCCTCACCTTTTGCATATCTGAAAAACAAATAGCATCAGAATTACTAAGACCTAAACAGGACAATGTTGGAGAGACAGACACGTTTCTCAGAGTATTCCCATTCTCTGGAAAAGGCTACCATCCATGTGAAGCAGAGCTCCTCCCTATCCTTACTAAAGGAAAACCTGGTCCAACAGATGGGTAATCGGAAATTTGCCCCTCATTTGGCACATACATCTCTGATAGAAGCAGTCAGTAAGCCACCCCCTATATAAATCAGACGTGTGGGTCACATTTGGGATGTGCTGCTAGGTTTATAAGGGCTGTAGTGGTCGTTAACCAAATATACACCTATGAGCCTATGAAATGACTGCCCCACAGAATGGCAGCCAGGTAATTTAGGAGTGCTGATAAGTCCATTCAGGAAAGAACCTCTGAAGCCTTGGCTTTGTGGCCCACCTCTGCTTCGGGGACGTCACACATTATCAGAAACCCCCTCCCCAGCCTCAGGGGGGCTCTATTTCCAGAAGGGTCATTAGAGAACCTTTTGGAATTCTGGAACTATAGTTCCTTACCCCCTTTCTGGTTTCTAGAAAAAGACATCTGGTGGGTAGAGAACCGCACTCCAAAAGCAAAAATGGTCTTCCCATCTTACTCACCTCTGGTCAAAGTTTCTTTCACTTTAGGCCCAAAGAGTGTTGAGCCACAGAATGGAGCATTAATAAAGGGCACAAGTGCATCCCGACATTGCTCCTTTCAGTAATGCCAATACCTGCGGCTGAAGTACCTTCATTTTTGCAAGAAATATGAAGTACTGAGACATTAGAAAGGGACTGTAGGGTTGCTAACTGATGATCCAAGGTTTTCTTGTCCTCTACAGATATAGACTCGAAAAGGGATTTGGAGATTTCTTCAGTAAAGTCCCTCAGAAATCTTGTCACTTGTGCCAGGTAAATTCCTCAGCCTCATAGCAAAAAAAAAGCTGAAGTGCAAGTCTGCTGCCTGAATCTGTCCAGCACCCAGGACTCCCTGTCAGGTTGATGGACAGAATCACTCTTTCTTGGTGGCTGCAGCCATATCTACAGAATCTGTAGTTGGACCCTTGCTCCAGTGTTTTTTTTTTTCCCCAACATCTTTACTAAATTTCCATGTGTAAAAAAGGCAATCTTACATTTATAAAAATGAAAAACATACAAAATGAAATCACTTTAGTTGTAAACAGTTTATATCACAAACACCATTGAAACAACTGTAGTTGTAAACATTACTAATCACATATAAACATTCTAGTCATTGGCATTTGAGCATTATATAGCTCATTCAAATCCTGCCACTTAAACCTCATTCCTGCTCTGCATGTACTTTTCCCACAATTCCTATTTATTTCTATGTAGTTTGCTCCTTCCCTTTTCTAAAGATCCGAATTCCAGTTATTTTAACACAGTTACTATATTCACTAATTCTAGTAAAGTTGGTCTAGACTTTGATTTCCATTTTCTAGTAATTACTTTTGTGGCAGCCACCATAATTAGACTCAGCAAGGCTTTACTATGTCTAGGCAATTCCGATTCGGTAGTATTCCTCAAAAAAATCATATCCCCAGTCAGTCCAATCTACCCACCCAGCATCTGTGACGGAACAGCCCATAAAGAATCCCAAAAGTCTGCCAGTTCATCACACCTCCAAAAAATATGTTCCCATCTACCTCTTTCTTGCCCATCACACCTCCAGCATTTGCTATCCACCTAAGGAAAAGTTCTTGGAGTCTACTTGGGGTATAAAAATACCTATGTAAACATTTCCAAGCAAAGATCCTAAATCTTCTAGAATCTGTTGCATATTTGGGAGATATACATATATCCCCCATTGTCTCTTTGTGAATTGCTTAACCAATCTCTTCCCAAGCCTTTCTAAGCTCCTCTGATTGATTCTTTTAATTATCATGCAATATTTTATATGCTTTACTAATTATTCCTTTTTTAATGGCAGCTTCTGTTTTACATTCTATTAAAAACTCTACCAGTGCTGGTCTTTCATTTAGGAGCCCCCTATTTCTTTCCCTTTGCCTGTACTCTGATATCAATCCTTGATAGGGAAGGCAACCTCTAACCTGCAGTCCAAATAAATTTTTGGCTCTTCCCATTCTATTACCTTTCCCTTTCTAGTTATTTGTTCCCAATACCTTGGTTCCTTTGCCAGTTTTTTTCCAATAAATTCCAGCCCCCCTCCTCTTGCCTATTATTTGTATCCCTGACCACAGTCAACCCTATCGGCAAAATCTCTTTTCTCCATTCTCATAGTGGTTTGGTTCTTAGAATACTCCTGCTATTTTATGAATATAACACTCTGTATGATTTTGGTTGTTCTCCTTAAGAGTCTGCATGCAAAATCCCAATCTCTCTATTTCTTGAGCTTCCTCCCAGCATCATCATCATCCCTTTCCATCCTGAATTATAGTTTTCTGCCTGTGCTGTGTATAAGAGCCTTAAATGTGTTGCTCTGAAATACCCCTCAAATTAGGTAATTCTGGTCTACCTTGTTCTACTGGTAGAATCCTTTATCCCACTTGATCCTTGCTGTCTTCTCTTCCCAGATAAAATCCTTCAACTTTTTTTTAATTGATGTCCACAATTTCTCCTCCAGTTGATAAAAGTATGCCTGACCTGTGTACAAGACTAAAGGGACTAAAAACATTTTAATGGCTTGAATCTTAGCATCCATATCCATATAACAAAACTTACAGTTTCTCAATTTTTGTATTTTCTTCTATTTAGTCTCTTCCCATGTATTCTTAGCTGCTATCACAGAGTCATTTCTAATCCATACTCCTAAATTCTTCATTTTATCATGTCCCCATAAACCCAGATATTGTTGGACCAATTCGTGTATGGGTACATAATTTACTACTACTGCCTTTGTTTTAGCTTCATTAATTTTGTATCCTGAGAAGATGTGAAACTGTCTTAAAATGTTCCACAACACTGTAATGTCCCTTTCTGGTTTGTCATGTATAGAATAATATCATCTGCAAATAGAGCCAGCTTTTCCTGACTACCATACCAATTATATCCTTGAATTTCTGAGTCCCTTATTTTCTTTACCAGTGGTTCTATATATAATGCAAACAACAAAGGGGAAAAGCGTACAACTCTGCCTGGTTCTTCTACTCAAGCATAAATTATCGGAGAGGACCCCACCCACTTTAATTTGCACCTCCGATCCCTCATATATTCTTCTAATCAACCTTATAATTGTATCAGGGAAAGCAAATGCTTCCATTGCCCTGCTCATGAAGTCCCAGTCACTCTGTCAAATGCTTTCCCTGCACCAAGACCCACCAATAAAAGTGGTACTTTCTTACATTCTGCTTCCCTCTGGATCATCAATGTTCTATTAATATTGTCAAATGTTTGCCTCACCTCCAAAAAAACACACTGATCCATATCTATTAATTCTGGTATCACTTTTGCCATTCTTTTAACCATTATAGACATAAAAATGTTATAATCATGGTTTATTAATGAAATGGGCCTGTATGAAGCTGGATCTGATGGATCTTTATCCTCTTTAGGTATTATCGTTACTACCGCCTTCTTCCAGGATGCTGGAACTTCTCCGCCTCTTAAAATACTGTTACACAAAACCTTCCAGATCTTCATCATTTTTCCCACCTAACTTCCAAACTTCCACAGGAATACCAGCTATTCCTGGCGACTTTCCTGTAGCTTGGTTATACATAGCCATTTCTATCTTGTTCCTTCCTCTCCTAACTGTTAGTAATTGAGCCTTACCTTACCTTTAACTTTGGCATGTTTAATTCTTCCATAAACATTTCCAGTTGAACCTTTTATTGATTTCCATATTTCTCTGCTTTATATAAAATTTCCGAAATATTTCTAATCCGAAATATTTCTAATACTTCTACAGGGTCTCATTATCTTCCTTGTTATAGGCTCCCTAAGCTTGGTGGCTGCCCTTTCTACTTTTTGTTGCCTGAGTTGTTGTGCTAAATGTTTTGTGCTCTAGAATTATTATCAAAAAACAGCTGCTTAACAGCAAGCATTCTAAACTCATGCATATTATCGAGGTAATCCCTTATTTTCTGTTTAGCATTCTGCAGTTGCTCCTTTTCTTGTTCTTAGAGATTTCCCCTATTTTGCAATACTTTAACATTTGTCAATCCCTCTAAATAATTCTTGTTACGGTTTAGGCATATCTCCCGTTCTTTTATTTCCAACCTAATTTTAAACTCCACTTAAATTTTATCCCACTCCTTAGCTATGTTTTCAGAAGACAAATCTGTCTTCTCTAGTAGTCCCCGAAATAGGTGCAAAGCCCATTCCTTAAATTCCTCTCTTTTCAACCGGTAGGCGAGGAAGCACCAGTGTCTGATTTTCATTTCATTACCTTGGGTTTTTATTTTAGTTATTATTGGCACATGATCTGAAATAGTTACTGGGTGCATTTCAAGACCTTCAATTAAATGCACATGTTCCTGTGAGATATAAACTCTATCCAGTCTGGCCCAGTTTTTGCATCTTGGTGAGTAATATATAAATTCACTCCGAACTCCTAGTAATGGATTCACATCTTCCATGCCAAACATTTTCATAAATTTCTTCAAAGATCTACCCTCCCTTGTTATAATATCCCTTCTAGGCCCCCCCAGACACATCTTCACTGTTGCAAACCAAATTCCAATCTCCACCTACAAGTAATATTCCTTGCTAAAAGCTGATTATTTCTCCAAAAATGTTCTTAAGATCCATTATTGCAGGTTTAGGGAGATGTAAATGCATGCCAGTGTAATCCTCATCCCTAGCCAGTAGCCCCTTAGTACTATGCATCTTCCATTTATTATCTTTTTTCCCTCTTCTATCACTATTGGAGCTCCTCCTGCAATTAAAATAAGTACTCCTCTTTCCCTTTGCCCCAAATATTCTGCTGAATAACCATCCTGAAAACCTTTCTTTATCAAATCCACATGTTCAGTTCTTTCCAGGTGTGTCTCCTGTAGCATAACTATTTGCACTTCACATTTTTAAATATAGTTCACCACTCTTTCTTTTTTTTTATTTTTATCTGTAAAACCATTTGGATTGAAAGACATTACAGAAAGCATCATTTTCTTATACAGTTATTATTACCACCTTTTATATAACTGCTGTTTTGCTAAATGTCTAGTTCCAACTTTTTTTGTTACATGTACATACTCTCCGTCAGTTTGGTCTTTTATACAGTTGTTTCATGTCATATCCATTTGCGCCTATGTCACATCTTACTTAACTTTTTGCTTTTTAGAAAGCCCTCAAACAGAAGAACCAACCTCCCCAAAAAACCCTCCTAAAACCTACAAACGTTACAATAACATCCAAACTATATACAGCTTCAAATGTTAAAGTTTTAGCTTCCTAATAAGAACATAAGTTCTAAGTTGATAAAGAGAAGAGGGGAGAAAAATAAAAACACCTGTTTACAATCCTCATTATACCCAGAAATAGCATGCAAAGGAAACCATGCAACACAGATACAATACTATTAAGAAAATAAGGCGTTTTCTTTACTTACAGTTAGCATTCTCCCCTCTCTTCCTATACCCAAAGCATTTTTCCGAACATTAATGACATGAATTAGGTTATATACTTGAGTCCCCCACTCAGCAAACAAATTTTGAAGAAGTCCAACGTTTCCAGATTTCCTTGTGCTATCATATTTCGCAAATATAATTAATGCTTTGTAATCCCACATCAAGTTACTAATTATATTACTGTTCTTCTCCATCACCCAGATCCTGTCTCTGCTTCATTTCCAATGTACTCTCGATTCTAATGGTCAATTCCCATGCTCCCTTCCTTCTCTCTAACACTTTCCTTTGAAATACTGGAAAAGGTTTCACAGGTGCAGTCTCTCTGTGGTCTTTATTAGCAGAGGAGTGAGAAGCTGAATCTCTTTCTGTTTCACAGTTCAGTTTTGTTGGACAAACTTCTGTATTGCCTTCTTAGCATGCACTTCATCAAAAAATGATTTTGTCCCTCCAGGGAAGACCTTGAAGACAGCTGGATATAGCAGTTTGAATTTCACACCTGCATCTCGGCGTTCTCTAAACAGAGGGATGAATTTACTTCTCTTTTGCCTGGTGTACAATGAGTAACCATTCTCCATACTCGGCTGTCACCTACTTTTAGTATTTTGTCCTTCTGCCACAGTTTTGACAAAATCAATTATTTCTGCTGGTAGGATTGCATCCTTATTATTAAAGGTCTAGGCTGCATTCTTATCGCTAGATTTGGAGCATACACGCGATATGCACATCCAACTAATAAATCCTGCTCTGGAATACCAGCCCAGCAGCTTATTTGTGCTTTCATGAATTTAATGCAGTCTGTTCCTTCCAGCTTCTCTGGTATAGCTGAAAATCTCAAGTTTTCCCTACTTGCTCTGTCCTCTAATTCTATTATTTTTTGAAACATCTCTTCCTGAGCAGTCTCATATTCAGCCAGCCTTTTCTTCATTTCGACCTCTGACTTTTGCAGCTTTATCATCTCATCTGAATATCTGTTTAAAGCTTCTTCCATTTGTTCCAGCCTTTTGCTGTTTGTGTTAATATACTCTATCAGTGTTTTGTTTATTTTAACCAGGTCTGTATGCAGTCATCTTATATCACCCTGTAGGTTTACTGGAAGTCATGTCTGAAGGCTGCATTACTTTTTGCTGAGCAGCTGCAAAACTCTCCCTAGTCAGTGCTTCTTCCTCACTTTTTGTAGCTGATTTTTTCCAGGTCTTCTGTATTTCTTTATTCTTGGCATCCAGGCAGTGTACTTGCTAGGCAGTTACTGAAATTCACCCATAAACACAAGTCTACTGGCCTTCTTTGCTAAGTTTCTGATTTCACACTGGGAGAACTAAAAAGCTGTTACTCAGTGCACAGCCATCCTGGAACTCACCCTTGCTCCAGTGTTGGTGAACTTTTGTATAGACTAAGTACTTGACTGCTTATGGTGAATTGGTTCAGCCATGTCCAACTCCTTCCATGCCTGCTTAGAGATGAGATCCACCATCTCATCAGCATGTGGGGAGGGAATCACCCAAGATGTAGCTGAACAGGACGCAAAGGCCTCAAGGAATAGTGAATCCTCTTGGGAGGGGGCATCTGTGTACCACCCACCTTTCTGTCTTAAAAGTTCAAGAAACTCACCGAATGAGACAGCCTCGGGGGCGGGAAGGGCTCTGAGGGACCCCTCCCCATCACAGAGATCACTGTCCTCTGTGAGAGACTACTGGGGGAGTCTATGTGCCTATTCCTATACGTATGGTTTCAGGGGACCTCCCTGGATGGATGTTGCCAAGAGGACTCTGAAAAGATTTGTGATCCCCTATATGGACTGTCTCATGACTTAGCCCTGGCTGTCCCAAGCATGTAGGAATAGAAAGATCAGGACCTATGGACACATTTATTTGGGGGATTGGGGAACTAAGTAAAAAACAGAAGTTTTCCCATCTGATTGGGAGAGTACTCTCCTGACAGCATTTTATGTTGAAGCTTACAGAGATTCCGTAATTTCACCAGGTGTGAGCTGAAGCAACCTCTCCAGGAAAAAAACATCTAGTTCATTTTCAAGGCTGATGCCAGAGTGAGTTTCTGAGAAGGAAATGCTCCAAAAACCTCGGAGTGAAATCAGTCTCTTCAGATCTGGTACCGACGCTTTACTCCCGAGGTCTTTCTGGCTCTGATGAGACTGGAGCAGTTCAGGTCAGATATGGCTCTGGAGTGCAAGAAAGCCAGATCTTTGTATACAAAGAAGAAGACAAGGCCTAGGAGATCTGTAATTGCTGAATCTAACAAGTGAATCAGAGTAGGGATTACCAAACTATGAGAGGAGGAAACATAACTCCAGAGTCCAGCAGTTGCCAAAGCTGAAAAGACCCACAGCTGAATCTGGGTTTTGAGGAATTTCCTCATCCACACATCAGCTATCCATGCCTGCTTCAGAGTGGCTCCTAACTCACCAGTCTGACCTCAAGGAAACAGTGGATGCAGGTTTTGATGACTGATGATTAGTTCTTTTTTGAAGAAATGGGAGATCAGAGCCAGGGAGAATTGGCTCTCGGGAAAAAATGTGAGAATGGGACAGGGAAGTTTTTGATCCAGTCAGGACTGGCTCAGAGAACAGCATCAGATCTGTAGGTTTAGAGTTCTTAGATACCAAGGCTGAAGTGACAGCAGCAGAGGAAGACTGATCAGGCGAGTGCTTTCTTGGCTCCTTTGCCTTTTCTTTAGGCCCTGTGGCTTTATCCTCTTTTGACTTATACAAAGACTTTCGGGAAGAAGAGAAGCTCCAGAATCAAATGACAGAGTCTTGGACAATTCTCACTTTTTTAATTTCTCCAAATTTTTGGGGTATCTAATACCATGACAGGAATGGACCCCATTCCTAAGTCAAAGGATAATTAACGTTCATGAAATTAGTATTGCTTCAATCTTTGATGTTAGCCAGAAGTGCTCTTCGTAGCACCAGCAATGTACCCAGTAAGGACTCCTGCAATTCGTTCAGCGTTACATGCAACAGTTACTATCTAAATCTAAAGAGGACTTTAGATCATTTTTATAAGACCCACTGCTCCTACTACTATTGGAACTATCTGGGAATCTTCCACAATGCTCTCGTTTCTGCCTGCAAATCCTGATTATTTTATGATTTTTTGCCTCTCTGTATGCAAGACAATGTAGTCACTGGGTGTAGTGATTTCAATCAATGGTACTTCTGTCTTCTTTTCATGGATCACTATATCTGGGTTTCTCACATCGAAACTTGGAATTGTTGGTAATGTGTGATCCCATGTGATGCAGACTTCATCATTTTCTATGATGGTTTGTGTCTCATGTTTTCAGTGTTTTTCAGCTACTTCAATAGTATAATGTTTACTCCCCCTTAACATCCGAATCATTTCTAACATAAATCTCTAAATCCAAACTTAAAACTTTTCTCCTAAATGCCAAAACTTGTCACTGCAATGATCCCACTTAAATCTCACCTTACCACCGCTCATAATTTTGACACCTACCTATTGCAAGCGCCCTATCTCATTTGCATCTTTCTCTTTTTGTTGATTAAAAACAAAAAATTCTAACTTTTGTACTGCATCTTATGCACATTACTGTAATGTTTATGCGAACTTCATTGTCAAGCCTTTTGTAAATTTCTAATATTCTCATGTAAAGCACATTATTGTATTGTTTGCATAAAACTTCATTGTCAGATGTTTTTCTTTTTTGTAACTTTATAATAACTGTCTGGAGCTATTCTCCTCTGGTCTGCACTGACATTGAGTCACTGGCTCAGTTGGACTAACTCCATTAACAAATGACAAATCAATAAATAAGTTTGCATAATCTCACCATATTATGCCTTTCAGTATATAGTCCTTCTGCCATTAGTATGTCATAACCAGCAACAAGGTGTGTAACTGTTTCCAATTCTGTTTTACAAAACCTACATTTGTCCATTTCTCCCACGTTTAATGGACATTGTAAACCAACATGTACGTAGTCCACTATCTTGGTCCACCAATATTAACCTTTCATCTTTTGTTTTAAATTCACCTCTCCTTAACCATTCCTGTGTTTGATCCTGATCAACATATGGTTGTTCCAAGAGTTTCCTATACTTGCAGCTATATTTATGCATTTCCACATTTCTTGCCTTCTCATCTGGTCCGTCACCTTATATTTTTTCTTTTGTTTTCTGGCACATTCAGTTGCCGCCTGATTGTTACCTACTTTTGGTTTAATTTCCATTCCTGCTTGACGCCAATATGCATTTGCTAAACTAAGCAGGGAAGTCATCTTAGACTTTTTCTCCTCATGTTTAAGAACTTTCACTACATTTGGGTCTTTTAAAGTCAACAGATATGTGTGCAGTCCCACGATTACAGATCTATATACGTAATCAATTTCAAGGAGTCCCATATCTCCTTCAGAATGTGGGATATTTAATCTTGGTATGCACTGATTTTTATAAATCACTTGATGAGCACGAAGCATCCTTCTTACTTTCCTGTCTAACCTGGCAAACACATTTTGCGGTCAATCAATCACTCCAAAGCTACAAGTTAAGACAGGAAGAATAAACTGGTTTATAGCTTGGACTTTATTCCTAGATGTCAATGCTGTTTTTAGTATTAATATAAACCTTCTGAAATATTTCTTATGGAGTTTTATTCGCATTTGTGCTTGTTTTATTCTGGATCTTTATATACTCTCTTGCTCAAGTTCTTTTATATCACATTCCTGTCCCAAACTGACACTTTCTTGGTGTTGCAGCTTTCCTACTTTAAAGGTTGCTTATGCACATTTATCTAGACCAAATTACATTCTTGTATCCGCTGAAAAAGTTTTAATCACTTGCAGTTGTGCTTTCAGTTTCTCATCTGAATTATACAGTTTTAAAACATCCGCAAAAAGAAGATGAGAGGTCTTTACACTTTCTTGTTTTCTAGCAGCCAAATTATAGCCATGGCCTAATCTGTAAAAAAGACAGCTTAATGGGTTAAGGGCAAGACAGAACAGCAGCAGTGACAGGAAGTCACCCTGAAATATCCCCCTTTTGAATTTTTATCCCGGAACAATTTGTCCTTTATCATGGATTAATTGCAAAGTGGTCTGCCACTGTTTCATGGTCACTGTAATGTAATCGATCCATGTAGGATGTATCTTATTTGTTTGTGTCTTTCAGCTTTTCCCGGTTAGGTACAGCGCGGAACTCCCCCCGCTAATGATTGGATTTAGCAGTTTACTCGCTGGCTGCTGGCTTGCTGGGCCTAAAGCACAACCTTCAACGCAGGATCACGCATGTCGAAGCTACACAGAACGCTCTGAAAGAATCTGAGAGAGCGAACAGCGTCTGTGAGGCGACAATGCTACCGCAGCACCACCACCGCGGTTCTAGGATGTATCTTATACATTTTTAAATACTCTTTTATCGATGAATGCAGAATACTGTCAAATAATTTTTTGTAGTCAATCCATCCCATACTTAGATTTTTCTCCTTTTTACAGTTCTCCAGTATGACTTTATTTAACAAATGATCCTTTGTTCCATATGACTTTCTTTTATTACCCTTTTGTTCTATTTCCATGACTGAGTTTTCTTCTAAATGACTATAAACCCTGTCGGCATCAATTCTGGTGAATAGTTTATACGGTGTCAGATGGCAAGTTATTGGTCTATAATTTTTAGGATAAACTGCAGGTTCACTCAAGTAGGAGCATTTTTTTCCTGTTGTTAACCAGGCTGGTGTCTGTTCTGGGCGTGCACATAAACAATTCTTACTCATGGGTAAATCTTCATACAAAGATGTCAATACTTTTACCCAGAAGTTAGGTAGTGAATCTGGGCCCTGGGCTTTTCCTACTGGAGGCTTTTCTTAACTTTATTTCAATCTCTCTGGCCATTACTTCATCTCATTACAGGATCTGGCCATTACTTCATCCCATTTCATATCCTGTACATCTGAACTTCTTATTCTCTCTTTTACTTTTTCTATCCATTTAGCATCTTTGTTATGTTCCACAGGATCTTCATAGAGATTTCTCCAAAATGTATTTATTTCTTCTTTTGTGGGTGGTCTTTCAATTCCTGTTGCCTTGTTTCCCAGTTCACTATAGAAATTGTTGGTGGCATTAATAAACAGCAAGTTTTTCTGCCTGTTATGAGACCTTTAGTTTGTTATTTGCAATAGTGCATGACAGAGCCTGATCTGTTCTGATACTGTGTGTTACTTTTATCACTTCTATCATTTTGAGTACTTTTGTTGATCTGTTGTTCCCTCTTCTATACTCTTCTAACAGTGATACTTCTTGTCTTAATTGCTTTATAGTTTTCTCTATTCGATACTTCAATGACTGTATTCAATTTCTCCCCTTCCTTTTCCTTACTACCCTGTGCTCTTGCGATACAATTTTATCTGTTATTAATTTAGCTGCACAGTAATACATCCTGTTTACTTCCGTTATATTGCATGGATCCCTATGGACAGTCCTAATTATTCTGTTCACTTGTTTTATATCAAACTTTTAACAACTGGTGTTTTATTGACCTTTTGCAGTCTATTTCTTTCATTGATCTTAATTATCTCTATTAAATCGAGCAACTCTTCTCTTAGCTCATTTTCTTCTAAACTGAGGGCACATTTTTGTTCTCCATTTCCTGTGGGCATTCTACAGAAAATTCTATATACATCATGTTCCCGTGGCAAATTCTCTTCAATTTCATCCTGTGTCACCCGTTGCTCTGCCATATGGGAACTCACTGACCTATCACTCTTAAAGTTGCCACCGTTTCCTGTTTCTTCCCTTGCTGTCCAGTTTCAAATGAACATTTATACTGGTTTCCTGTGGAACACTCCAAAATATCTTCATATGGCAAGTGACCAACTGGTTTTCGTTCTACTGGTTTCTCCTTAATTTGGATGTGCATTGCTCTATCCTGCTGTTGGTGAGTTAGATTTTCTACATTGAATCATTCACCTCACAGGTACTCCATAACCTCAGTTTCTATTTCTTTAACTTCTCCATTACTAATCTTTTCTACTTTTCCTATCTTTTCTTATTTTTTTGTATTGTAAAGTTTTCCATTACCGGATTTCTTTGCCTGTATTTCTCTTCAAATATATTTGCTGCTGCTCTTTTTGTATTGATTAGTTTTGCTTTCTCTTGAATAAATATTACACCATAATAAATCTCTTTTTCTTTTTCATGTCGATATTTCTTCTTCAGATGTCTCCTGATCTTCCTGATTCTCCTTACCTTTGGGGACTCATTCCACCATGCTATGATGTAACCCGTGTTAGATCTTCTACACCAAATCCTTCACTTCGCAGGCATTCCATAAATTCAACTTCTATTTCATTACCTTCTACTTTACTAATCTTCTTTTCTACATTCCCTCTTTGTGATATTTTTTTACTATGAATTTTTCCACACATGGATGTTTTTCCTATATTTCTCTTCAACTATCTTTGGGGCTGCCTTTTTTGTATTAATTTGGCTTTTGATTTTGCATAACTATTGCACCACTTTAAATCTCTCTCTTTCCCTTGTCCATATTTTTTTTTTATATCTTTCAAAGATCTCTAGGTTTTGTTTATATTTCCACACTTCCTCAGATGCTTTTTTTTCCCAAACAGATTAAAGTTTCTTGGTCTATATAATGTTTTTCACAAATCTGTTGTATTAATGAACACAATTTTTTATTTGAAGCTTCTGGCAGTTTTTCTTGTGAAGTATTTTTCTTTCCTCTAATTTTTCTCTTAATCTTTTTGTATATGTTGTGTCTGAAAATTCTGGGATTTTTGTATAATAATAACAATACATAATTTCTTTCTTATCCTCAATAGTCCACACTTTCATCTTTATGGCTCTTCCTTGGCCTATCAGTTTTGTGGACTACTACCGGCTTCCACAATGGGGGGGCATCCTCCCCTTGGTCTGGCCCCACTGTAGGAATGTTTCCATTTTTTGAGGATTCTACACTGTCATCTTTTCCAGTCCTAACACCAGTGTGCCTACCAGGATTGGGCACTTTTTTATCCTGGTTCTTTTAGAACCCAGCTATCTTTTTTTTTAATTTTTAACCTACTTCTGTCCATGATATATGCTACATAAATAAAGTCTATATATCAGCGTCGTCTTGGTGAGATTTTGTGAAAAAGAGGGTCCACCTTAGGAAGGTACTCACAAAGACTTGAGGATGAATAACGTGATTTGGGAGAGTGTAATGAACTGGCAGATCTTAAAAATTCCCTACACAACACTGTGTCAGCAGTATTGCAGATAAGACACAGGATCTGAATTGCATAAACACAGTAAGTTTAATTCAAATGGCCGACAAAAAAGGCAATTACTAGAAAATGGAAATCAAAATCTAAACCAAATGTTTCAAGTATTAAATATTGTAAAAGAGCTAAAAGAACTGGAAATGTGATCTTTAGAAAAGAAAAGGAGAAAATTGCATACAAATAAATGGAATTTGTGGGATGGTACAGTTATGGAAGTAAACTTACCATAACAGCAGATGTTAGAATTATCAGCAATACAGTAACTAACTTTATGGGTTATATCTTGCAAAGGATATAACAGCTGGCCACCTTCCAAAGCTTCAGGGCATCTTCCATGTGCTCATACCATAAGGAAGTTACAGCTAAGCTGCTTAAAAACAAGTATGAACACAAAGACCCTTCAGAGCTTTCAAGCTAAGAGGGGGAAGCTGAGCCCTGAGAGAACAGAGTTATGAATAAAAGTATATGCATATATACACACCTTGTTAAAAGCAAAAAACATAAATAAGGATGTAGGGAGGGAGCAGTTACTGTACCAATAATCATTCAAACATCTACTTTTATGGTAAGTTTACATACACAACTTTACTATGTTCGACATATTGACTGCTGTCATATAGCTATATGGGTAGATTACCCTAGCTTAAAACATTTGGGAGGTGGAAGGGGGAAGGGTCCAGGAGCATCGTGAGAAGTAAATATTGCAAAACCAGAAAAACACTGGCCCTGAATGGGTGCTGGTTATGTTGGGACCAACTAGAAAGACTTTTCCATTTGCTAATAAATGATTTTCTAGTAGCAGGCTTTCTTGCCTCCATTATTATATGCTTTACGTCCTCAGTAAATAGGTGCCCAAAATAATTAATATCCTATTATCAAGGCAGTCAGATGAAATTGACTGGGGTCAGGTTACATCAATCACCCCTGTTCTTGTTAAGTAGATCCATTCTATGGGAAAGCTTGTGGTAATTGCCCCTGGCCATGTCCAAAAGACATGAGAACCACTGTTGCCTGGGCCAGAAGGGAGTCACCACAATCACCTTGGGGATTCCTTCTGAACATTAAGTACCCTGGATGTCAATGGAAAAGGTGGAAAAGCATGCAGGAACATTCCTAAGGAAAGAAAAGGATGCTATCTGTCTTCTCGGCCTTCTTGCATGGAGTCCTGCAGAAGAATATTGCTAGTTGACTGTTCAGAGAGGTGGCAAAAAGGTCTAACTTGAAGAACTCCTCACAGACAGATAAAATCTTGGAACCCCCTCCTCCAATATAGCTTCCATTGGAGGGTATCTGCTCAGCATGTACACCACACAATTTTGCCCTGACAGGATGTAGGATGCCTGTACAGCCATATTATGTTGTAAAGCTATATCCCAAGCTAACATAGCTAGTCTGCAGAGGTGGTAAGACCTAGTTCCCCCTTGATTAATGATATACCACATGACTGCAGTATTGTCTGTAACAACTTGAAGAGAGCCAAGGGACCAAAGATGATTCAGAGGTGAGTGCCTTGATCAGAGCAAGCATCTCCTTTATGTGCTTGAGTCTGTCTTTGTTGTCCCACACACCTTGCGCTTTTATCCTTCCTGAAACCGCTCCCCAAGCAAAGTCCAAGACGTCTGTGCTGAATGACTGATTTGGAGCATAGAGAGGATAATGAAAGACCGGGATTTAGGAAAATTTGCTGTCTCCAACAATAGATTTCTCTTCTCACAAATCCAGAACTGGGATTTGAAAAGATAACAGGTGTTGGTGCTAGGACAAAAGAGACTTCAGGAAACACTGCATCTTTCTTATGTGGAGTCTTCCCAGAAGTATCATGAGAATCATAGATGCCATTAGACCTAAAATTCTGAGGTTTACCCTCAAAGGTGTGACCCTAATTTGAGTGGAAAACTCTACAAATTTATCTAGGTATAACTGGAGCTAAACACTCTTGGTGCAGTGGATAGTCCAAAAGATACGGCAGAGAAAGTACAGTTTTGTACCTACCATAAATGTAGATGTTTGAGTGTATACACTGCTGCAGTTATTACACTTGGGTTATCCTGCCGTCAGGCGGTTCCCCAGTCGGCCTGAGTTCCAAAGTCTTGGTCTGGCGTCGGTTGCTGTCACCTCTTCCCTGACGTCAGTGCGACAGGGATATACAAGATGCAGCAGACGCCATTTTCTTCAGTTTTTCTTGCCCCAGATGTCAGGTGCCCCCAAATGGGTAGGCAATTCAAACTGCTAATAAAACATAGATAGGAAAAGCAAACAACAGCTTTTAGTTACCAGCAAATACTCCCCATAGGTAGTAAAGGGTAGAAGATATAGGTACGTAACAGCAAGTAAGAGGGGAAGGAGGGAGGGTAACCTGGACTGCAGCAGTGTATACACTCAAACATCTACATTTATGGTAGGTACAAAACTGTACTATGTTCATCGTGTTACACTGCTGCAGTCATTACACTTGGGTAGAATCCCAAAGCTGAGGTAGGGTGGCTGGTTCTATAAGGCATTAGGGGTGGCTATAAGGCCCTGCAGCACTGCAGTGGCAAAGCCAGCTCTGGATTTAGAGTATAAAGGCAGATGGTAATGCTTGGTGAAGGTATGCACAGAACTCCATGTTGCTGCTTCCAAAATATCCTTGGTAGGCACTCCTCTGAGGTAGGCAGTTGAAGTGGCTGTTGCCCTGGTGGAGTAAGATCTAATGCTGCTAGGTATAGGTTTCCCATGGTGTGTGTAGTAGAAACGTATGCAATGTCCTATCCATTTTGAAATAGTCTGTTTTGAAATGGCTTTTCCCTGTGCTCCTGCAGCATATGCTACCAGTAATTGCTCAGATTTTCTTAAAGCTTTGGTTTTGTCCAAGTAGAAGCGTAATTGCCTTTGAATGTCCAAAGAATGCAGTAGTCTCTCCCCTTTATTCTGTGGTTTAGGATAAAAAGTTGGCAAGTGAATAGTTTAGTTTAGAGCCACACTTGAAACCACCTTTGGCATAAATGTAGGATTAGTTCTTAAGGACACCCTGTCCTGGTGGAAAATGAAGAAAGGTTCCACTGCCATTAGTGCCTGTAATTCTGAAACTCTTTGAGCTGATGTTATTGCCAGGAGCAGAGCAGTTTT
Organism: Protopterus annectens; assembly: GCF_019279795.1. Classification (NCBI taxonomy): domain Eukaryota; kingdom Metazoa; phylum Chordata; order Ceratodontiformes; family Protopteridae; genus Protopterus; species Protopterus annectens. Next base: position 842,650,914 of record NC_056728.1, on the reverse strand, counting down.
TCGAGAAATATATTTTAATTTTGCTGTGTTAGCTGGCTCAAAGGGAGGTAAAGTTAATTTTTCCAAAACAAAGTTGAGGTCCCAAGTTGGAGTAGGTGCTCTACGGGCGGTCTTATGTTTTTAGCTCCTCTGAGGTACTGTTTTAGCAAAGGATTACAGAAAATTGGAGGATCCATGTTGTAATGAGCAGAGATGGCAGAGGCGTGGATCTTGATGGATGAAAAAGAGAGGCCTTTGTCCAGCATCTCAGTTAAATATTGTAGAATCTGAGGAATGTTTGGAACAAGATGATCAAGGCTGTGAGCCTGGTTCCAGGCACAGAATCTCTTCCATTTATCCGAATAGGCTTTCCTGGTACTAGGCCTTCTGGCCTCCAGAATGACATCCATAACAGCTTTGGAAAGAGGCATTGCTTGCTTGACTAAGGAATTTTCCATGCAGCTAGGTTTAAGGTCTTTAGCTAACTGTGACGTATCTGATTGTTGTGCTGAGTCAGCAGATGTGGGATATGAGGCAATATCCAGGGTGGTTCTTGTGCTAAGCTCCTTAAGATTGGGTACCAGTGCTGGCGTGGCCAGTCTGGAGCAATCAGGATGTGTTTTTCTCTCCTGGCAGGAATTGTGCTTGCAGATGAACTTGATAGTTTAGAGCTGTGTTCCACAAGGTCATGGCTTGTCTGCAGAGGGGGTAGGACTGAGTGCCCCCTTGCTTGTTTATGTACCACATAACTGTGGTCTTGTCTGTCTTTAGTAATAGTTGTCCTGGATGCAGCAAGTCCTTGAAAGCTATAAGGGCAATTTGTACAGCTAACATCTCTTTTTGATTGATGTGAAGATGCCTTTGTTCTGCGGGCCACTTGCCCTGAATGCATTTTCCTGCCATGCGTGTTCCCCAGGCGTAATCCGATGCATCTGTTGTCAGTGTTTGCCTGGCTGTGGGTTGAGTAAAAGGCTGTCCCTTGTTGAGGTGACAAGCTTGAGCCCACCATCGAAACTCCTGTTGAAGGCAAGGAATTAGTGGTATAACTGTTTCCAAACTTTGACAGTGTTGAGACCATACACTCTTTAGGTACCATTGTAGTTTCCTCATATGCAGTCTGGCACATGGAATTAGTAGTATGCAAGATGCCATGTAACCCAAGGCCTGCAGAATTTTTCTTGCAGGGAGTTGGGTTTCTGTTGCCATCAATTGAAAGTATTGAGTCAGTTGTCCTTGCTTGTCTGGCGTGAGATAAGCCATCTGGGCCGTTGTGTTCAAGCTGGCACCCAGAAATATTATCTCTTGTGAGGGCACTAGTTTTGAATTATTTTCGTTTACTGTGTACCCCAGGCAACTTAATAACTTTTTTACAAATGCCAGATGCTCTAGAAGAATGTCCTTGCTCTCTGCTTGAATCAGGCAGTCGTCCAGGTACGGATAAATTTGAATACCTTTCTGTCTGCATAATGCAATTACTGGTGCCAGGCACTCTGTGAAGACCCTGGGTGCAGTAGATAAACCAAAGGGCAGTGCAGAGAATTGATAGTGCATTGAACCTGCTATGAATCTGAGGTATCTTCTGCAGTTTTGTCTGATAGGGACATGCAGGTATGCCTCCTTGAGGTCCAAGGTCACGAGCCAAGCTTTCTTGCCCAGCATGGGAAGAAGCTGCTGTAGTGTCAACATTTTGAATTTAGGAACATCCAGGTAAGTGTTTAGAGAAGAAAGATCCAGAATGGGCCTCCAGGCTTTGTCCTTTCTGAGAACCAGAAAGAGTCTTGAATAAAATAATTGTCCTTGCTCTTGTGGTGGTACCTCTTGAATAGCCCTCATTTCCATGAGTGCTGTAATTTGTTTTTAAGCCTCTGTCCATTGATTTGGTGGCAGATATGGCATTCCTTTTAACCTTGGCAGAGTGTGAAAGTGGAACCTGTAACCTTGAGATACAATGTTGAGAACCCATTTGTCTTTGGTGATCCAATACCAATTGTGATAGAAAAGTGCCAGTTTTCCTCCCAAGGGGGCTGCCAAAAGAGAGTTGTTTGGCAGCTGTAATGGGAAGTCAATGAGGCTGCTTTTTATATGGTTGGGGCCTGTCTTCCCCTTCTTTCTGGCCTGGTGCACCCCATTGTCGATAAGGACCTTGTGGTTGACCTCTACCTCTTGGACGTCTGCATCTGCCCCTTTGAGGTCTGTCTGTAACCGGAAAGGATCAATTCTCTGTTGGCCAATTTCTGCAAAATCTTGGTGGCTGAACCTGTAAGAAATCCTTTACCATTTGCATACATTTTTCCTTATCCTCCATTTTCTTTAATACCTCTTCTGCCTTAACTCCAAATAACACATCCTGCTGCAAAGGTGCATCCAATAATTTTGCTTTAACATGATCTGGTAACGTATGTTCTTTTAACCAAGCATGCCTTCTAATGACAGAGCCTGTAACTGCTGCTCTGCAGGAGGCCTTTAAAGAATCAAAACCACATTGCAAAGTATGCTTTCCCACTTGTTCAGCTGCATGCAATAAATCCTGCATTTCTTTAAAATTAGGAGGATCTGAATCTGGAACATTTTTTGTTTTAACTGAGACATCAAAAATTGCTGATATTTTAGCATGTGAAACTGGCAATTTAAGGCTCTCATTGCTAGGGTTGCAGACGTATATACTTTCTTTCCCCATCTGTCCAATGCTCTGGAATTTCTGTCAGAGGGGACTGGATTTTTTGCTGATGAGGCCTTAATCCCTTTGGGTCCCTGAGAAATAGTTTCAGGGTCATCAACAGGGCTTTTATACAGAAATTTGTGTCAGTCAGGGACTCTGTAGCATCTGTCAGGTTTAACTGGGGCTGGAGGTAAGGAGTCAGGATTTAAGCTGGATTCAGTATACACATCATTCACAATGTCTAACACTGGCGGAATAGCAAGGGGTCTGTGTTGAGGTAATAAAAGGAAGTCTCTGAGCCTTTTCTTGGATTCAGAGTAATCCTGGCCTTCCCAATGGAAATGCTCCCTCATGGTATGTAAGGTTCCCCCAAAGGAGTAGTCCTCAGGTGGAGAGGCTGATGGAATTGATTCCTCAGCATCAGAGTCCTCATAAAGGGGTAAAGAATATCCTAGGTCTGAGGATGAATCTGAAGAAATGGACACCTGGTTGGATGAGTCATGGTCTGCATCTTGTCTGGGCCTTTTATCAGGAGGGGGATGGGACCCCCTGATCAGAGAGATTAGGTCTTCGGCCATTTTGAGCATTTGTTTCTTAGGCATGGAGGCCTGTCCTGGAGAATGCTGTATTTGTTTCTTTGTTTTTAAAGGAGGCTTAGACTTAGCAGGGGGTTTAATGGTTAACTGAGTAGGTCTGAAAACAACCTCTGAAGCTTCTGGTTGCTCAGCCACTCCGGATCCCTCTGAAGGGTTAGCCTCGGTAGGCTGAAAAACATGTGCGTCTGAAGGCTTAGCCATCTCCACATGGGAGTCGGAGGCGGCTTGTGGTTCTGCAGAAGCAGTCATCAGGGGCTACGAAGGTGCCTCGCTGAAGACAGGAGAACCGGCAACCGGCCTAGAAGAGGCTTTGTTGTCAGGTTTGGGCCTCGGATGCCTGTCCCTGTCTTTGCGCTTTTTATGCATTCCGGTCATTGGAAGTTCCGACAGCATGGTGTAATTAAATTTTCTGCCAAAATAATGTCGGGCAAAATCAAACCGATGTTTAATAGTGCGCTTGATAAACCTAGCACAAAACCAACAACCAGTGACGTCGTGGTCTGGGCCTAGGCATGGGATACAATAGGAATGGAAATCCTTATGAGGTATTTGCTTCCCACAAGAAATACAGTTATTAACTTTTACTGACATCGGTCTGAGGCAAGAAAAAGTTTTCCCAACGGGGTACTTAGCTTTGTAGAAGACTTCAGTTCTGGATTCGGAATGAAAATCTCAGGAGTCTGCCGACCGGCACTTGCGAACTACTTTTGTTTCGGGCACCGCGCGGCAAGAAAGATTGAAGAAAATGGCGTCGGCTGCATTTTATATACCCCTGTCGCACTGACGTCAGGGAAGAGGCGACAGCAACCGACACTGGACCAAGACTTTGGAACTCAGGCCAAATGGGGAACTGCATGATGGCAGGATAACCCAAGTGTAATGACTGCAGCAGTGTAACACGATGAACATCTGATAATGCGATCTACAGTCTGAAGTCTGAATGAAAAGGAATGTGACGAGCGTCTTTTAAATCTGGTGTTCCTAGGAAACTTAACTGAAGAAGAAGAGGTAACAGGTTGTGAAGTGATAGCATTTTGAAATTAGGCATCATCACACAATGGTTTAGGAAAGAAAGACCCAGAACTGGACTCCAAGCATTTTCTTTCTTTGGCACCAAAAACAGACGAATAAAAACCTTTCCCAAACTGGGGAAGGAGGAAGTGAATCTATCACTCCCTAAGACAACTTGCTTTGAAGGACGGGGGAAATGGACGAGTCTGGGCTGGTCTGACGTATAAGGAATCACCTCCTGGAAAAGGAGGAATTTCCACTGCCACTTATAACCTAAACAAATTATCTTCAGAACTCACTTGTGTAAAACTATCTGTTGTAAAGACAGAGAGGAGTGGAGATTTTTTCTCCATGGGAAAAAGGACTGCCAAGGTGTGGAGACGTGATAATGTCCCTTAAATAGTCCTTCTGACTTCTTGGACTGTCCTTGCATTTGGGGGTTTCCAGTATTCTTTTTGGAAGTCCCTTGTCATTTTTATTTAATGTCTGTTTACCAGCATTTTCCTGAGACTGTTTATATTGTTTCTTGCCAAAACTGGATGAGAGGTTAGAGAATCCCTTGGAAATTTTGGAAAAGGAGGGCTGAAAATTCCAAAGATATGTACTTACCATAATGACAGAACCATGCTGTCCTATTTTCGTCTGGTTCAAGCTTTGGGACCCTGATCTGACTTAGATCTAGCCTCGGCAACTGCAAATCTATGGGTCCAGGGCTCTGACTCCTCCCCTACTCATAATTCCGTCTTAACTATCAAAATACCCAAGATTGGTTTGCTCCATAAAGCAAAAACATTCAGAAAATTCACAATAGGTAATAAAAATTATACGTAAAAAAGCCAAGCACATTCTTTTGATAGTATGATAACTAACCAGTTGGGGTTAGGGGTAAGCAGACTTCCCATAGATGATACCAGTTCTTCAAGGAGCTGATGGTGATAATTTGGAAGGAGGGAGAAATGCTGAACCAGATGAAAATAGGATAACATGGACCTATCATTATAAGCAGACAAGTTTCATATCCAATGTTGTCCATTTTCATCTGATTCAACATTTAGGACAGAATCTCTAGCTACATTTTTTCCCGGGTGGAGACATGGAAGGATGTTCATGAGAACAGCACAGCAAAAGTCCAGTTTATAGTGAGACACAAAAATATGCACTGTTGACCAAGTTGCAGCTGTACAAATCTCAAAAGTCATAAACCGATGGTGAAAAACTGCAGATGTTGACACTGCTCTTGTGGAATGAGCTTACTTTTTTTGGTTTAGACACAGCTTTTCATAAATAAAGGATATACAGCTTGATAGTCATCTTGAAAAAGTGATCTCTGAAACTCCTTGTCCCAGCTTTGATTTAGACAATGCAATGAATATTTGGTCTGACTGTCTAATGTTCTTAGTGCTATACAAACAGAATCTTAAGTATTCTATGAACATCAGGTAGATGTAATACATGTTCTCCTTTGTTAGAGTATTTTGGAAAGAAAACATGAAAATCAATGGTCTGGTTTATGTTGGACTTGGATACCACCTTAGGGGTGAAAGACCGATTTGGTTTGAGAAAAACCATGTCTTCATGAAAAAGTAAATAAGGCAGTTTACATGAGAGAGCTTGAACTTCTGAAATTCTCTTATCAGAAGTGATGGCCACCAAAAAAGATCACTTTCTGTGGCAATAACTTAAGATCCACTGAACCTGCTGGTTCAAAGGGTGTCTGTGTGATAACCTGAAGCATCAGTGTGATGTCCAATGAAAGGACAAGATCTCAAATTGGAGGATGAAGAAGAAAGGCTCCTTTAAGAAAAGCACACCTTTAAGGAAGCTACAAAAGTCTCTCTATGGCCTATGTAAAAACTGGAAGTGGCTGCCAGTTGAACTTTGTTGAAAAACTAGAACCTTTTTAGAACAGCTCAGACAGGAATTCTAGAAAAGGAAAGAAGGTGGGGGTGAGAAAGGGTCCAAACTTTTCCCTATGGTCAGTAAGAATATCTCTTTCATTTACTTTGGCACCCTCTTCTGGTGCTAGATTTTTTGTGAGGCAGAAAGAATATGAATAACATTTTCTGTAAACCTGGTGTCCCAGGCCATTGCTGGTACTGAGCTAATCAGGCAATTAATTTCAGTGAGTCTAGGTCTGGGAGAGGATGCCCAGAATGATGAGAGATCAGATCCAGCCTGTGACCCAGACTCCACTGTGGACTGAGTAGTTGAGACCAAAAATATGGGAACCAAACCTGTCAAAGCCAGCACGCGGCAATGAGGATCACCTTGGTCTTGACCTTTTTGGCTTTCTGAATGAATTTCGTAATTAGAAGAAAGGGAGGGAATGCATAAAAGGAGACCCAGGGGCCAACTATAGATCAGAGCATCTCTTGGTTACTTACCCCATGGAGGGATTAAGGCAAAGTAACTGCTGCATTTGTTATGCAGGTAGGAGGCAAACAGCTTGCAGCAAAGTTATTCCCAGTGGCTGAAGATTTCACTCACCTCTGTTGTACTGAGGGAACACTCATGAGGCAAAAGAAGCGCCTGCTCAGTTTGTCTTGTGTTCTGCATATTGAAGTCAGTCTGACTGGAGTGTTGAGGAGGTGATGTTGCAGAGTCCACTGAACTGAGGAAGTCAACTGCAGAACACTCATATGGAACTGGACATGGGAACAAGAATAATGGCTGAAGTCATCAGACCAAGAAGTCTTACAATTAAGTATGCTGTTGGGAACGGATTGTCTAGAACTTGCGATGATATCTGTCAGATTGAATGAATCCCATGTGAAGGCAGGATGACTATCTGAGTTGTGGTGTTTAAGTGGCATCCCATAAACTCCAGATTTTGAGTTGGAAGCAATTTGCTCATCTGTCTGTTCACTGCAATTCCCAGATGGTGAAGTTGATGAGAGTAAGAAGTCCCTTTGTGGAATTAACAGATCACTGGTCAGAGCGATGAGGACCCACACATCTAAGTACGGGAAACACCTGGCACTCCTGCAGTCAGAGAGGTTGTTGCAGCCGCCATGCATCTGGGTAAACACTCTGGGGTCTGTGGTGAGTCCAAAGGGCAGCGCTCTGAACTGAAAATGATAAGCGCCCAGCTGTAAATGGGGAAATCTCCTGTACTGCCTGTGTATTTTTATGTAGTAGTAATAGTCACCCTGGACACTGACAAAGCACATCCAGTCATCTTTTTTGAGTAGAGGCAAAACAGACTGAAACGTGACCACCTGGAATTTTGTCTGCTTCATGTGCTGGTTTAAATGGCTTACATCTTCTTTGGAACCAAATATAATCTTGAGTAGATACCAGATCCTCTGGTCTGGAGGGACCTGCTGGATGACTCTTATATCCAATAGTGTGTTTGCTACTGTTGCTGTAGATTCCAACTGACTGGGTGGTACAACAGGAATCCTTGCTTTTGCCTGAGGGACTGTTAGAAACAGTACTGAGTATCCTCTGGTCACTATCCTTAACTCCCAAGGATCTAAACTGATAGCCTGCCAGCTTTGAGGAGGTAAGGATATGCATCCCTGAACAGCTCAGTGCGCGGCAGTCAGGCAACCCTTCAGGAGAGCAGGAAGGATTTCTCATTTAACGGTCTACAAAATCCTTGGTGTTTGTGGTCCGCTTCTGCCTCTTGGGCAATGTTCATTAACACTGCCTTCTACTCTGCCATGGGGAGGTCTGTCCGAAGAAGCATCCTGGGTAGGACCTTGCAATTTTCAGAACCACATTTTCTTTCATCTTCAAAGGTCCCTGAGGAGTGGACAAATGAATTCCAAGTGAAGAAAGTGTCTTACTGTCTTGTTCACTTATTGTTAGTGTGTTTTTAATCTTTTGGCAAAATAATGTAGTAACAAAGGAAGCACTGATGAAGAACATCTTAAACCCCTCAGCAAAATCATAAAATTGAATCCAGGCATGACAGTGTAATGTTATACCAGTGCCTGCTGGCCTAAGTCCCATCAGCTACATATGAATGAAGATGCGTGGAGGCATTCAAAATAGAAGATAAGGTAGTTAACTGGGATTCCACTGTTTTCTGGATAGCCTTTGGCAAGTTAACTGAAAGAGAAATGGTGATCTCTTTGGTCAAATCTCTTTGGAACAGAATAACATGGGCCATGTAGTTCAGAATTGTCAAGAAAAAAGTCGCTGAAGTGTATGTCCATTTTCTAAATTTGTCCAAGGGCCTAGACTACCTGTTAGGGGGAAGGACAGAATAACTTAACACTCTTCTGAGAGTTCCTGCTGCAACCATAACATCCATGGGGGAAACCTTACTCAAGTGAAATCTACCAGAATCCTATCAGATTTCTTAGGTATAGCCTCTGCTGTATCAGGCTCTTTCCAGACTCCTTGAGCCACTAGATCAAAATAAGCATCAGGGAAGTGACCACCCAGGGTGTAGCAGAGCCAGCTCCAAAAGCCTCTTCTCTCCAAGGGACGCCACCAAAAAGTGGATCTGGGTGATGAACCTGACTGCTTCCACTTGGACGATACTTTCTATGGATCTGAAAGGGATGAAGGCACCTTCTCTCAAGATCGCAGAGATGAGCCCTTCCTCCTGGCACTGGCTCCAAGCTCAGTTCTTGATTCTCGCTCCAACCCCATAAGCTGGAGTTTGAGAGATACTGGGTCTTACTGGCTGAAGTGGATGGTACTATCACTGCTGACTTAGGTGAGTTGGAGAGTTTCGGATCAGAAGCATTTGGTTTCAAAGGATAGTGCTGCATCGCAGTTGAACAGGGAAGGGATGATGGTGATGCTCCCAGTTCCATCAAATGGGATGGAGCCAGAAGGGCCCCTGGTTGTAGCTGTATCTGTATCTCCTATCCCGGCCCCTCCAAACCAAAGCAAGCACCTTTCCCCCCCACTCTCCCATTATCATCCCATCATTGTAAAGTGTTGGAATTAAATAACTAACAATTGGCAAGGCAGTATCTACTACTTAAAACAATTTAGGAACTTTATATAATCCACCTGCCTTTTTAGAGGCAGCAGGCTGAGTATCAGGAACACTGCAAGCAGTGAAATGCTTCCTCCAAAGCTGACAAGGGAAGAATGTGTGAAGGTTCTGAAAATTCCATCTTTAACAGCTCATAGCATTTTCTAACAGACTGAGAAACCTCAGCGTTCTTTGATTGAAAACACTGGCAGATTCTGGAAATACCAAGAAGAGACTAATCCTGGCAACAGTTAAATCCAATTTATTTAATTATGGCCCTCATAGGGGATAGGGGATGTCAAGTCTGAGTTTTTTTTGAGACGAAAATATACGCAATTTAGATACTTGACATTCAGAAAAGTAGTCTCATCCAACAACAGCCCATTCATTCTATTGCTATAGTCCATTTCCCAGAGTCAAACTTGATGGAAGAGAAATTATAAGCAGTGAAAAATTTTACAAGCAGGTACATGGTTTGGTATGTACATCCTCCACCATTATTACAAACTCTTTGGTTACTTGCCCCAACCCTTCAATGCCAAAATGTTTCTTACTTGTAAATTCAATTTGTTCACAGTCTAGGCGTGCACCATTTAAATTTAGTTCCACCTAGTATGGTAGTATTGTCCATTTTGATGGGTGAAATTCTCCTGTCTTCCTCTTTGTTGTTTCCTCAAGGACCGATATTGCGTTAAGTGCTGCCTGGCGTGACCTTTCAGATCTCTCCAGATCTAAGGAGTCCCGCCTTAAAGGAACTTGATTGGCCGGTCGCTGTTCAGCTCCACCTGCACGAACTTCCTGGTTGTTATCCGGTTGGTTGCTTGCTGTATTAGTAGAGTTCCTCTGAAAAGGTTTAGGATAGGCGTACCCTACCTGGTAAGCCTTGATGTCAGTTTTTTTTCCTCTATTGTGTTTAGTTCAAGGACCTTGTCCAGGAGGTATACTGCCGTCAATCATTGTTTCACTATTGTTAAAAGTCCAGTATGGTGCTTCATGAGATATCTCTTGTAACAACTGGGTTAAAAGCCCGATATTCTCTCTCTCCCATTCCCCGGAAAGGTACGGTGAAAATCAGAGTCAAATTTGATGGAAGAGAAATTATAAACAGTGAAATCTCCTTTTGCGTTGGTGTACATGGTTTATAGTTATATGGTTATAATTCCTTTTCCATCAAGTTTTACTCTGGTATCACTGAATTATTCAGCAAAGGTTTTAACTTTGTTCCGACACAAAGAGCCAAGCTTGTGGAACTGATACTTGACTTGAAATGTTTTGTTCGCAAACTGAACTTTAAGTTATTATTTGACAATACTTTGTATGCTGAGAAAACAGCTTTGGTATGAAAATGCAGTGTTTATAATCCCCCCTTAGCTAATATTTTGGTTCTTTCTGAATCCATGTGTGACTTTGAATTCGGGAATGTACTGAAAAGTTAGGGCAATCAAGGTCCATCTAATTTAAGTCTGCATGAGATGTTGTTGCTTAAAATATTAACTTCTGACAAAACTGTATGGGTAATGAAACCCGATAAAGGGGGAGGAGTAGTTATAATGTCCAAATCAAACTACAACAATAGAATGAATGGGCTGTTGTTGGATGAGACCACTTACGAAGAAGTATCTGTCAATTATGTTAACATTTCCTATCACAAAATTGACTTGGCTTTGAAAGATTTATTAGATGAAGGCCAAATAAATTTTGATGTATACAATTTTCTGAATGTCAAGTATCCTAGGGTACCGAATATTTTCGGTACCCCAAAATACACAAAGACTTGTATGATCCCCCTATGAGGCCTATTAATAAATTGGATTTAACTGGTGCCTGGATCAGTCTCTTCTTGGTTTTTACTACAAGTTTGGTTTGGTTCTTGGTTTTTGTGTGATAGATTCTGGAAATAGTTCAGAGAAAGAGAAATCCACAAAGGGCGAATCAGATACTATGCTCTCCTCTGAGTCTGATTCAGAAATCTGAGGAGAAAACGCTGCATCTTATAAACTACTCCTGTCTAGAGAAATCTGATGGGGACTAAATACAGGTTTAGTTTTCTGTTTCCTTTTGAAAGGAACAATGGGGCCAACATTGTTGATAATGGCAGCAATGTCCCCATGGATATGCCAACATTCTGACTAAACAGGGAAGACTTCCCTGTTCTCTCTCCCAGGACTGGCAAGAGTTTCTCTTCCTTGTCCACTAAGGGGACCACAACACCCACAGAGCCTGTAGCTAACTCCCAGTTCATTGTGGCTATAGGTGCACCATCACACTAGTCCTGGGTAAAAGATGAGTGGTCTGAAAAACAAGACTTGGTCACAACGGAGTCACCCACTTGAGGCTGAGGCAAACTGCTAGCCTGATGTGGTGGCAAAGGCTATTTGCTTAATTTTCTTTTTGTAGCTGGAAGGAGGACTGACCATGGGACTGGTAGTTTGCCCCATGTTCAAGCCGAAAATGGTGCTTCTTTTCCAGGGAAAACAAGTAACGTAAGATGGTAAACATTTAAAGATGTTCGAAGTCACATTTTTAATACAAAAACACAGTAAAAAGGACTTTAATACAGTTTGCTAGCCCCAAAAATTAACAGTTTCTACACATAAGAAATATTTTTTAAATACTTTAACCTACTTTTAAACTGACAGGAAAAATTGCACTCGCATTTAAAAGTGCATCTAAGTCTCATGACAGTCTGTTAAAACACAAACTCCTAGATTAAAAATAACTTTCCTAACAGAAAAGTAAATTTAAAACAACATATTTTTACGTGGAACATTTTTCCTCAGAGGGAACTTATCTGCTCAGCTAAGGAACAGCACAAGCCAATCATCATATCTCTACAAAGCCTACAGAGAAGCAGTCTCTTCAGGGGCAGGAAAGCTATAAAGAGCTTGGGACTTAATAAAAAAAGTTATGAACTCACCATAACATTACATCTGTGTTGTCCGTTTTCACACTTCCTCAACTGATGGGGTCTCAGATCTGTCTTGGCCACTTCTACCAGATCCTCAAATCCAAATTCTGGAGAGCTCCTCCCTTTACCCATAATGCCCCTCCCTCATAACACACCTCACAATGAATTTACTGCCCATAGGAAACATACCTTAATAGAACTCAAAAAGATATAGAATTAGAAAAAGAGCAGGAGCTCAAACAAGAAGCAACAGTTCCCAAACTGAAACCCTTAGGCCTATCAAGGAGCAAAGGGAAGGAGGATAGAAGGGTGGGAAGTTGAGGAATAATAAAAATGGACAATACAGATGTACTGCTATGGTGAGTACATAGCTTTTTTATCTGATGTCATTTTCATTAATTTCTCAACTGACGGGACAGAGTCCCCAGCTACATGAACCTTGGGTGGACCTCATGGAAGGATATTTTGGAGTACTACAGATCCAAATGCAGGTTCTGTTCCTAGAAACCAAATCCAATTTGTAATGAGCAATAAAGGTATAAGCACTGGACCACATGGCAACTGCACAAATATCATCTATAGAAGCTCTTGATCAAAAGGCGGAGGATACAGTCATAGACCTCATGGAATGAGCTTTAGGAGGCTCAGGCAAGGACAATCCTCTTTCACTGTAGTCAAAGGAAATACAATCGGTTAACCATTTGGCCAGTATAACTTTGGAAACTTGATTTGCCCAATTTATTACGTGAGAAGGATATAAACAACTGGTCAGTCTGCCAGAAATCTTCGGTCTGATGGGGATCAAACCAAAATTGTCTATGTACATGCAAAAGATGGAACATGTACTCCTTGCCTGAAAAAATTTGGAAAGAAAATCAGGAGGTTAATGACCTGGTTGATATTAGACTCAGAAGCTACCTTTGGCAAAAACAACAGGTTGGTCCGTAAGGAGACCCAGTCTTTGTGGAAAACCAGATAAGGAGATTTGGAAGACAAGGCCTGGAGTTAAAGGGACTAGGGTGATAGTTGCTCTCATGGATCCCAAAGTTGCTTGTAAGATTAGTTGTCCTGGAAGAGAAGAATGTAAGATTACTCTCTTGACCAGATGTCTGACAGTTTGGATGCAAGCTGGAGGGACAGAGGCTATCTGATTAATTGTGTTCTACATGAGCATGTATGAATCCCAGACTCTGCAGAGGTGTGAATTATGATTTCCTGTAACTGACTGTGATACCTACATGGAGATAACTGGAGCAAGCAGTCTTTCGCCTGTAGGACTGTGGAGGAATTTGAGAAAATAGTATCATGTAAACTCTGGACAAAATTCTCTGCAACCAGGAATCTTTTGTAATGGATAGCCAGGCTCTTTGGTGCAGAGACGGCCTCCAAAGGGCAAAAGATGGGCCACCTTTTAGGAGCACTGGTAGGGCTTGTCTGAGAAGGAATCTCAGAAGCCCTGGTTCTGCTGGCCACCTCTGCCACGTGGGTGGCATCTTCACTTACAGTTCCCTTCTCTGCCCCTGGGAGAAAGTACAGTTGTGTACACTTACCATAAATGTAGACGTTTGAGTGTATTTACTGTTCCAGTCATAACACTTGGGTTATCTGCCAGCAGGTAGCCCTCAGTCGTCCCAAATACAGAGTCTTGAGATTTCTGTGTCGGATGCCGTCACCTCTTCCATGACGTCAGAGGTATAAAACATGCAGCCGACGCCATTACATCAGCTTTTTCTTGCCCCAGATGTCAGGAGCCCATAAAACATGAAGCAATTACATGGCGTGGAAAATCCTCCAGTAAAAAGTAAAAACCATTGCCATAAGATATGGCCAAAAAAGAGGATAGGTAGAAAGTTTAGAAAAGTCAGGGGGCTGGAGAGAGGGTAATCAGGACTGCAACAGTGAATACACTCGAACATCTACATTTATGGTAAGTGTACACAACTGTACTACGTTCTTTGTGTTTCACTGTTGCAGTCATAACACTTGGGTTGATTCCCAAAGCTGAGAAAGGGTGGAGGCAGTCAAGAAGTATTAGGGCTGGCTAGCAGGCCTTGTATGACTGCTGTAGCACATAAAGCTCTGGATTTAGAAAAGATAGGTAAGTGGTAATGCTTGGTGAAGGAGTGCACTGAACTCCAGGTTGCAGCTTCCAGGATGTCCCTGGTAGGGAGTCCCCTGAGAAATGCTGTAGAGGTAGCCCTAGTGGTATGGGTTCTGATCCCCTGTCGGGTGGGTTTTCCATGGTTCTTGTAGCAGAAATGGATGCAGTGTGCTATCCATTTGGAGATGGTTTGCTTTGAAATGGCCTTGCCCTCTGCCCCTGTAGCAAAGCTGACTAGCAGCTGGTCAGATTTTCTGAAAGGTTTAGTCTTGTCAAGGTAGAACCTAAGCTGTCTGTGCACGTCGAAGGAGTGCAGGATCCTTTTCCCTTTATTCTGAGGATAAGGAAAAAAGTTGGTAAATGGATGGATTGGTTTAAAGCCACACTGGATACCACCTTGGGCATAAATGATGGGTTAGTCCTGAGGGAAACCCTGTCCGCATGGAAGACAATGAAGGGTGCATAGCCATAAGGGCCTGTAACTCAGGCACGCTTCTTGCTGAAGTGATGGCTAGAAGTAAGGCTGTTTTCCAAGAAAGGAATTTTAACTCTGCTGTAGCCACAGGCTCAAATGGGGGAAGGGTGAGCCTCTCTAGTACAAAATTTAAGGTCTCAGGCAGGAGTGGGAGCTCTCCAAAGGGGTCTCAAATTGTTAGCTCCTCTCAGGAACTGTTTGACCAGAGGTTGAAAGAAGAGGGGTGAGTCGGTGTTGTAATGAGCTGAGATGGCAGAGGCATGAATCTTAATTGAGGAGAAGGACAGGCCTTTGTGGAGCAGCTCTGCTAGATAATCTAGTATTTGAGGTAAGGTGGGCATGGCTGTGTCCTTTCCCTGAGAATGGCCACAAGAACAGCATCTTTTCCACTTTTCTGAATAGGATTTCCTAGTACTAGGCCTCCTGGCCTCAAGGATGACATCCAGTACCTGTTTGCTGAGGGTTGCTGGTGATGTATTCAGGGAATAAGCCAGGCTACTAGGTTCAGGGTTTGCAGCTGGGGATGCAAAATCTGGCCCTCCTGCTGGGACAGCAGAGTCTGATGCAGGTGCCACGGTGGCACTGTTGTCATACTGCGTAAAAGTGGGTACCAGTGCTGGCGTGGCCAGTCTAGTGCAATAAGGATTGTCCTTGGCTTGTCCTGTTTGATCTTGAGTAGTACTTTCGAGAGGAGGGGCAGAGGGGGAAAGGCATAGATTGAGAGGTTTTCCCATGTAAAGGACAGGGCATCCACTTTCCAAGCTTGGCTGTGGGGAGTTCTGGTGCAAAATTTGCTCAATTGATGGTTTTGGGGAGAAGCGAAGAGGTCCACCTCTGGTGTCTCCCACCTGTGGATTAGAAGCTTGAATGAGTTGGGTTCCAGTTTCCCCTCATGTGGGTCCATTAGATTTCTGCTTAAGTCGTCTGCCAGTGAATTTTGTTTGCCTGGTAGGAATTGAGCTTGCAGGTGCACTTGGTTGCTCAAGGCTGTGTTCCACAGAGCCATGGCTAACCTGCAGAGTGGGTAGGAATGAGTTCCCCCCTGCTTGTTTATGTACCACATGGCTGTGGTGTTGTCGATCTTTATCAAGAGTTGTCCTGGAAGGATAAGGTATTTGAAGGCGGTCAGTGCATTCTGTACAGCTAACATTTCTTTTTGATTGATATGCAGGTGCATTTGTCCTGGGTTCCATTTGCCTTGAATGCATTTGCCTGCCATGTGAGCCCTCCATGCATAGTCTGAAGGGTCTGTTGTCAGGGTTTGGGGTGGCGGGGGGTTGAGTGAAATGGAGTCCCTTGCTGTGATTGCAGGCCTCTGCCCACCAAAGGAACTCTGTCCTTAGGCAAGGAATGATAGCAATCACTGTTTCCAGGTCCTGAGAATGTTGACACCAGAGACTTTCTAAGTACCACTGAAGTTTCCTCATATGCAGTTTTGCATATGGAATTAGGAGAATGCATGAGGCCATGAACCCCAGGGCTTGCAGTATTTTTCTTGCAGATAGCTGGGTTTGGGTGGCCAGTAGTTTGAAGCAATTTGTCAAATAAACCTGCTTTTCTGGAGTGAGGAATGCCATCTGGGAAGTTGTGTTCAAGTTTGCTCCCAGGAACACAATTTTTTGGCTGGATACCAGATGTGATTTCTTTTCATTGATGGTATACCCCAGAGAAGTTAGGAGTCTCTTTACAAATGTCAGGTGCTGAAGTAGCAGTTCTTGACTATCTGCCTGAATAAGGCAATCGTCCAAGTATGGGTAAATTTGAACGTTTCTCTGCCTGCAGTATGCAATGGCTGGAGCCAGGCACTCTGTGAATACCCTGAGCGCAGTAGATAAGCCAAAGAAAAGTGCAGATAACTGATAGTGCATGGAGCCTGCCCTGAAATGTAGATATTTCCTGCAAGACTCCCTTATGGGGATGTGTAGATAAGCTTCTTTTAAGTCTAGGGTGACCAGCCAGGAGTCCTTGGCTAGCATAGGAAGCAGCTGTTGTAGTGTAAGCATTCTGAACTTTGGTACCACCAGGAAGGTGTTGAGAATTGACAGATCCAGGATAGGGCGCCAAGAGTTCTGTTTTCTGGGCACCAAAATCAGTCTGGAGTAGAAACCCTGTCCCCTTTGCTCTTTTGGAACAGGTCGAATAGCCTGATACTGAGAAGAGAAAGTACATGCTTTTGGGCTTCTGCCCACTGGTTTGGAGGAAGGTCTGGAAATCCGCTTGGGGATGGCAGTGAGTGGAAGTGGACTCTGTATCCCTGGGATACAATGTTTAAGACTCATCAGTCCTGGGTAATGTATTCACAGTTTTTTGCATGCAGGGCGAGTTTTCTTCCTAGGGGTGCAAGTACTTGGGCATGGCTTGGAAGGATGAAGGACAAGTCATTGTGAACTTTTTCCATAAGGGGGTGGCTTACCACTCCCTGTTTTTGAGGTGGGAGCACTCCATTGTTTAGATCTGTGCATACCCTGAAACTGTAGTCTTTGTGGTCTGTTGCACCTGAGTTTGGACTGAAAAGGCCTGGGAGGGACTGGACGAATCTAGGTGGCTGTATCTGTAAGAAATATTTAACAGTTTGCATAGATTTAGCTTTTTCCTCCATCTGTTTAAGAACTACTTCTGCTTTTGAGCCAAACAAACATTCTTGGTTTAATGGAGCATCTAGTAATTTTGCTTTGACATGGACTGGCAAGATTTGTTCCTTCAGCCAAGTATGCCTTCTCAGAACAGACCCAGTGACAGCAGCCCTGCAAGAAGCTTCTAAGGCATCGAAACCACACTGCAAAGTATGTTTCCAACTCGGTTTGCAAAATGCATTAACTCTTGTAAATCTTTATTTTCTGCACAGTCAGGAAACAACAAGATTTTTTGTTTAATTAGTTCCATAACATGCTGCTGGTACTTCAACATGTGAAACTGGCAATTTAAAGCCCTAATGGCAAGAGTTGTAGAAGTATATACCTTCTTACCCCATATGTCTAAAGCTCTAGAATCCCTGTCCGAAGGGGTAGGGTTTTTGGCCGTAGTAGCCTTAATAACTTTAGGTCCCTGGGAAATGGTCTCTGGATCCGCAGTAGGATTTTTAAAGAGAAATTTGTCAGAGTCAGGTACTCTAATACCTGTCTAGCTTTCTAGGAACTGGAGGTAAAGTATTAGGGGTAAGACTTGTTTCCATGAAGACATCATCTACAATATCCAGGACAGGGGGTATAGCTAGAGGCCTGTGCTGAGGCAAGTCTAAAAATTCCCTGAGTCAATTTTTGGACTGAGGGTAATCCTGGCATTCCCAGCGGAAATGCTCTCTTAGGGTATGCAAGGTTTCACCAAAAGAAAAGTCCTCTTGAGGGGAGGCAGAGGAAATGGAATCTTCTGCATCTGAATCCTCATAGGTGGATATGGGTAAGCCCTGGTAATCAGAGGAGTCAGAGTCATCAGACTCATGGTCTGTAGAATCAGAAGGAAAATCAATTCTTTGTCTTTTAGAGGGGGAAGGCTGGCTTCCCCTAATTAAAGTAATAAGGTCTTCAACCATTCCAAGCATTTGTTTCTGAGGCATGGGAGCTTGAGAATGTGCTTTGGTCATCGGTTTCCTAGGCGTAGTGCGAACTCTGGGCCTGAGAAATTCGGTAGTTTTAGTAAAAAAAGTACAGTTGTGTACCTACCATAAATGTAGATGTTCGAGTGTATTCCCTGTTGCAGTCATTACACTTGAGTTATCCTGCTGGCAGGCTACCCGCAGTCGGCCTGAATTCCAAAGTCTTGGTCTGGCATTGGTTGCTGTCGCCTCTTCCCAGACGTCAGTGCGCCAGGGGTATAAAAGATGCAGCCGACGCCATTTTCTTCAGTTTTTCTTGCCCCAGATGTCAGGTGCCCCCAAATTGGTAGGCTGAAAATTATGCCAATAAGAATGCATGCACAAAAATAAACATTTCCTTCATCTACAAGCAAATACACCACATAGGTTGTATAGGATAGAAGTACAGATAAGTCCCGGCAAATAAAAGGGGGATGGTGGGTGGGTAACCTGGACTGCAACAGTGAATACACTCGAACATCTACATTTATGGTAGGTACACAACTGTACTATGTTCATCATGTTTCACTGTTGCAGTCATTACACTTGGGTTAAATCCCAAAGCTGAGGTTGGGTGGCTGGGTCTAAATAGGATAGGCAAGGCTATAAGGCCCTACAGAACTGCAGTGGCAAAGCCTGCTCTGGACTTAGAGTAGAGAGATAAGTGGTAGTGCTTGGTAAAACTGTGCACTGAACTCCAAGTTGCAGCCTCTAAAATGTCTTTGGTTGGTACTCCTCTGAGGAAGGCTGCTGAAGTGGTTGGTGCTCTGACTGAGTGTGGCCTAATGCCCTTAGGCACCGATTTGCCATGTTGTGAATAGCAGAAACGAAATCAGTGGCCTATCCATTTTGAAATAGTCTGCTTTGAGATAGCCTTTCCTTGTGATCCTGCAGCATATGCTACTAAGAGTTGCTCAGTCTTTCTGAAAGCTTTAGGTCTGTCCAAGTAGAAGCGTAGCTGTCTGTGTATGTCCAAAGAATGCAGGAGTCTCTCACCCTTATTCTGTGGGATTGGATAAAAGGTAGGCAAATGAATGGTTTGGTTAAGGGCCACATTGGACATTACCTTAGGCATAAATGTAGGGTTCGTCCTCAGAGAAACCCTGTCTGGATGGAAAATGATAAATGGTTCCACAGCCATGAGTGCCTGTAACTCTGAGACTTGTCTTGCAGAGGTTATTGCTAGGAGCAGAGCTGTTTTCCAAGATAAGAACTTTATTTCAGCTGTATTGGCTGGCTCAAAAGGTGGCAGTGTGCGTTTTTCCAAGACATAATTGAGGTCCCATGCAGGTATTGGTGTTCTCCTTGGAGGTCTTATGTTTCTGGCCCCTCTGAGGTACTGTCTTAGCATTGGATGTGAAAAAATTGGTGGTTCCGTATTGTAATGAGCTGAAATGGCAGAGGCATGGATTTTAATTGATGAAAAGAAAAGGCCTTTGTCCACCATCTCAGTTAGGTATTGTAAAATTTTGAGGAATATTTGGTACAAACGTGTCAATTCCTTGTGCCTGGTTCCAAGCACAGAATCTTTTCCATTTTTCTGCATAAGATTTTCTGGTACTGGGCCTCCTGGCCTCCAAAATAACATCCATCACTGCTTTAGAGAGAGGTGTGTTCTGAATGGCTACATTATCCACCATGCTGCCAGATTTAGGGTTCTGAGTTGGCTGTGCAGGATCTGATTGTTTCGTTGGGTCAGTAAATGAGGAATTAAAGGCAATGCCCAGGCTGGGCCTTGAGACAAGCTCTTTAGGATTGGGTACCAGTGCTGGCGGGGCCAGTCTGGAGCAATCAGAATCATTTTTGGCTTCTCTTGTCTGACTTTTAGGAGTACCTTGGGGAGGAGAGGCAGAGGAGGAAAGGCATATACTGTTAGGATTTTCCAGCTGAATGATAGAGCATCCACTTTCCATGCTTGCTTGTGATAAGTCCTTGTGCAGAATCTCTGTAGTTGGCAGTTGTGAGGGGAGGCAAATCGATCTATGTCTGGGCGTCCCCATTTCTTTATTATCATGCTGAAGACTTGTGGATCCAGTTTCCACTCGTGGGGATCTGATAGGTTTCTGCTTAGTTCGTCTGCCAGAGTATTTTTCTTTCCTGGCAGGAAATGTGCTTGCAGATGTACTTGATAAGTCAATGCTGTGTCCCACAAAGTCATGGCTTGTCTGCAGAGGGGGTAGGAATGAGTGCCTCCCTGTTTGTTTATGTACCACATGACTGTAGTATTGTCCGTCCTTATCAGTAGTTGTCCTGGATGGAGTAGATCCTTGAAAGCTGTCAGGGCATTCTGAACAGCTAGCATCTCTTTTTGACTGATATGAAGATGCCTTTGGCTTGTGGGCCATGTGCCCTGAATACATTTTCCTGCCATGTGGGCCCCCCAGGCATAATCTGAAGCATCTGTTGTTATTGACTGCCTGGCTGTGGGTAGGGTGAATGGCTGTCCCTTGTTGTGGTGACAGGCCTGTGCCCACCATCGAAACTCCTGTTGCAGGCAAGGAATGAGGGTAATCAATGTTTCCAGGCTGTGACAGTGTTGAGTCCAAATACTTTTTAGATACCATTGTAGTTTTCTCATATGCAGTCTGGCATATGGAATTAGCAGAATGCAGGATGCCATGAAGCCCAAAGCCTGCAGAATTTTTCTTGCAGATAACTGGGTCTTTGTTGCCAACATTCTGAAGTAAGAAGTCAGTTGCCTTTGTTTGTCTGGCGTGAGATAAGCCATCTGGGCAGTTGTATTTAAGCTTGCACCCAGGAATATTATCTCTTGAGAAGGTACTAGTTTTGATTTCTTTTTGTTTACTGTGTACCCTAGGCAAATAAGTAATCTTTTTACGTATGCCAGATGCTTTTGTAGAATGTCCCTGTTCTCTGCTTGAATAAAGCAATCGTCCAAGTAAGGATATATTTGAATTCCTCTGTCTGCAAAATGCAATTACTGGTGCCAGGCATTTTGTGAAGATCCTGGGCGCAGTAGATAAGCCAAAGGGCAGTGCAGAGAACTGGTAGTGTATTGAGCCAGCTATGAATCTGAGGTATCTTCTGCAAGATTGTCTGATTGGAATATGCAGGTATGCCTCTTTTAGGTGCAAAGTTACAAGCCAAGCCTTCTTGCCCAGCATGGGCAGAAGCTGCTGCAGAGTCAACATTTTGAATTTTGGAACGTCCAGAAATGTATTTAGACTAGACAGGCCCAGCATTGGTCTCCAGGCTTTGTCTTTTCTGGGTACCAAGAAAAGGCTTGGGTAAAATCCTTGTCCCTACTCTTGCTGTGGTACTTGCTGAATGGCCCTCATGTCCATGAGGGATGAAACTTGTTTTTGTGCCTCTACCCGTTGATTGTGTGGCAGGTATGGCATACCTTTTGCCCTTGGCAGGGTGTGAAAGTGGAACCTGTATCCCTGGGACACTATATTCAAGACCCATTTGTCCTGGGTGATCATGTGCCAATTTTGAGAAAAAAGTGCTAGTTTTCCCCCCTAAGGGGGCTGTCAAAAGATAAGTGCTTGGTGCTGGCAGAGGAAAGTCATTGGGACTGTTTCCTGTATGGCTGTGATTTGTCTTCTCCGCTTTTGGAGGTAGAAGCGCCCCATTGTTTGGGCCTGTATGAGCCCTGGGGCTGGGATCTGCCTCCGGGGCGTCTGTATCTGCCTCTTTGTGGCCTGTCTGACACTGGAAAGGAGCAATTTTTTGTAGGCCAGTTCCTGCTAAATCTGGGTGGCTGTACCTGTAAGAAATCCTTTACTGTTTGCATAGATTTCGCTTTGTCCTCCATTTTCTTCAACACCTCCTCTGCTTTAACACCAAATAAGGTATCATGCTGTAATGGAGCATCTAATAATTTTGCTTTAACATGATCAGGCAGATTCTGTTCCTTTAACCAAGCATGCCTCCTAATGACATAACCTGTAACTGCAGCCCTGCAAGAGGCCTCCAGAGAATCAAAACCACATTGCAATGTATGCTTTCCCACTTGTTCAGTTGCATGCAATAAATCCTGTATTTCCTTATTTTCTGCACAATCAGAATTTGACATTTTCTGTTTTAGCAGTGACATTAAGTATTGCTGATGTTTAAGCATATGAAATTGACAATTTAAAGCTCTCACAGCCAAAGTAGCAGAAGTGTAAACCTTTTTCCCCATCTGTCTAGTGCCCTTGAATCTCTATCAGATGGGATAGGGTTTTTTGCAGTAGAAGCCTTGACCCCTTTGGGACCCTGAGAAATAGTTTCTGGGTCAGCAGCAGGGTTTTTATAAAGAAATGTATGTGAATCTGGAACCCTGTAGTATCTGTCTGGTTTAAAAGGGGCAGGAGGTAAAGAGTCAGGAGCTAGGCCAGACTCTGAAAATACATAATCTACAATGTCTAACACAGGAGGAATAGCCAAAGGCCTGTGCTGAGGGAGTAAAAGAAAATCTCTAAGCCTTTTCTTAGATTCTGAGTAGTCTTGGCTCTCCCAGTGGAAGTGCTCCCTCATGGTATACAGGGTTTCCCCAAAAGAATAATCCACAGGCGGTGATGCTGAAGGTATAGATTCTTCAGCATCAGAATCCTTGTAAGGAGGAAGAGAGTATTCCTGTTCAGAAGAGGAGTCAGAGGAAATGGAAACCTGATCTGAAGATTCATATTCTGTCTCTTGCCTAGGCCTCTTGTCAGAAAGGGGATGGGTACCCCTGATCAAGGTAATTAGGTCTTCGGCCATTTTGAGCATCTGTTTTTAGGCATGGTAGTCTGTCCAGGAGAATGCTGTACTTGTTTCTTTGCTTTGGACACTGAAGTAGGCTTTACATATAACTGTGTAGGTCTGAAAACACCCTCAGAAGCCGATGCCTGCTCAGCGGCTCCGGACCCATCTGAGGGAATAGTTTCCGAGTGTCCAATACTTAGAGTATCCAGAGGCCTAGCTGGCTCCACATGGGAGTCGTCAGCGGCCTGTGGCTCTGAGGTAGCGGGCGCCAGGGGCTGCGAATACGCCTCTCTGAGAACCGGCAAACCGGCAACTGGCTTAGCGGAAGCCTCGTCATCAGTTTTGGACCTCGGATGCCTGTCCTTTTCTTTTTCCTTGCGCTTTTTATAAACTCCGGTCGTCGGCTGTTCCGACGGCATTATATAATTGAATCTTCGGCCAAAGTAATGAAAGGCAAAATCATACTGACGCTTAATAGTGTATTGGTTAAATCTAGCACAAAACCGACAGCTAGCTAGCCTAGGCAAGGAATACAGAAAGAATGAAAATCCTTATGAGGTATTTGCTTCCCACAAGAAATACAATTGTTAACTTCTTCTGACATCGGACTGGAGCAAGAAAAAAGTTTCCCCAACGGGGTACTTAGCTTTAATGAAGACTTCGGATCTGAAATTCGTTTTTGAAAATCTCAGGAGTCGGCCGACCGGCACTTGCAAACTGCTTTTGTTTCAGGCACCGTGCGGCAAGAAAGACTGAAGAAAATGGCATCGGCTGCATCTTTTATACCCCTGGCGCACTGACGTTAGGGAAGAGGTGACAGCAACCGATGCCGGACCTAGACTTTGGAATTCAGGCCGTCTGCGGATAGCCTGCCAGCAGGATAACCCAAGTGTAATGACTGCAACAGTGAAACACGATGAACATCGAAGTAGTCTGTTTAATACAAACATCGGAAGGTCTGAATACACCCTCAGAAGCCGGTGTCTGCACAGCGGCTACAAACCCATCCAAGGTAGAGACATCCGCAGGTTCCAAAGTCGAAGAAGCATCTCACAGCATACTGAACTCCGAATGGGTCTCAGTAGAGGCCTGCAAATCTGTAGAAGCAGGTATCAGGGGCTGCGAAAGCGCCTCACTGAGTACCAGCGGACTGGCGACTAGCTTAACGGAAGTGACGTCGGCAGTTTTGGACTTAAGCAGTCTGTCTCTGTCTTTATCCTTATGTTTTTTTCGGAAGATTGGTAGTCAGACGGCTTAACAAAGCCATTTCGGTATATGGAGAACGAGAGCGAATGGATTTAGTGACAAAGATAGCCCGATGAATAGTTTGGGCGTTGAACAATGCACAAAACAGACAGCGAGGAACGTCGCGGTCTGGGCCTAAAGAGGTGACGCCGTAAGAATGAAAATCTCTGTGAGGTATTTGCTTTCCACAGGCAAGCCAATTGTTAACTTTTTTCTGACATTGGTTAGAGCAAGAAAAAAGGATCCCCAACGGGGTACTTAGCTTTATAAGACTTCAGGTTTGAAACTCGAAAAACAAAAATTTCAGGTAGTGGCCGACCGGCACTTGCGAACTGTTTCTGCTTCGAGCTCCTGCGTGGCAAGAAAAGCTGATGTAATGGTGTCGGCTGCATGTTTTATACTCCTGATGAACTGACATCATGGAAGAAGCGACCGCATCTGATGCAGAAATCCCAAGACTCTGGTATTCGGGCCGACTGAGGGCTACCTGCAGGCAGATAACCCAAGTGTGATGACTGCAACAGTGAAACACGAAGAACATCTATCTCCTCATAAGTCTTAGAAAGGACCCTGTGATTTATGGAACTACATCTTTCTACTTCCCTTTTGATTCCAGGAAAAGGGTCTGAGTAGAAAAACATCTCCCTATGGCAGACAAGGTCTTTCTCTGTCATGCTCACATCTGGTGAGTGTGTCTTCTACTTTAGAGCCAAATAAAGATGATCCATCAAACACAGCACTGACGAATGAAGACTTGAGGGACTCCAAAAAAGGCGCATCCAGGCATGTCTCCTATCGGTTATACCTGAACCCGCCACCCATGAGGTACCTTCCACCGCATGGGATATCAGCCTCATGGATACACTATCAAATGAAGGGTGGTCAGTTGTGAGTAAACTATTTTGATCCTCTACAGACATGGACCCAGAAAGAAATTTGGGGAGCTCTTTAGTCAAATTTCTTTGCAGTCTCGTAAAACGTGTCACATAATTCAATGACCACAGAGAAAAGGTAGCTGAAGCATAACTGCGCTTACTGAATCTGTCCAAGGCCCTGGACTCCTTGTTAGGGAGATGGGCAGAAGAGCTCTTGCTCTGCAAGCTCTTTTTTAGTGGCTGCTGCCACAACCATGGCAGCAACTGGGACACCCTTGTTCCAGTGTATCCTGTCATTGGGAGGGGCTAGAAATTTATCTGGATGCTTAAGGATGGGCTCCATAGGATCTGTTTCCTTCTACGCCCAGCAAGAAATGAGGTCTTTAAGTTTATCAGTCTGGGGGAGGGCCCTAAAGCCTCAAGGAACAATGACTCCTCATCAGAAGGTATCAGAAGACCACCTTTTTGTTTTAAGAGATCAAGAATTTCTCCAAATAAGACACCTTCAGGTGGAAATCTGGGAGACCCTTCCCCTTCATCAAAACCAATGTCCTCCGTGAGAGATTCCTGAAGGGATTCTAAGTGTCTCCTTTTACAAGTTCCCTTCGGAGGGCATGCGTCAACATGATAGTCTGTGAGGTTTCAGAAGTGTTGGGGACATCCTGAGGGACTGACTGGAAACTTGAATGGGCTGGCTGAGTGGAACAGAAGAAAGAGGCTCACAGCAAAGACCTGAAGATGGCAGACTGGTCTGATCCAAGGAGGAAGGGATGTCCTTTCTCTAGGTAAAGAGAAGGCCCTCCACAGTCTCAAAGGCAGAGCACTTAGGGGAGACCAGAGCCAACATCTCCCAAACCGCTGGCCCCTGTAACCTGTAATTACTCTAAGGATGGATTTGGACCCAAGCTGTCCAGAGCCGAGGCTCCAAAGGGCAGGGACAGCTTTGATAACTTCAGAGTAAACTCTGGTCCCCTGAATCCAGCTCTTTGGCTTCAAGAGTCCTCCAGCTCTGAAAGGCTTGGGAGCTGGACAAATCAGGGAAGCGACTGGAATCGAAGAATAAATTGTGTTCTGATCTAATGAAGACACCTCCAGGGATCTCAAATACAAGGGCTCCAAAACAGCATATTGGATCAGAGGAGAAACCATAGGAGGATCTCTACAGCAGTGTGTCAAGCAAATGAGATCTAAGGTATGTTAGGTGGGTGGGGAATTATGGGTAAAGGGAGAAGCTCAACAGTTTGGATCCCAGGATCTGGTAGATGCGGTTGAGCTGGATCCACGACCCCATCAGTTGAGGAATGATCGAAAATGACATCAGATCCTATGTTTTTAAGCAGTTCAGGTGTGTGTGTGTGTGTGTGTGTGTGTGTGTGTGTGTGTGTGTGTGTGTGTGTGTGTGTGTGTGTGTGTGTGTGTGTGTGTGTGTGTGTGCGTGTGTGTGTGTGCTTTGAAACCTAGCCGGCTGTTACATTCTTGGCAGATTATAACCCATATAGCTAAGGCTACTTGCAGCAGTGATCAACATGATGAACATCTAAATATGCAAAATAATATTAAGGAGGAGTGAGGTTTAAGGGAATTAATGTAATGTTGAACTAAATTAAAGCTGTTGTAAAGAAGGAAAGAAATCAAGCATGTATGTAAATGAAAAAATGTGTGACTGTCTTCAGTGATAACTTGAGTGTTTAAAAAACTCAGAAATAAGAGGGAGCGTCTTAGCCATATTAGCATGCTCTATCAAAAACAAGGTTTTAATAATATTAATTTAATAACATTGTCAAAACTTTGACTACCTTGTAAAAGCCCATCCTGATCATTGTGCCATACCCGGAAGATAGCTTTAGTATACAGGATATCTTGCTAACATAATCTTATAATCAGTGAAAGCTGTTTTAACGGCTTTCCTGTTGTAAGAATAACAGAAACATTTTCCACTTTCCAAGCTTAGCAGAATCTTCCCCTGCAAGAGCGACTCATTTGCAATTTTTAAGAAATCATCAAGGAAATATTTCTCTAAACCCTAATAAAGCTTCACTAAAACAGCATCAGACACTTCGGATTTCCGTGTTTTAGAGCTACCCAAGACTTCAACTCATTCATCACATATGACTAGACTCCAATTCAGTTTGCAGTCTCTACGAAAGAGTAGGGGCCACTAGAGAGTCTAAGAAACCTGTTAGGTTCTCCATAGGAGCCTGCTGCTGTGATCTTCCCCCTGGCTCAAACACAGTATTTATATTCCACCCCAATATGGTGCACCCTCTCTGAAAAGTTATCTGTTCTCATCACATTAGCCTAGGTTCTTCAATCCTAGTGTCTGGTGGGAGGGTAAACACTAATAAAAGCAACCACAGGTATCTTTCAAGCTCACTATCTTTCCTGAAAAGTATACATACTCCTTTTGTTTACCACTGTCCTTTCAAGATAAACAGATATGGCCATAACCCTGTCAATTCTTCATGCTCTGTTTCTGTCAGATGAGTTTTCTGTAACATTGTGATACCTGCATCTATACATATGCATAATCTTGGTTCTCACTGGGGATTACGTCCAATAGTATTCCATGAAATAACAAGACAACTCATAACAACAGGTGTAACAGAGACTAACCCTGGGCTCTTTTACTAACACTGTTATGGTATATATAAAGTAAATGCACTCCAACATCTAATCCAGTAAGACCTCAAACTATCAAAGCATCTTGTTCCATCCTTTTAAAACAAAAAAAGTTCTCAAGTCAAACTGCACAAAAACAACAAACAGACAACTATATAGAAAACTGTTAGTTTCCAAGGAGAGGACAATTTCTCCAACTGAGAAACTAGCCAATGCAGCAAATACTTTGATAGTAAAGCTTCAATCAAACAAGAACTTCATCAGAGCAGCACTCCCCTCCTCTAACTAATTTTAATTTATCAACTTTCCAACAGAAAAGAGCATTAACTTCTTGTGTTTATTATTAACAGAGAAAAAATGTCCCAATCCTAGAACAATCTAATTATGGCCCATTCTGCTCTATCACTTCCAAAACATTCCAGGGGAAAAAGGCAAGCTGTTTCCTCTTAGTTTACTTTGAAATAAAGGAAACCGCTCCAGGTTCTTTCTTGGTTTATTGGATAATGGGGAAGTAGAATCGGCCCAAAAGGTAGAGGAAAAATCGATGCCTCCTCCAGGTTGAAAAAAGTCACTGTCCCACCTAAAAGAAGACATCTTAAAAATGGCAGGGGAAAGTTAGCTAAATCCTTACTTTCTGTTACCAACAAAGGTGGAATGCTGGCAACAAAGACGGCCTTTGCTGATGGGGAAGGACACAGTAGTCATTTTCACAAAATATCATTTTCACAAAATACTTGCTTCACCCCACTAATTATCGTCCCTGATGTTTAAAGGACCATTCCTATCTTTTCTTTGCATGCATACATAGCAACACACTGATGCAAGGTCATCCCTAGTTCGTTCTTACTCACTCCCTGACAAAAAAGCTCTGTCATAAGCACAATATTCGGTTTTGGTATTCCAGTCCAGACGGTGAACTGGTTCATCATAAATTGCATGTGATCATCTCCCTTGATTCTTTGTTTTTTTCAGAAAATCTTGTGTTCTTGCTGCATGTGCCCTGTCTTCCAAATCCCTGCAATTGTTTTCTAAAGCCACCAACAGGGACTCACTGGTCAATATCCAATGATCCACAGATCAGAGATTGCTGCTTAAATCCTGGGGATGCTGGGAAAAAGCTTACTCCATTTCTTTTGCATTCACAGTGATTTAACTTATTTTCATTAACTAACTCATTATCTGGGTGAACTTCTCCCATCCTCTGGTTCCATTTTATAAGGATGCAGGTGCAGGAATCCATTATGTGCAGAGACAGTCCTGCCACGCAGGGACTGACTCACCAACTGCTTTCGATTTTCTCTTTTTCTGAGCACATTGTCCAATCAGACAGCCTGGAGGCATGAAGATAAATATATTTCATGCTTCATTGCTTCTTCTGGACTTTTTAAATGCCATTTCTAATCAAATACAGAATTAAAAGGTGACAGCTGTCCGAGAATGCTGATAAATACTTCCCCATCCATACCGCATGTCCTAAGGTGGAAAAAACTCTTGATTAGGGCTTGTGGCCGGTAGCTTGACTGCCTAATACATTCCTATAAGCTTATGATTACTGAAACACTGTCAACCGGGTCATCTTTTTAGGAAATGCCTGCACAACAGCAGACATTACAAAAAAATTCTCTGCATCTTTCTCAATGGGAAAGGAGATTTCCTCCTGTTTTAGCAATAAACAGGTTTTAAAGAATAGGTACAAGTAGATCCTGAAAGGTCATAGGTTCACAGGTGTTTGATAGATGTTTATTAGGCTAACGACCACAAGGGCCTTTTTAAGCCTAGCCATACATCCCAAATATCTGACAAGTTCTGATATACTTGATAAGTGTAAGCATGGGCCTGGGAGATGAACCATTTACAGGTTACCTGTTTACATTTGAGACATAGATGCCAAACCAGGGATGAATTTCCGCTTTTCTCATCCAATTGTCCAAGCTGCACTTGAATTGGGTTAGGGAGGAAATCTGCTTCACATAGATGGGGAGCCTGTTCCATAGATGGGGTAGTCTCTGACATACATTGCTATCTCTCCAGCAGGTCCTGTTTATATCACAGGCAATGTTTAAGTCTTTAGAACAGGTAATTCTGCTTGATTTGTAGATATGCAGGATGTCCATCAGAGTGGGATCTGACAATGCCCTGTATGCCAGGCATAGATCTCCGCTCAAAAGCCTGTAGGAGACAGAATACAGGGATAGGGCCTTGAGGCGGTCTAGTTGTTGGATATGCCTGGTTAATTACATACCAAAGGCGTACTGTACACAATGATAGGTCTGATGAATGCCGAATACAGTGGAGCAATGAATTCCTTGGATTTAGATGCCATATCTTTGTTTATAATTTGCACAACATAGAATGATTTCCTTACCACTGCAGACATGTGATGATCAAATTGTACTTATTTTACTGCCTGCACCTTAACAAAGTCATTTTTGTGTTTAAATTACCTGTTTAACTGTTGTAGGCTACACACTCAAGTGTGATAGCCATTTCTGTGCATTTAAAGTGTTTTTTTCCTTGTATCTGCTTTATTTTCTGAAAAAAAAAAAATACTTGTTTTCCCGCCTTTCTAAGCTAGTATAGTTCAGTTTTCAGGTTAGTGCTGAATTCAGGGCTGTGTTAAAAGTTTCTGTGTTTGCCCATACCTTACTTGGATAGAAGGAAATTTCTCTGTTCACTGTGATAGAGGGAGCTTTGAGCAGCCTATCTGTCCCTGGAGGAGTGGTTTCAGCCCAGAAATTAGTAGTTTATTGGCCATTTTGGGCTAATTTCTATCTCTTTCATTTCCCTGCTATAAAACCCTCATTTGCGTACCGGGCAGCGCCGGTTAGCTAGGGTATAACTATTCCCAGCTCCACAAAGTCTACTCTTCAATTTTTCCCTTGGAACTAGACAAACTTTCAACTTAAGCACTCAAACCATTCATTTCTCATCCCGGCACTTGCTCAAAACTCATAGCAAGCACTAATAAACCTTAGCACTAGACCCCCCTATACTGTAGAGAAGGACAAGGCTCTCTATTCTACCTCACCAGCCAATCAGTAAAACAGTTCACTGTACCTATCCAGGCATGTCTAAAGGGCAGTTTCAGGTGTTCTCTCCGGTCCAACTGGTGAATCTGGGCATTTTGAGGCAATGTTACAATTGCCTCATGTACACAGAAAACCCTCTCCTCCTTCCACCAAACACTAATACATGTGAGAGATGCAATTATACAGGCAAACTGGAGGCTAAGCTCTCTCAACCCAAGACTGGACCAGGCAGTCAAGAGGAGAAGGGAATTACTTGCATCACATCACCAGTCTCACATAGACCTATGAAACCAGCACCGGCAAAAAACACACAATTACACGAAAACATACTTGGAGCCTCTAAATAAAAATCTGCAAAAGCAACAGAGACCTCCAAAGCAGACATCCAAGCAACCTCCACCTTCCAACATAAACCATGAAACACATACTTCACAAAACCAGTGTGCCATGCAATCACAGCCCTTAAGGCAAAATAACATACCCAACACACTAGTAATAGGTGACTCTATAGTCAGGCACACTGAAGTCCCACTCACTAAGCTGAACAAGGAGAAGGTTACTGTTAGCTGCCTGTCAGGTGCCAAGATCCGCCACATAACACAAGCACTCAGGTCACTCCAGAACAAGTACAAATATGACTCTGTCATTGTCCATGTTGATGTGAATGACCTGAGTCGTACCTCCCTGGACTACAAAAAAGAAATGGAGGAGCTCTCTGATCATGTAGCCCAGGCCCATATGACCCTGAGTAGCATCCTGCCCTCACCAAAAATGATACCACGGTATAGAGGAAAAAATGATCAATTTCAACAATTGGCTAAGCTTCTGGTGTCATTCAAAAGGGATCCAGTGTGTCAGCCTGGGATGACATGCTTGACAAGCCATGCTGCTTCGCTAGAGATGGCTTGCACCTGTCACCCTTAGGCTTTCGAATATTGGCCAAAGATCTTGCCACTCCTATAGTGCCTTTTTTAGGCAAGGCTCAAAAGACAAACCCACCGCCATAAATAGCACAAGCAACAAAAACAAGGTAATGCTACTCGATGCCAGAAGTCTAAACCTCAAAATGCACACACTCGAGGCACTCCTCAGTATGGAGAAAATCAATATATGTGCAGTAACAGAAACCTGGTTTAAAGCTCCAGAGAGCACCCCAGCACTATCAGGCTACAACTCATACCATACATTTCAACCACAAAACCCAGACCAAAATACAAAAGGCGGGGGAGTATCCGTATTCATCAAGGATACCCACACCTCCAGGTTAGTGGCACAGCACGATGCTTCAAAGATCATCCACGTGCAACTAACAACTGGCAAAACTGCTATTCATATTATAGCTTGCTACAGATCACCCACCATGTCCCAGGACTCCCACTCCACATTCCTGAAAACACTGGGATACATAAAGGTCCTACCAAACACCCTGATATTGGGTGATTTCAATTATCCAAACATTAACTGAGAGAACTACTCAAGTACAAACTCCCTTGCCCAACATTTCCTAGAATTTATAAACTCAAATGCCCTGGATCAACTGGTCAACACCCCCACCAGAGGTGACAACATATTGGACCTGGTCATCACCAACATGGGCGACTTGTGTTCCACACCGGACGTCAACCCCTCATTGGTTAGATCTGACCATAAACTAATCACTCTGGATATCCACATTCCGCCACCACAATCGGTCAAAAAAATCACAGTGAAAAACTTTTCAAAAGCAAACTTCACGTTACTTAAGATCGAAGTGGGAAGTTTCAAAGCCCCCATGCTAAAGGATAACGCTGTCCAAACTGCAAAATCCTTTACTAATGCACTCTGTGGGCACCTACAAGAATGCATGGATCATGCTATTCCAGACAAAACCAAGACTCATTCCTCCAAGAAAAGGA
Source organism: Protopterus annectens (assembly GCF_019279795.1). NCBI lineage: Eukaryota > Metazoa > Chordata > Ceratodontiformes > Protopteridae > Protopterus > Protopterus annectens. Next base: position 842,618,320 of record NC_056728.1, on the reverse strand, counting down.
AACCAGACTGGTGACCCTTGCCATAAACAAGCTATACAATAGGAGGAAACTAGTACAGAAAAGAGTAAAATCCCAAGAAGGGAAGACATTCCTGATCAGTATCAGCAAAAAAACACATTGCCTCATAAAATCATCCAAGGCTAGCTTCAAAAGATATATTGCCAAGGACTCCAAAGATAACCACAAGGCATTCTTTAGCTATGTCAAGAATCTAAGTGGCAATTCTCAGATCTGCTCGGAGGTAGTGAAGAATGGCACAAAATACACTGAACTGACCGATATAAACAACATCCTGGCAGACAGGTTCAGTGCAAACTTCACACCCCTCTCACCCCCAAAAGGGCCCATAACTATACCAGAAGAATGTAGTGCCCCTGAAATCACAGATGCTCAGGTTAAAACAGCCCTTTCCACAGTCAAAAACACAGTATCAATGGGACCGGACTTTGTCCCAGGCTGCGTCCTACACGAGCTCAAAGATGAACTAACCCCTCACCTAAACACACTAGCACAGAGTGGCGCACAGCAACGGTTATTCCACTCCACAAAGGTGGAGCCACATAGGACCCCAGAAACTATCGTCCTATAAGCCTGACTAGCTTGGTCTGCAAAGCTATGGAGCGCATCATCATGGACATCATTAACAGATACATTGGGAACCTCCAAACACTGGACCCTACCTAGTTCGGCTTTGTTAAAGGCATATCATGCCTCCTAAACCTGATGGACTTCTTTGAGACAGTTACTAAGGCTATAGACGAAGGAAAGGTGGTCCACAAAGCATACCTAGACCTTGCAAAGGCCTTTGACACCATTCCCCAATCAGGTATTATAGATAAGCTCACCAGCCTGAACATAAACCCCTACGTCACAAGATGGGTTGCCAACTGGCTCACAGACAGAACCCACATGGAAAGAGTTGCGGGAGCTAGGTCCAACTCTAAACCGGTTACAAGTGGCGTTCCCCAGGGCTCAGTCCTAGGACCCCTCCTGTTCGGCATATACTTCTCAGAGGTACAGGCAAGCACAGGAGGACTACGGCTCATCAAGTTCGCAGACGACTGCAAACTAGGGGCTATAACTGACTCTCCGGCTGACACAGACATCCTCCAAAAGGGTCTCACTGAGACAGATACCTGGTGTCAAAACCATGGCCTCAAGCTAAATGCCAAAAAGTGCATAATCATCCCCCTTGGAAAAAACAAAGTACCCACAAATTATCACATAGGTGGTAGCCCCCTAAATACAAAAGACGTAATAAGGGATCTGGGGACCCAAGTAGATAGTAACCTCTCCTTTGATAATTACATTGCCAAAGTGGTTAGAAAATCCTAATATGTGGCCCACCAAATCACAAAAGGGTTTGCATCCAGATCAAAAGAGGTCATTGGGCCCCTCTACGCATCGCTCATCAGACCCATCATAGAGTACAATGCCCCATTTGGGATGTACCTTACAAAATACCTGCAACAACTGGAAAGACCACAGAAGTACCTCACCAAGAGGATCACTGGCGTCAAGCAGATGCCCTATGCAGCTCGACTGAAGAAACTCCAGCTGTACTCGGTTGCATGCCGCCTACTCACAGGTGATCTCTGCCTGACTTACAAGGCCATGTCCAACCCAGAATTGATGGACATGCTCCACCTAATATATCCTCGAGCCACATGCTCCAGAGATCTAAACCTCACCACAACAATAAATAGGATGTGCTGGAGGGATAGATTCCTGTCCCACAGACTTCCCATGCTCTGAAACAAGATTCCAGTCTATATTAGGCAGAGCTCCTCGCTAACCCTCTTCAAGAGAAACCTTGACAAGCGGATGGGAAACAGAAAGTTTACCCCAGGGATCACTTCAATGGCTCTGGCAGACAGAGGCACAGGGAACTAATCTAAGGGGGCGGCGAAAGCCAACACATTCCGGTTAGGCTTATAAATGCCTTCGGGCAGATAGCCTAGTACCTACCAATGAACCTATAAAGGCTAGATTACTACCTATGCGTGTCTTTAAGAGCCTGACTACTGGGTCAACTCTAAGTGGTGTGTTGTCAGTAAGACAGTTACCAGGGATGGATGACTTTCCAAAGGATACTATTATACATTTCTTGCCATTTAGTTTTAGTCCATGGCTCTGACACCAGTTGTTTGTCTGTGTCAACCCCTCCTGGAGAACATTTGTGTCAGTGTGAGATTCAATGACAGCTCCTAATTTGCAATCATTTGTAAATTTAGTCAGCCAGAGACCAATGACATTGATCCACCTTGGATCCTGGGAACTACCGCCCCATCAGTCTGACAAGCCTGATCTGCAAGGCCATGGAACGTATTATCATGGAACTTATAAACAAAGACACTGGCAACCTTCAAACACTGGACCCCACCCAGTTTGGGTTTGTGAAGGGCCGATCTTGTCTCCTGTATCTGACTGACTTCTTCGAATCAGTCTCCAGAGCCGTGGATGAGGGTAAGGCAGTCCACACAGCCTATCTGGACCTCAACAAGGCCTTTGACACCATCCCCCACTCTGGAATCATAGCTAGACTTACTAAGCTGGTCATTAATCCCTATGTCACTCAATGGGTTGCCAACTGGCTTACTGATAGAACCCACACTGTAAAAGTAGCAGACTCCAAATCCAGCTCCAGACAAGTGACAAGTGGAGTACCTCAAGGTTCAGTCCTGGGACCACTCTTGTTTAGCATCTACTTCTCTGAAATACAGGCCAACACTAAGGGACTATGGCTAACAAAGTTCGCAAATGACTGCAAACTGGGAGCCATTATTGCATCCCCAAATAATGTGGATACTCTACAGAAGGGCCTTACAGAAACAGATGTTTGGTGCCAGAGCCATGGGCTCAAGCTCAATGCCAAGAAATGTACAGTTATCCCCTTTGTGAAAAAACATGTACCCGTGAATTACCACACAGGTGGCAGTACAATAAACACCGAAAGTGTGATAAGAGACTTAGGGACACAGGTGGACAGTGGTCTCACCTTCGATAACCACATCGCCACAACAGTCAGGAAAGCATTCTATGTGGCACACCGCATCACTAAGGACTTTTCATCCAGAAAAAGAAGGTCATAGTCCCACTGTACTCATCCCTCATTAGACCCATTATAGAATACAATGCCCCGTTTGGTATGTACCTCTCAAGACATCTGCAACAACTGGAAAGGCTGTACAAATACCTCATTAAAAGAATCACAGGCCTAAAGCAGATGCCCTACGCTGACTGCCTTAAAAAACTCCAGCTATACTCTTGTCACATATCGTCTAGTCTGAGGTGATCTCTGCTTAACATACAAGGCCATGTCAAGCCCACAGCTGTTGGACATGCTCCACTTAAAGAAATCCCAATCCATCAGAGTCATATGCTCCAGGGATCTAAACCTTGTCATCATAATAAGCAAAACATGCTGGAGAGATAGGTTCCTGACCCAGAGACTCCCCAGACTCTGGAATAGACTGCCCACACATGTCAAGCAGAGCGCCTCTTTGGCCCTCTTCAAAAGGAACCTTGACGATTGGATGGGAGAAAGGAAATTCACCCTGGGGATCACATCAGTTGCCCTACTAGACAGGGGTCCAGGGAAGTAAGTAGAGTGGGAAGAAATAGCCAGGGAATTGTTATGGCTAGGCCTGTATAGGCCCTAGGGCCGATAGCCTAGTACCAGCCTATGAACCTTGACTTCTGAGAAGTAAATGCCAAAAAGGAGCGGTCCAAGGACTGATCCCGGAGGGATTCCACTTGTGATTGGGCTCTTTGTAGAGGTGGTCTCCTCAATTCTAACTTCCCGGGTCCTGTCTGTGAGCCATTTGGCTATCCATCAGGTGACATACAGGTTTGTACCTAACCTCTTGAGTTTGTTAATATTGCCCAAGTGGGGTACTGTGTCAAATGGCTTGGTCAGGTCAAGGTAGGCAGTCTAAATGATTCTGCCCTCATCCACTGCTTTGGTGGCCTTCTCAAAGAAGTCCACCAAGTTGAGTAGGCACGCTCTGCGCTTGACGAAACCAAACTGGGTTGGGTCCAGTATCTGGATAGCTCTATTGATTACCTCCATAACAATTCTTTCCATGGCTTTACATACAAGACTAGTGAGGCTTATGGGTCTGTAGATGGCTCACATTTGTGCAGAGGGATGACTGTTGTTTTCTCCATTCATGAGGCATGAAGCCTGCTTGGAGACTACAGTTAAATATTAATTCCAGAGGCCCTGATAGGTCATGTTTCATGCTATTTAGAAGGCATCCTGGGATACTGTCTCGACCCATTGATACAGTGTTCTTGTTCTTAGCGAGAGCATTAAGGACCTGTTCCCTTGTGATAGTAGGGGGAGTTATATTTGATGACATTTCCTGAGGAAAGGTTGAAGGGGAAGACAGGAGTAAAGTTGGAGTGGAATTTATCACTCAGAAGGTTTGCTATATCTTTTGCCTCAGTACAGATGGCTCTGTTTACAATGAGCTCTGCACACAACTGTGTATTACCTTTGAGGTTGCAGACATAGCTAAAGAATGCTTTGTGGTTGTCCTTGGCTTGGGAGGCCAAACTTACCTCAAATTTGGCTTTGATAGAAGTTATTTGTCCTCTGAGTTGTTTGTTTAGTTTGAAGCCTGTGCTTTTATCCTGCTGGGTGCTGCACCTCCTAATTATTGCCATGGCTTTCTTCCTCCTGTTACACATCAGATTGATTTTGAGATTCCACCAGGGTAGCTTGTTTTTTCGAGTTAGTTCTGTACTTCTTCCTGGTGGTTTCAGCTGCCTCTATGCAGCTATTCATATGCTTGTACAAGGTTTCTGTGAACAGGTCTGCATAGGCAGAAGTGTTCTCAGGGTTTATGAGGGCTTGACATTTTGCCAGGTTCTCACTTAATAGCAGGAGGTTAGCCTTAGAATAGTTCCTGAATATTCCCGGTTTAGCTGGGGGTCCAGTTTTTATTTTTACTTCAAAGGAGACCATTTTGTGATCTGACCTTACCAGGGAAGGCATTACAGTAGGGGGTGTGCAGCAGTCTCCCATATTAGTGAGGACCAGATCAAGTATGTTTGCACCCCTGGTTGGTGCACTGGCCATCTGGTCCAGGGAGTTTGTGTTTACAAAATACAGGAAGGCAAGAGAGAGTCCCCCCATGGGGGTAGCTCTTTTTAGAAGTCTTCGTAGCTGAAATCTCTTTGATCGACCGGCAGCGCGTACTCTCGCTAACAGCTGCTTCCAGGCACAGCAAGAAAGACTGAGGAAAATGGCGCCGCGCCGCCGATGCCTACCATACCCTGCTGACGCCGTCGCCGGGCTAAGATCAGCCATCGCCAGACCCAGACTTGGAACTTGAAATCAAGGGCTGCCTGAGGCAGGACAACCCATATGTTATGACTGCAGATGCATCCTTGAAGGACATCCTCTGTGCATGTAAGTCTGATGTCGTACAGGATTCCCTGTTAACTGTGGGGTAATTAAAGTCACCCATGAATATGGTATTGGATTGGATGGTTACTGTTTCTAATAAGATTAAATACATGGTATGTGTTTCCTGGGTCATAAGGAGGACCTATAACTTGCACGAAAGTAGTATTGGATTTTACCTTTGGTGATTTGAACATGGAGCAGCTCAAGTGCATTGTCCTGTTTGACCAGCCTTGAAGTATATTCATTTTTGATGTAAAGACACCTCCACCTTTAGCCCATGCCTGTGAAGTAGCTGGTCTAAATGTGTGGAAGGCATTATAACCTTGCACTGTTGGTTTGCTCTCCGCGGCTTTAAACCACGTCTCAGTGACCACACAGACATCAGCATTCTCTAGGGTAAAGAGAGCTTCTAGGGAGTGGAGTTTTTTGTTTAGGCTCCTAGCATTGAGCAGTAATACCTTTAGATTTTCTTGGTTTTGATTTGCTATGTCGGAAGTACTTTCAGTTTGGCATTGCCTAAAAAAGGCACTATGGGGGAAGACAATGTTTTAGCTAATATTTGAAAGCCTAGAGGGGAGAGGTGCAGACCATCTCTTTTTATGCTGATAAATATTGCACCCTCTTAGAATGACATCAGAAACTAAGCCAATTATTGAAGTCAATCATCTTTTGTTTGTACTGTGGCATTATCCTTGCAGAAGGTAAAATGCTGCTCAATGCTAGGCACAAACCAGCCTAAGACACATATTCCAAGTTCTATGATGTCTCTCTTCATATAGTCTAGGGAGGTACGTCTCAGTTCATTTACTCCCACATGGACTATGACTGAGTGGTATTGTTAATTGTGGTCCAATGACTCGAGTGCATGCGTAATGTGGCTGATCCTAGTCCCTGATAAGCAACTGACTAACTTTCTCCTTACTCAGCCTGTTGAGAGGGACATCGGTGTGTCTCATGATGGAGTCTCCAATGACTAGAATGTTGGATTGTGTGGTGACTTGCCTTATGGGCTTAGAGGTAGAGGCTCTATGAGATGTAGCTCTATGTGTTGATGTGGGTGTTCTTTTGAAAGAATGTGTTTGGGGCTACTGAGGGCATTTCTTATGTTCACTTTGTCTAGGAGGTCTTTGTGGTTTAGGAAGGCTACATGTAAGTGCCTCAGTATATGTGGGTCTATATGTCTGCTTTGAATTGTGCGTGATGGGTGCAGCATGTGTACTACTGACAACCTTAATGACATTAGGAGTACCTTTATGTGAGAGCTTTGCCTCCAGTGACTACAATGATGAGAGCTCGCATCCTCTTAAGGAAATAGTTGACTACGTCCTGAGCAGCAAGTGAGCAAGGATATTCTCCTTTCCTCCCAAGTTTGTCTTTAATAAAGGACAAACTCAACTGAAGTATCTTCTGCTAATAAATGACTAAGCCCATGGCTGAGGTGTCCACACAATCAAAACAGTAGCAGGCTACATAGCAATCTACTTTGGAAACCACAGTCAATCAGTCTTAAAAGGCTCTTGAACAAAGACACAAGAAGGTCCTCAAGCTTTTCCAGCACCTCTTCTACCATAGAAAAATGAAAGTAAGACAGGTGAAGCAAACATTCAAGGGCTTAAGCCAAAACATGACAGAGGAGTGGACTCTAATACCACATCTGTCCATAGAGTCAGCAAGAAAGGTGGCAAATTGCTACAGTCTCTTGGTAACTTAAATATACAGAGAATATATGTAGTTTTGCCTTTTTTGATAAGACTGAAGGCCTGCAAAAACTAAAAGCACTGTTGGTAACTCCCTGCTGTTTAATATTTCCACCCAGCCTCCCATTCCCTGATCTGCTTTTTAAACTTGGTGATTTTAAACTGCCCACCCTTACTGTACATTGAGCTTTATAAACGTCTCTCTTTCTACACTGCTATTTTTATCTTGAATTATTTATCTGCCTTTCCTTATGCTTATTTGGAGGGGGAGCACATTTTGCCTCATTGTCTGCTCTACTGATTTACTTGCTCTGAATTCATTATCTAGCTAGCTGTTGGATAAAGTAGTGCATTTTTACACTACAGCAAGCTCTCATCTGTGTTTTTACATCAACAGGACAGAGGATTTTCCATCTAGTGGCAGTGGGTGGTAGCCTGGTCTGCACAGGTTGGGGAAACTCACTGAAATTCTTGCATGTAGTTGCTTTATTGGCTAGACGGCTTATTAAGCAGCTTACCTTGTTTTTAGTGCCTTTGTAAATTCTGCACAACTGAGTGGCTTTTGGTTCATTTCTACAAAGCAAAGTACTTTTAATACTTGTTTTAAAGTACACAGCTGTTACCTTTAATTACTTATTGCCTTTCCTTAAGTTTAAGTTTGTTTGCAGTAGAATTTCACTACAGACACTCTTTTACTGCACTTTTACATTAGGAGGACTGGGATTATTCGTCTAATGGCGGTAGGTGTTTACTTGGTCTATCTGATTTGGAAAGCACATAAAAGGGCTCTAAGGGTAGTCGTTTTATTGGCCAGAGGGCTCAGTAGTCAAGTTTTCTGTATTTCCAGTGCTTGTTTAAATTCGGCACATTTGCATGGAGCTGCTCACTGTGCCAGTGCCCTATAGATAAGTAAACATCTGGTAACACTGCCTATTTTCATTATACTGCGAAGGTTTACTGTGCTATTTATTGTTTTTTTGCACTTCTTTAAAGTTGCATTTTCAAACTGTTGTAAGGGCTGCTGTTCTGCACTGAAATACACTGTATCTAGTGTTTGTTAGTATTAGGTATCTGTTTGAGGTTCCTTAACACTTGGGCTCCAAACTGCCCATTTTACATTAAGAGGGCCAAAGTCTGCACTCTTGTGGCAGGGGAGAGCTTATTTCACCCGTGTGAGCTGGGAATTGCTTGAGGAAAGCTCAGTGTGTGTTTACCTGATTGGCCTTAGGGCACAGTTAGTAACTTGTCTTTTGTGACTGTATATAACTCACACATTTGCAAGAAGCTCCTCTTCATGCAGTGGCAGTTACTGGTACCTTATATACATGCAATCACCAGAGGTTTAAATTTCATTATAAAAACAGCTCAGAACTTTCTCAGTCCCACATTACTCAAGGGGTAACAAATTTGCATAATGAGCAGCATTTATGCATTCAGATAGGACTATTTAGGTCTACCTTACCTTATTATAGCACCCAGGTCTATTGCTGCTCAGAAAGCATCTGGTCTGGGTGCTGGGCAGCATCACTGGTTGGGTTAGCTGCAGATTATACCAAGTAAGAACCCTTCCCTCATCCGGTTACCAACACCCTCCACTCCTATCCCTTGCAAATAGACATTAAGGCCCTGCAACCATGGTTGGGCATGTTCCTGCTATGTCTGCATCCAGCTTTCTGGACATGGGCATCCTTAGGCAATGTAACAATTGCCTTCTGTACACCGATAACCACTTAATTCTCAAACAGACAAATACACTATGTGAAACATGTAGTTACACACTGACGCTGGAGGCTAGACTCTCACATACCGACACAGAAAGAAACAAACAGGTTGTCAGTGACTCACAGACATCCCTCACTGCACCCACAAAGGACCACAAAGACTCACATATGCAGAGGTGCTCACATGCAAATTACTTAAACCTCAAAGACCTCTCAGGCGCGGTCCTCAGAAACTCTGCATGCACATAAACAAGACAATTCCCATCATGACACAAAAAGCCACATCTCATTGTGTCTCAACTACCAAGTCCATAAGGAGAAACACTTCACAGCCCAATATTCTGGTCATAAGAGACTCCATTGTGAGACACAATGATGTCCCTCTTACCAGGCTGGATAAAAAGAACTGTATAGTCAGCTGCCTGTCAGCGTCTAGGATTCGCCAGATCACGCAAACACTCAGGTTACTTACCCTTAAGAACCAGTATGACTCACTCATAGTCCATGATTGGGGTGAATGACCAGAGATGTACCTCCTTGAACTACAAGAAGAAAAGCATGACTGAGATCTCAAAATGTGTGTCACAGGCAGGTATGAGCTTAATACTAAGCAACATTCTACCTTCTCCAAGGATGATGCAATACAAGCAGAAAATTATCAACTTTAACAACTGGCTTAGCTAATGATGTCATTCCAAAGGGGTCCAATACTTGTCAGCTTGGGAGGACATGGTTGACAGGCCATGCTACTTTGCCAGGGATGGTCTTCACCTGTCACCTCTAGGCTTTCAGATATTGGCCAAAACATTATCCACCCCATAGTGCTTTATTCAAGCATTGCCAAACAGACAAGCCTTCCAACATAATAAAAGCTACTCAGGACAAGCTAAAGGTGTTACTGCTCAATGCTAGGGATCTCAACAAGAAAAGTGCAGTTGTGTACACTTACCATAAATGTAGATGTTCGACTGTATTCACTGTTGCAGTCATGACATTTGGGTTATCCTGCAAGGGGTAGCCCTCAGTCAGCTGAATATCAGAGGCTTAGAATTTCTGCGTCGGTTGTTGTTGCTCCAGGACTAACATCAGGTCGTCAGTGGTATAAAAACAGGCAGCTGACACGATTACATCAGTTTTTCTTGACCTAACTGTCAGGAGCCCCCAATAGGGAGCTAAGTTATGGTGGAAGAACACCACCAGCAGAAAGCAAACACCAAAATTTTCTTATAAGGAGAGAGAGAGAGAGAGAGACAGACAGACAAGGGGATGGAGGGAGGGGAAATCAGGACTGCAACAGTTAATACACTCGAACATCTACATTTATGGTAAATGTACACAACTGTACTTTGTTCTTCATGTTTCACTGTTGCAGTCATCACGTTTTGGGTTGATTCCCAGAGCTGAAGAAAAAGGGTGGAAGTGGTCAAGAAGACTGGGGGCTGGCTAGGATGTCCTGCAAGACTGCGGTGGCAAAGCCTGCCGTGAATTTGAAGAAGATAGGCAGGTGGTAATGCTTGGTGAAGGTATGAACAGATGTCCATGTTGCAGCCTCCAGGATGTCCTTGGTGGGGACCCCTCTGAGAAAAACTGCAGAGGTGGAGGTTGCTCTGGTGGAATGTGTCCTGACCCCCTTTGGGGGTGGTTTCCTGTGCTGTTTGTAGCAGAAATGGATGCAGTGTGCTATCCATTTGGAGGTTGTTTGTTTGGATATGGCCTTGCCTCTCTGTCCTGCAGCGAAGCTGACTAGCAATTGATTATTTTTTCTAAAAGATTTAGTCCTGTCCAGGTAGAATCTGAGCTGTCTGTGCACATCTAGAGAATGCAGAATCCTTTCCCCCTTGTTTTGTGGGTTAGGGAAAAAAGTGAGCAAATGAATGGACTGGTTGAGAGCCACACTGGACACCGCTTTAGGCATGAAGGTTGGATTAGTCCTGAGGGAGACCCTGTCAGCACGGAAAATGATGAAGGGCTCTACAGACATAAGTGCTTGTAGCTCTGACACTCTTCTACTAAAGTGAAGGCCAGAAGCAAGGCCATCTTCCAAGAGAGAAATTTGAACTCTGCTGAAGCTGCAGGTTCAAAGGGGGGCAGTGTGAGCTTTTCCAACACAAAGTTAAGGTCTCAAGCTGGGGTAGGAGCTCTTCTGGGTGGCCTTAAGTTGTTAGCCCCTCTCAGGAATTGCTTGATGAAAGCGTGTGAGAAGAGAGGTGGCTCTGTACTGAAAGGAGCAGAGATGACTGAGGTATGAATTTTAATAGAAGAGAAGGATAGACCCCTGTGTAGTAGGTCTGCCACGTAATCCAGGATGAGAGGTAGGGAGGGCTGTGCCGTTTCGGCTCCTTTAGCCTGGATCCAGGTGAAAACCTTTTCCACTTGTCAGCATAGGATTTTCTAGTGCTGGGGCATCTGGCCTCGTGTACAACATCTAGAACTTGTTTGCTTAGGCTGGCAGCTTGAGGAGAGGTCAGGGAATCAGGCTGCCAGGTTGAGGGTCTACAACTGAGGATGCATGAATTCTCCATTCCTTTGGGTCAGGAGTGTTGGGATCTGATGTAGGTGCCATGGTGGCAGGGGTGACAGGCTGCGAAGCAGTGGGTACCAGTGCTGGCATAGCCAGTCGGGGGCAATCAGTATTGCCCTCTGGTTTTCCTCCCTTATTTTGAGCAGTACCCTTGAAATGAGTGGTAGAGGGGGAAATGCATAGACTGAGAGGTTTACCCACTAAAAGGATAAAGCATCCACTTTCCAGGCCTTGTTATGAGGTTCCCTGGTACAGAATTTGCTGAGCGGATGACTGGAGTGGGAGGTAAAGAGGTCGACCTTCGGGGTGCCTCATTTCTAGATTACAAGGGTTAAGGTTCTGTGGTCTAGCTGCCACTCATGTGGGTCTAGCAGGTTTCTGCTTAAGTTGTCTGCCAGAGAGTTTAGACAGCCTGGCAGGAATTGTGCTAGCAGGCATAGTTGCATGGCTGAGGCCGTGTGCCAAAGGGTCATGGCAAGCCTACAGAGAGGATAAGAGTGAGTCTCTTCCTGTTGATATACCACATCACTGTGGTGTTGTCTGTTTTGATCAGTAGAGGCCCTGGGGAGAGTAGGGGTTTGAAAGCTGTCAGGGCGTGCTGAACAGCTAACATCTCTTTTTGATTGATGTGCAGATGTATTTGATTTGGGCTCCATTGGCCCTAAATGCAGCTGCCGTCCAGGTGAGCACCCTAGGCATAGTCTGATGCGTCTGTGGTGAGGGTCTGGGCAGCGTGGGTTGTGAGAAGGGAAGTCCCTTGTTGTGATTGCATGCTGCTGCCCACCAAAGAAAATCTTTCCTTAGACAAGGTAACACTGGTATAAGAGTTTCCAGGTCTTGAGAGTGCTGACACCAAAGGCTTTTTAGGTACCATTGTAGTTTCCTCATATGCAGTCTGGCATATGGAATGAGTAGAATTCAAGAACCCTAGAGCTTGCCGGATTTTCCTTGTGGATAACTAGGTGAGAGTAGTAGTCTGTCAGGTGGGCTTGTTTTTCTGGAGTAAGGAATTCCATCTGGGATGCTGGGTCCAGGCTTGCTCCCAGGAATACAATTTTTTGTGTGGGGACTTGAGTTCTTTATGTTGATAGTATACCTCAGGGAGGTCAGTAGGTCCTTTACAAAGGTCAGGTGCTGTAGCTGCTTTTCCTGACTGTCTGCCTGAATCAGGCAGTCGTCCAAGTATGGGTAAATTTGAATATTTCTTTGTCTGCAAAAAGCAATGGCGGGAGCTAGACATTTTGTGAAAACTCTGGGAGTAGTAGATAAACCAAAGGGAGGTGCTGAGAACTGAAAGTGCATAGATCCTGTCCTGAAACGTAGGTATTCCCTGCATGATTCCCTGATTGGGATGCGCAGGTAGGCCTCTTTAAGGTCTAGGGTGGTTAACCAAGTATCCTTGGAAGCACAGGTAGAAGCTGCTGGAGGGTGAGCATTTTGAATTTTGATATCACCAGAAAGGTGTTTAGAATGGATAGATTGAGGATGGGGCACCATGTGCCCTCTTTTCTGGGTACTAGAAGAGTCTGGAGTAGAAACCTTGGCCTAACTGTTCAGCAGGAACATGCTTTATTGCCCTCATGGAGAGCAGGGAAAGGACTTGCTTTTGCCTCTGCCCACTGGTTTGGAGGAAGATCTGGGAACCCTTTTGGGGTTGGCAGAGTGTGGAAATAAAATTTGTATCCCTGGGACACTATGTTGAGGACCCAGCAGTCGTTGTTATGGTTGGCCCAGTTGCTTGGTGGAAGGAGAGTTATCCTCCTATGGGCACGAGCAGGTGGGCAGAGGGAGGGGGTGGAAGAGTAAAGTCATTTTGAGGTCTTACCATAAGGGGGTGGCTTTGCACTCCCTAGTTTTGCAGAGGAAGAACTCCATTACTTAGATCTCTGCATTCCCTGGTGCTGCTGTCGGGTGGGTCTGCTTCCCCTGGGTCTGGGCTGAGCTGGCCTGGAGGGGGGCAGGAAAGGACCAGTGCTTGGAGGGGCAATGCATACTGAACCTTGGTCGCTGGACCTGTAAGAAGTCTTTAAATGTCTGCATACATTTAGCTTTTTCTTCCATCTTTTTTAAGACCTCTTCTGCCTTGGTGCCAAATAAGATGGATTTGTTCAAGGGTGCATCTAATAATTTGGATTTGATATGGTCTGGCAAGGTCTGTTCCTAAAGCCAAGCATGCCTTCTAAGGACAGAACTAGTGACTGCTGCCCTGCAAGATGCTTCTAGGGCATCAAAACCACATTGTAAGGGGTACTTAGTTACTTGACTTGCAGAATGCATTAACTCTTGTAACTCTATTTTCTGCACAAGCTGGAAAAGAAGATATTTTTTGAGGAGTTCCATGGTATGTTGCTGATATTTCAGCATGTGGAACTGACAATTTAATGCTCTAACAGCAAGAGTAGCAGAGGTGTATACTTTTTTTACCCCATCTGTCTAATGCTCGGGAATCCCTATCTGAGGGGGTGGGATTCTTAGCTGAAGTTGCATTGATTCCTTTAGGTCCTTGAGAGATGACCTCTGGGTCAGCAGTAGGAATTTTAAAAAGAAATTTGTGAGAGTCGGGGACTCTATAATGCCTGTCAGGTTTCCTGGGAGCAGGAGGGAGGGTGTCAGGAGTCAGACTGGATTCCATAAAAACATCATCCACAACATCCAGGACAGGATGAATGGCCAGAGGTCTGTGCTGTGGTACATCTAAGAATTCCCTGAGTCTCTTTTTTGACTGAGGACAGTCCTGACATTCCCATTGGAAATGCTCCCTTAAAGTATGTAGGGTTTCCCCAAAGGAAAAGTTCTCGGGTGGAGAGGCTGAAGGGATGGATTCCTCAGCATCAGAATCCTCATAAGCAGAGAGGGGTTGCATATCTTCATATTCAGATGCATCAGAGTCATCAGACTCCTGTTCAGATAAAACTACTGGGGACAAGTCTCTCTTTCTTTTGGAAGGGGTAGCCTGGCTTCTCCTCATAAGGATTATAAGGTCTTCCACCATTTTAAACACTTGAGACTGAGGCAAGGAAGCAGGAGCCTGAGCTTGGGTCGTACGTTTTTTGGGTGTGGTTCGTACCCTGGGCCTTAAAAACTCAGTAGTTTTTGAAAGAACTGAAGACACGAGAAAAGTCATCGGTCTGTGTCGAGTATCGGTAGTGAAGTACTTCCTCAGAAGCCGGTGCCTGCTCAGCGGCTCCGGATCCATCCAAGGTAGAGACATCCGCAGGATCCTTAGTCGAAGAAGAGTCCTGCGGCATACTGGACTCCGAAAGGGTCTCGGTAGCAGCGTGTGAATCCACAGAAATGGGCATCAGGGGCTGCAAAAGCGCCTCACTGAGGACCAGAGAACTGATGACTAGCTTATCGAAAGCGTCATTACCAGTTTTGGACCTGTGAGATCCTGTCTCGGTCTTTATCCTTACGTTTATTCGGAAGATCGGTAGTCCGATGGCTTACCGAAGCCTCATCGGAATTCAAGGACAGAGCGAAAATATCTAGCTACAATAAGGGTCTGACGACGTAAAGTTCTGGCGTTGAACAAAGCACAAAAGTGACAGCAGGGGACGTCGTAGTCTGGGCCTAAACAGGTGACACATTAAGAATGGAAGTCTCTGTGTGGTATTTGCTTTCCAAAGGCGAGACAACTGTTAGCTTTTCTGACATCGGTTAGAGCAAGAAAAAAGGATCCCCAAAGGGGTACTTGGCTTTAGAGGACTACAACTTCAATTCGGAAATGGAAACTCAGGTAGCGGCCGACTGGCACTTGTGCGAACTGCTTCTGCTTCGGGCTCCTCAACAAGAAAGACTGATGTAATGGTGTCGGGTGCCTGTTTTTATATCACTGACGACCCAACGTCAGTCCTGGAGTGATAGCAACTGAAGCAGAAATACTAAGCCTCTAGTATTCGGACCGACTGAGAGCTACCCCTGGCAGGAAAACCCAAATGTGATGACTGCAACAGTGAAACACGAACAACATCTGCACTCCCTGGAAGCTCTCCTCATCCTACAGAATGTTGATGTCTATGCAGTTACTGAAACACAGTTTAAAGCCATAGAAATCAATCCAACTGTGCATGACTATAGCGTCTTTCATACATTCTCACCACACACTGAACATGAAAGAGCAAAAGGCAGAGGTGCATTTATCTACATAAAGGATAAGCACACCTCAAGGCTTGTCTAACAATATGACATGCTTGAGCTACTCCGTGTCTAACTAACCATTGGAAAAAATCCATTACATTATTCTTGCTAGCTACAGTCCCCCACCATGAACCAGGAAACTCATACATCACACCTGAAGTTACGAGTATCAATCACCATCCAGCCCAATGCAATACTCAAGGTTGATTTTAACTACCCCTCCATTAATTGGGGGGCATATACGACCACTAACATGTAGGCCCAAAGATTCCTTCCTTCTGCCTCCCTGCACCACCTTAGCAATGGGTGCCTTTAACCCTAACTCCTACACTTTAACA